>NC_091292.1:46624589-46644589 GCF_038502225.1 Cherax quadricarinatus | reverse complement strand
TATATATTTATTTATATATATATATATATATATATATATGTATATATATATATATATATATATATATATATATATATATATATATATATATATATTTATATATATATATATATATATATATATATATATATATATATATATATATATATATATATATATATATATATATTTTGCAAAACAACCACGGGGGGAGTAGAATGATAGCTCCAGGCCTTTCGCGTTGCAATCAAGACATCATCAGGAGCATACAAAATTTTAGAAAAGAGGAGGGTATCCAAGCAAATAACGTTCCCAGAGGACCGCCTTTACTGGAGTGAGCAAGGAAGGGAGGGAGAAAGGAGAGGGTGCTGGAAGTGCCCTCAGGCATAACAGTGCCCATAGCCAGAAAGAGGAAAATTATAGCATTGATAGTGTAATAGCCTACACGAAATTAACGTGACAGTAATAAAAAATTCAGTCACATGGGACAACGTGTCCATTTAAATTACAAGAGAAAACAGTACCATATATAGGGGAGACTTTTAAAGTTATGCAAAGGAAACAGGGCTCATTAATATAAACTCATTAAGGGGGGAGACATCTGCAATAACAAGAAAGCCGGATGAATATCTATGGCCGGCTTTCTTGTTATTGCAGATGTCTCCCCAATAAAAGAGAGTATTTTCATGAGCCCCGTTTCCTTTACATAACTTTTAGAAGTGGTCTTCTTTGCCCTTTCCCGATCTTCATGACTTGGCATTTGGCGGAGTTAAATTAAAGGAGCCAGTTGTTGGACCATGTGTCTAGTCTGTCCAGGTCTCTTTGTAGTCCTGCCTGATCCTCATTTGATTTATTTCTCCTCATTAACTTCACATTGTCTGCGAAGAGGGACACTGAGTCTATCCCTTCCATCATGTCATTCACGTATACCAAAAATAGCACTGGCCCTAAAGCTGACCCTTGTGGGACCCCGCTCGTCACATTCGTCCACTTGATACCTCATCCTGTACCATGACTCGTTGTTGCCTCCCTGTGAGGTATTCTCTAATCCCTCCGTGTTATATGTGCCTGATCCTCCAGCTTCTGCACTAATCTCTGATGTGGAACTGTGTCGAAGGCCTTCTTGCAGTCCAAGAAAATGCAATCAACCAACCCCTCTCTCTCGTGTCTTACTTCTGTTACCTTGTCATAAAACTCCAGTAGGTTTGTGATACAGGATTTGCCTTCCATAAATCCATGCTGGTTGTCGTTAATAATCTTGTTCCGTTCCAGGTGCTCCACCACTCTCCTCCTGATAGTCTGTGTGTGTGTGTGTTAAAGAGAATCCTGAAAAGAGGTGATCGTTGTTATTATGAGGACTCAACTCTCAATATCTATCCAGTGTTTGCAAATATTACATCATACTAATATGTTTTCTACTCGCCACAGATTCTGGCTTTGAACTGCCGCGCGAACATGCAGCAGTCAGAGTTCTCCAAGGACCTAGACCATTACTACTCTCCCTCCAACTCATCACTCTTGATCCACGCTCCTGAAGGAAAACTAAAGTGTGTGTCCGGGGAAGCTCAGGAGTACATCCTGCCCGTGCTCTTCTCTGCCACCGGCCAGACCTCTGCAACTTTCATTGTCCAGGTAATAATGTTTAGTTTTGTTTCTGCTTCTTGCTTTCCACACTACTTTGATAAAGTGGTTGTGTTTTGTTTATGAAAGAGATCAGTGGTAACCTGTGACGTGGTTAAGCGTCCGCTGACTCATCACATCTAGGATCACATTGTAATACTTTAAGATTGCCTGATAAATAATGGAACCTTTAAATATTTGAGCTTTTCAAAAAATGACAATTATATATAGTAGTAACAATTTCACTAATCTGAGAACCGTTAAGAATAAAATTAACCGGAAAGGTTGAATATTCTTTGGTTCAAATTATCATCCTTTGAACCACACGCTTCTCCTCCGTCAAATGCAAATACACAGGTTTCGTACATACGCTATATCAGGCTTTTATTTCCCCTTAGACCTAGTTACTTATACTGTACTCCATTTAATTATCAGATATTAAGAAGAGCAGCTTTTCTGATGTTCTGCTTCTCCTCAGGAACAAAATCGTATAATTATAAACAATTTCTAACTCGTTAGGAAAAAAAAAGTCACTACAGATCCCAGCACGGGTCCAACAAAATCTAGATTTTGGTGCTTGCACCTATCAAAATTTTGTTAATTTATCTAACTTCGCACTTTGTTCATAATCACTAACAGACTTAATATAAAAGAACATTCCTAACATATTAATAATATGTTGTTTTTGCTTCTTAATTTGTTAGGGATAAATAACCACATTCGGATCTTTGTCATTGGAGCCGTTCATTGGTGGCGGCCCCACGAGAAAGACTCAACAGCAGTGATCGCGGTACCATTTACCGCCGGCTTGGCAGTGCCGGATTCAGTGGACTGAATGTCACTATGAGGGGACACAGGAGCTGTGGCTGGTGGCATACTGGTGCTGGCCTCGATTGTCAATTTCTGAATCAGTATGATTAACAAAAAATTCTGTCGAGAGCTGAACACAGATGAACAGGGAGATTACTACATGACTTTTGCCTTAAGAGATACAACCCACGAATAAGGTTGATGCAGGAAAATAAAGATATCTAAAATATGTATAACGATATTATAAATGCACTTATATGCATATTTAAATAAAAGTTTTGTGGTTTATATCTGGGATAACTATGTTGTATTCTCGATCAGTATACTCCCATTTAATAAGTCTTTCCCGATGATGTATACAATTGTATGGTTCAAGGTGATGAACGTTTACATGTAAGGAGATAGAACAAAAACTAGTGTAACGTCATACTTTCGCAGTAAAGGATAATCTCTTCCTTCTTTGGTTTAAAACTGGTGTCTCTCATTCAACATTAGAACATAAGAAAGGAGGAACACTGCAGTAGGCCTGTTGGATCATACTTGGCAGGCCCTTTACAATATCAACCCAATAATAGAACATTTACCCAGCCCACTTTCAGTGCTACCCTAACAATAAGCTCTGACAAATCTATTTACTCACGTGCAAGTCCCACTCAAATCCAATCCCTCTCATTCATGTATTTGTCTAACCTAAATTGACACCTAAATTATAAGGCTTGCACAATCTAGACATTTATTGAGTTGAACCTTAATTTTTGGTAGTTTTATCAATCCTAGTAAAGAGATAGCTAAAGAAATCACCATTCACCTTTTTCAAACCAAAACTCAGCGAGAAAAGGCCTATAAAAGGAAAATAAACAGAAGTTAAGTCTCTCTCTCAAAGGTGCGCGTTATTTGTAAATTGCTGCAACCACGGTATTGTGACTCTCATTCAATATAAATGTCTTCATAGTGAATATACAGTTTGACATAATCCCAAAATCGCTCGGTGATAACATTCCTTCACATTTGCACTTAAATTCCAGTATCCCATTCCAAATTATCACTAAAACAAAGAATGTTCTCACTCACGTGTTGTCTCTCTTCTGTTCTGTTCCTAGATGAAGGAGAGAGACAAATCTTCACTTAGGAATTTCTTTTCATTTACTCTCAGTAAACGCACATCTTGCTATGCCCTCGTTGATACATTTCCTGACCCATACTTTCACACACTAAATCTTATAAATTGAACCAATATTTTAATAGATATTACAACAATACAAAGCAACTGAAAGCACATCTAGCCGATAAACTCCCATTGATATAGAGACTACCACGATTTTCAGGAAGTGAAAACCATCTAAAGCAAAGACAACATAGAGCATTGTGTACTCGAGAAGAGAGGTAGGAAAAAATATTACAAGGACAACTAAAAAAAAATATCAAAATAACAATCTGTGTTTAGGATAGAAAATAAAAACTATACCGCAAGTACTATACGTGAAACGTAGATGAAAAGACGCATTCGGTACTAATGAGTAAGAGAGAGGTAGGTGAGGTGCTGTCAGTAAATTTTGTTGAGAATAAGAAAACAATTTGAAAAGAAATTAATGAATTGAGAAAACTTAGGAAACGAATGGATTTGACATTTAAAAATGGAAGAGGAGAGTTATTAGATAAGAACTTGGAGGTATTTGGAAGATGAAGGGAATATTTTAAGGAACTAATATATATTGATGATGAGAGGGAAGTTGTAATTTCATGCATTCGCCACAGACGTAAAAGATCTTGTAGGAGTGAAGAAGAGCCAGACGAGAAAGTGGAGGTGAGTAAGGCGTGAAAGATACGTGAGTATTTATAGGATGGCGTCAGGTGGAGAATGCTGGGTCAGGTGGAGAATGCTGCATGTGACAGTCTTCCAAGAAGGGTGATAGAGTCTAGAACCTTGGGTAGCTTTAAAAAGAGATTGGATAAGTATATGAGTAGACCTTCCGCAGTGTTCCTCCATTCTTATGTTCTTAGGTGGGACATCGATGAAGAAGTTTCTTGGCAAGTGGTTCAGCTATCTTACAGAAGCCGTTGTTCTGGTTGAAGTTGTTGGATATACAGATAAGTGATGATTCCAGGATTCTTTGGTATTGAGTGTTGTCTTCTCTGGAGATAAGTCTTGCGTTCCGTTGTGGGAATTTCGCAGGCAGATCGTCAGATCTGCCTGCGAACTGGTGTTCTGAAATACGTGTTTGGAGGTCTGTGGATGTTCCAATAAAGCAGCTTCTACAGACAGATAGCTATATGTTAACTTTGTTTCTAGTCTAGTAAGGGCACAGTGTCAATGTCTTGTATTTAGGTGAGTACTCACCTATCTGTATTAAAGGAAATCCTTCGACTCCTTGCACTTGCCATGTGTTCTTTTTATTTATAAATAGCATTTCAGAGCAAATCTACACAAAAATAATAATTCTCACTCTAGCATTCAACGATGCATTCACGTAGTCGTGATACTGGGATTTTTCCGCTAACTGCCTCCTAATGTGCAATTAATTTAGCTAAAACTGTTGACACAGATATCCCGAGATACCAACTCGAGCGCGCAAGTGGCTCGTGCAAGAGAAAATCCAAAAGATTTTTGTTGTTATGTTTTCCTAATAGTACACGACAATGCAACTTACTTGAAATACAGGGAGAGCTTCACTTCATTACTCGATACCTCAGAAATTGACGGACTACATTGTTACTCCTCCGCCAGATCTCCCAGCAGGACGTCCATGATCCGCGCTTCAACAGTAAAATTCGCCAATAATGCTGACAAAAGCGCAAACCCAGGCTGCTGGGGCTTGAAAGAATATTAACAGTTATCCTCGGTGTTTGAGGAAGCTTCGTTGTTAAATAGCTCCTCTACCTTAGCAAGATATGCTGGTCTCCTGGCTTCTATTACACATCCGGTCTTGATGACTTGTGAACAGTAACTGACTTAGGCAGTGTCTCAACTGATCTTAGTTCGAATTTTGAATCACTGGCTATTATCTATCATACTGTATATGACCTACTTCTAACTATCCTAGGCCCTATAACGATGTTATTATCGCCGAAGTTTATTATCTACTCTACGTAACGACTTAAATTTGTCTTAAATGTCATAAATTATTTACAAGTGTTATGTTAAGGGCTCCTTATGTTTACATTACAAAACGTTTCGTGGAATATTTTCGATTCCAAAATAATTTCCACATGTGATCCCATAAACGGAAATTTTTATGCACAACAAATTCTCACATTTTGTAGATGTTTTTTATATTATATTACCTAGAAACACATGGAGTAATTGTTTAAAGAAATAGACACTTGTGCTTAATATTTTGCTCATATAGGAATGCTAACCCAGTCAATAATTCTTTTGAATTAAAAATATTTTTTATGCTAAATACAACACCTGCAAATGTAACTTCCACTTTATTATGTGCAATAAAAATGCACACATGATGAATACAAATGCAGCTATCACGATATTTTTTAAATGTTCTATAATAATATTATGAGATAAACATTGCTCTATTTCCATCAGGTTGTTTCTCGCGGGAAGATTCAGCACCAGAGTTCTCAAGAGTATGAGCTGAGTAGTGGTGAGTTGCCCATCAGTAAGGAACATTTAGTGGACCCTCTTCCTCCTCCCCCTGAGAACACCATCAGAGGAGTAGTCAATATTAAGGTCACACTTCCGCCCACAGCATCTCCTAAGATCAAGGTCTGTATGATATGCAATTACTTTTTTTAAAATTGCTTAATTATTCAAATAATTCATTGAAAAGTGCTGATGCGTTATTATTGCCTGGGCTTATTTACATAAAGTTTGGTCTGGACAAATGTCATTTAAGTCCCATGTATGTATGGTTTTTGCTCTAAATACCAAAACACGTTTTCAGTACGTATACTACAGTGTCATGCATGTTGAAAGGGCAGACCATTTGTTCTCCTTAAAACTAATGGAAGACAAATTTTCCCATCAAAGCTGAGATCAGGAGAAGGTTATAAGAGATGCTTATGCCCAAGGAGCGTCTCTCATGACGCTCCTTGGGCGTCTCTGTTTGGGAATCACTACTTTTCTTGAGTTGACGATAGGAGCCACATTGTCTCTTCATCTTCACTGTCATCCTCATCATTAGTGTAGATTAACAACAGCATCAGCAGAATCTCCTCCCTCCCCATCAGAGCTCTCAGTACTTTCTTCTGTCTGCTGATTCTCTTCTCTAATTTTTCTTATCATTGAAAAAGCCTTGTCTCTCAGTCATGTCTACATCAGCGCACATTACCAAGAAGCAGCTGATCTGAGTGAGCAAAGTAGGAATTTCTTTGGACAGCCTTTTTTACTATTTTCTTTTCTTCACTGTTCCGATGTCTCATAAACTGCAGTGACTGGAAGGCTTTCTTTTGACCGTGTCTGACATAAGGGTGAAGCTTTATGTGGAACCACACCGGAGCACTGAATTTTAAAATCATAATAACGACTCTTTTCAGCTCCTGACTTGGTCTTGATGTTGCCGCATACAGCCTAAGGATCCTACTCCATAACGTATTCCACCTTGACACACACGGTGGACCTGGTTCACGAGTAGCCAAGTGATCATGAACCCCCACCTGTGATCACTCCTTTGCAAATCCGATACAAGTATTTCTGGTCCCAGGACAGATCCTTTGCCACCTTGTCATTCAGAGCAGGGAAATCAGTGAAATTGATTTGCTAGAAAGCAACAATTGGCAGCTCAGACAGAGGATTCTTGATTTGCTTGTGAATGGGACCTCTTCAATGCTCAGGACCACTTAGCTTACCGTCATAGTGGTAGAAAACAGCCCGGAATGGCAGCTCATTTCCATGAGGCTGACAGATGAAATAATTGACTGGATGACCAAGCAACATTTCAAGATGATGACTGGCTCCATTGTCAGCTCCAACATTTATGTTGGTTCCGTCACTACCAACCCATACAAGAGACTGCCGAGTTAATTTCTGTTCCAACAGATAGTATTGGCAATCTCCTTTACATGGCCTGACGTGGGAGTCACATGAGTGAGACAGTGCCAGGCTCCACTATGCTGACGTAATGATCTTTCACCACTAACTTTGGACTCCATTACTTGGTCTTCTCATTCTTTGTCATTACATGAGTGGAGGTCTTACCATCAAAATGCAGTGACGTGATATTGTCCAACTTTGCCAGCTCATTTTCTTGCCTCTCCTTTCGGTATTTGTGTCTGGCATCTCATAACTTCTATGGTCCAATAACATGACTTTTGTCCTCCTTAGTGATATTGCCATAGTATATTAAGGTGGCAGTAGCAATGACAGCTCCAACATATACACTGAGAAAGTTAGTTAATATTTATAAATACTGCAGAGTACATAGATACAGTACATAAAACACTGTGATGCTCTCCTCAGTAATACAGACATATTAAAAATTTCAGTCGCAAATGCTGTAGGCTAAACTTCAACAAATCAACTTCATATTTGGTACTGAATCTAAGATGTATATAAGGAACAGTTCCTGATGAGTACAGCTTTGACCAAAATTTCAGTGCACACTAATGTGCAGTAAAGGTTCTCTGTACATTCTCTAGATCTGCGATTTCACCTGCCTGAAAGGGACATGTTAATGTACAGCCGTATTCCAGCAAAATTATTTAAAAAGATTAATCACTGGCTTTGCATCTCTCGTCTTGAACGTCCTCATTATCCATCCAATCATTTTCTTCGCAGATGTGATAGTGGCACTCTTGTGATCCTTGAAGGTGAGATCCTCAGACATTACTAGTAACTCCCAAGTCCTTCACGTTACTTTTCCACTCTATTGTGTGATAGGTGTTTGTAGTATACTCTGCTCTAGTTATTATTTTCTCCAGTTTTCCATATCGGAGTAGTTGGAATTTCTCTTCATTGAACATCACATTGTTCTCCATTGCCAGTTGGAAAATTTGGGTTATATTTTCTTGGAGATTTACCGTGTCCTCGCTGGATGGCACTCTCATGCAGATCCTAGTATCGTCTGCAGAGGATGATACATCTCTGTCTGTGCCTGATATGAGGATGAGGAATAGGATAAGGGCGAGTCCTGTGCCTTGTGGAACAGATCTCTTCACAATGGCAGCCTCCAATTTAACTCTGTTTCTCATTACTCTCTGTGTTCGGTTGGTTAGAAAGTTGAAGATCCATCTATACACTTTTCCAGTTAACCTCTTAGCACGCATTTTGTGTGTTGTTACACCATGATCACACTTGTCAAAGGATTTTGCAAAATCTATGCATACTACATCTGCATTCTGTTTGTCTTCCAGTTTATCCAAGACCATGTTATAGTGGTCCATTAGTTGTGAGAGGCAGGAGTGACCTGCTCTGAATCCTGCTTCTTAGAACTCAAAGTTTTTTAAGATGTGGGACGTTAGAGCTATTGATCATTAGTTCTTAGGTATTGCTTTGCTGCAGTATTTGTGGAGTGAGACTACATCTTTTATTTTTAGTGACTGTGGAATGTCACCTATGTCTATGCTCCTTTTCCATAGTATACTTAGGGCCTGCGAATGGGGTTTCATGATAGTTATTATGAACACAGAGTTCCATGAGTCTGGGCCTAGGGCTGAGTGCATGGGCATGTTGTCAATGGCTTTCTAAAAATATAGTAGTGTTAGTGTCATGTCAGAAATTTGGTATACATTGACAGGGCTTTGTGGATCAGTCATGAAAAAAATATTTGCATTGTCGATCTTTAGACCGGCTGAGCAATTTTATGAACTTAATTTAGCTTCAGTTGTTTTACTCTGTCTTCAACATTCAGCATATCCAATTGGTGTAATTCATCCTGGCCTACATGATCTCTTGGTCCCAGGTCCAGGATGAATTTTATTATTTTGTTCTGGGTGATTTGCAGTGTATCATTCAGTTTTTTTTTGTCAAGGCAGAGTACCATGAAGAGCAAGCGTAATCCATATGACATTGTATAAAGGATAGACATAGGGTCCTGCGAGCCTCAGTAGGTAGACACTGTGCTTGTCTGTAGAAGAACTTCAGTCTGGCATTCGCTTTCATTACTACACTGTTCCCTATCAGTTCTCCTGACATGTATGGGGTGAAAGGGGATTCCTAGATATTATACTGAAGAAACTGAAGTGATGGGTTCTCCATTACACCGGACATTAAAATTATTTACCCTTCTCAATTTACGTTTCGTGCCAAAGAGTATAGTTTCCGTTTTAACGATGTGAAACGGTAGTTTGTTGTCTACTAACCATTTGCTACAGGACTCCAGTTCCAGTGTTATTACATTAGCTATATCTTGTGGATTTTTACCTGACACTAACAGAGCACTGTCATCCGCATACAGTAGGAGTTTGCACTTGACACTGATGGGCATGTCGTTTACATGACATAGAAATAGTAAGAGACCCAAAATACTACCTTAGGGAACTCCACATGCTTTCGGCAGGGATTTTGATTCTGTTTTGTTGATTTTGACAGTTTGTTCCCGTTGCTAAGATAGGACTTAAATCACTCTATGGAACCTGTGCCGACAGCTTGAAGTTTCTTACATGATATATTGTGGTTGACAGTATTGATGGCCCTATCGACATTTCAGTTCTCATGTAATCCATCTAATTAATTAGGGAGGTGTCGGTTGAGTAAGATCTCCTAAATCCTGACTGGTAACTATGAAGAATGTTGATGTCATTAAGATACTTAACTATTTGACAGTACACCGCTCTCTCTAGAATTTTGGATATTACACTGAGTATACTAACAGGCCTATAGGTGCTGGTGCAGTAAATGATGAAATGATTACTAAGACTTGTGGTAATGACGCCTGACTGACTACTGTTCTCAGAGTGGTTACAAAGTATGTAGTCAATTAAGGTGGCTAAGACCTGTGTGATCAGGATTGGTGCATTTATTAGTTGAATGTAACTATTTACACCTAGAATTTGCTTATACCTTTTACATAGCCTGTTATTTTGCTGATGAAAACAAATATTGAAGTCTTCCATTATTACTGTCTCGCAATTGATCTCAGGTCAGGACAAGATTCTCGAAAAGTCTTCTAAGAACTGGTCGTGGGTGGGAGGGAGGTAACTAGTTCCTACTAAGATGGGTTTGGTCTTGGGAAGCAGCACTTTAAACCAGAGCGAATGACAGATACGCTATGCGTTAAAAATGCCCCTCGATGCAATACACAGAAACTAAAACATTCTGAAAGCAGAGCAACTTCGAATCAAAAAGGACAGTAACGTACAAACGAGGCAGGTCTTTATCCAGTTTCTAGGATAACATCTCTCAGCTGAATTAGATCGAAATCTACCCCAAAGGTAAAGATGCCGTTGCTATAAACCTCACATTCACAAAGTGTCAGGACGCAGTTCCTGACGAATCAGTCAAAAATGTTTTTTTTTTTTTGCCAGTTAATGATTCAGATCGAACCAAAACGTCTCCTATATGCAGATTATTTGTGTAATTCGGTAGTCATTGCTTGCTATAATAGTGTAGACATTGCCTACGGTAATGAGGTGGTCATTGCCTACGGTAATGAGGTGGTCATTGCCTACGGTAATGCGGTGGTCATTGCCTACGGTAATGCGGTGGTCATTGAATACGGTAATGCGGTAGATATTAACAAATGAGTTATGGTTTATATTTCTTTGTACCAATAATTTATATTTAACTTCCAGATTTCATTTCAAGTGAACTGAAAGCAAAATATTACCAAAGAAGAAAAGCAGACACTTCTCTGAAACAACTGCTAAATTTACTGTCCTATCGTAGTACTATTATAAATATCGGATTTGGATCAAGACATTTGACATATGAATATTAAATGAACCATGTGTTTCAGGTGTTGGTGTGGTACACACGAGAGGACGGAGAGGTGGTAGCAGACACCAGAGAGTTGGAGGTAGAGAAGTGTCTGCCTAACAAGGTGGACCTCACCTGGTCTGTTGCTAAAGCACAACCAGGAGCTGCAGCCTCACTGACTCTGTCATCAGAGCCACACTCTGTGTGTAGCCTGGGTAAGTGATGTAGCCTGGGTGAGTGATATAGCCTGGGTGAGTGATATAGCCTGGGTGAGTGATGTAGCCTGGGTGAGTGATGTAGACTGGGTCAGTGATGTAGCCTGGGTGAGTGATGTAGCCTGGGTGAGTGATGTAGCCTGGGTGAGTGATGTAGCCTGGGTGAGTGATGTAGCCTGGGTGAGTGATATAGCCTGGGTGAGTGATGTAGCCTGGGTGAGTGATGTAGCCTGGGTGAGTGATGTAGCCTGGGTGAGTGATGTAGCCTGGGTGAGTGATGTAGCCTGGGTGAGTGATGTAGCCTGGGTGAGTGATGTAGCCTGGGTGAGTGATGTAGCCTGGGTGAGTGATGTAGCCTGGGTGAGTGATGTAGCCTGGGTGAGTGATGTAGCCTGGGTGAGTGATGTAGCCTGAGTGAGTGATGTAGCCTGGGTGAGTGATGTAGCCTGTGTGAGTGATGTAGCCTGGGTGAGTGATGTAGCCTGGGTGAGTGATGTAGCCTGGGTGAGTGATGTAGCCTGAGTGAGTGATGTAGCCTGGGTGAGTGATGTAGCCTGGGTGAGTGATGTAGCCTGGGTGAGTGATGTAGCCTGGGTGAGTGATGTAGACTGGGTGAGTGATGTAGCCTGGGTGAGTGATGTAGCCTGGGTGAGTGATGTAGACTGGGTGAGTGATGTAGCCTGGGTGAGTGATGTAGCCTGGGTGAGTGATGTAGCCTGGGTGAGTGATGTAGCCTGGGTGAGTGATGTAGACTGGGTGAGTGATGTAGCCTGGGTTAGTGATGTAACCTGGGTGAGTGATGTAGCCTGGGTGAGTGATGTAGCCTGGGTGAGTGATGTAGCCTGGGTGAGTGATGTAGCCTGGGTGAGTGATGTAGCCTGGGTGAGTGATGTAGCCTGGGTGAGTGATATAGCCTGGGTGAGTGATGTAGCCTGGGTGAGTGATGTAGCCTGGGTGAGTGATGTAGCCTGGGTGTGTGATGTGGCCTGGGAGTGATGTAGCCTGATGTAGCCTGGGTGAGTGATGTTGCCTGGGTGAGTGATGTAGCCTGGGTGAGTGATGTAGCCTGTTTGAGTGAAGTAGCCTGGGTGAGTGATGTAGACTGGGTGAGTGATGTAGCCTGGGTTAGTGATGTAGCCTGGGTAAGTGATGTAGCCTGGGTGAGTGATGTAGCCTGGGTAAGTGATGTAGCCTGGGTGAGTGATGTAGCCTGGGTAAGTGATGTAGCCTGAGTGAGTGATGTAGCCTGGGTGAGTGATGTAGCCTGGGTGAGTGATGTAGCCTGGGTGAGTGATGTAGCCTGGGTGAGTGATGTAGCCTGGGTGAGTGATGTAGCCTGGGTGAGTGATGTAGCCTGGGTGAGTGATGTAGCCTGGGTGAGTGATGTAGCCTGGGTGAGTGATGTAGCCTGGGTGAGTGATGTAGCCTGGGTGAGTGATGTAGCCTGGGTGACCTGGGTGAGTGATGTAGCCTGGGTGAGTGATGTAGCCTGGGTGAGTGATGTAGCCTGGGTGAGTGATGTAGCCTGGGTGAGTGATGTAGCCTGGGTGAGTTATGTAGCCTGAGTGAGTGAGTAGCCTGAGTGAGTGATGTAGCCTGGGTGAGTGATGTAGTAGAGTGATGTAGCCTGGGTGAGTGATGTAGCCTGAGTGAGTGATGTAGCCTGGGTGAGTGATGTAGCCTGAGTGAGTGATGTAGCCTGGGTGAGTGATGTAGCCTGAGTGAGTGATGTAGCCTGGGTGAGTGATGTAGCCTGGGTGAGTGATGTAGACTGGGTGAGTGATGTAACCTGGGTGAGTGATGTACCCTGGGTGAGTGATGTAGCCTGGGTGAGTGATGTAGACTGGGTGAGTGATGTAGCCTGGGTGAGTGATGTAACCCGGGTGAGTGATGTAGACTGGGTGAGTGATGTAGCCTGGGTGTGTGATGTAACCCGGGTGAGTGATGTAGACTGGGTGAGTGATGTAGCCTGGGTGAGTGATGTAGACTGGGTGAGTGATGTAGACTGGGTGAGTGATGTAGCCTGGGTGAGTGATGTAGCCTGGGTGAGTGATGTAGACTGGGTGAGTGATGTAGACTGGGTGTGTGATGTAACCTGGGTGAGTGATGTAGACTGGGTGAGTGATGTAGCCTGGGTGAGTGATGTAGACTGGGTGAGTGATGTAGACTGGGTGAGTGATGTAGCCTGGGTGAGTGATGTAGCCTGGGTGTGTGATGTAACCTGGGTGAGTGATGTAGACTGGGTGAGTGATGTAGCCTGGGTGAGTGATGTAGCCTGGGTGTGTGATGTAACCTGGGTGAGTGATGTAGCCTGGGTGAGTGATGTAGACTGGGTGAGTGATGTAGCCTGGGTGAGTGATGTAGACTGGGTGAGTGATGTAGACTGTGTGAGTGATGTAGCCTGGGTGAGTGATGTAGACTGGGTGAGTTATGTAACCTGGGTGAGTGATGTAGCCTGGGTGAGTGATGTAGCTTGGGTGTGTGATGTAACCTGGGTGAGTGATGTAGACTGGGTGAGTGATGTAGCCTGGGTGAGTGATGTAGACTGGGTGAGTGATGTAGACTGGGTGAGTGATGTAGACTGGGTGAGTGATGTAGAGTGGGTGAGTGATGTAGACTGGGTGAGTGATGTAGACTGGGTGAGTTATGTAACCTGGGTGAGTGATGTAGCCTGGGTGAGTGATGTAGCTTGGGTGTGTGATGTAACCTGGGTGAGTGATGTAGACTGGGTGAGTGATGTAGCCTGGGTGAGTGATGTAGACTGGGTGAGTGATGTAACCTGGGTGAGTGATGTAGCCTGGGTGAGTGATGTAGCCTGGGTGAGTGATGTAGCCTGGGTGAGTGATGTAACCCGGATGAGTGATGTAGACTGGGTGAGTGATGTAGCCTGGGTGAGTGATGTAGACTGGGTGAGTGATGCAACCTGGGTGAGTGATGCAGCCTGGGTGAGTGATGTAACCTGGGTGAGTGATGTAGACGGGGTGAGTGATGTAGCTTGGGTGAGTGATGTAGACTGGGTGAGTGATGTAGACTGGGTGAGTGATGTAGCTTGGGTGAGTGATGTAACCTGGGTGAGTGATGTAGACTGGGTGAGTGATGTAGACTGGGTGAGTGATGTAGACTGGGTGAGTGATGTAGCCTGAGTGAGTGATGTAACCTGGGTGAGTGATGTAGCTTGGGTGAGTGATGCAGCCTTGGTGAGTGATATAACCTGGGTGAGTGATGTAGCTTGGGTGTGTGATGTAACCTGGGTGAGTGATGTAACCTGGGTGAGTGATGTAGACTGGGTGAGTGATGTAGAGTGGGTGAGTGATGTAGCCTGAGTGAGTGATGTAACCTGGGTGAGTGATGTAGCTTGGGTGAGTGATGCAGCCTTGGTGAGTGATATAACCTGGGTGAGTGATGTAGATTGGGTGAGTGATGAATAATGGGTGAGTGATGTAGCTTGGGTGTGTGATGTGGGTGAGTGATGTAACCTGGTGAGTGATGTAACCTGGGTGAGTGATGTAGTGATGTAGCCTGAGTGAGTGATGTAACCTGGGTGAGTGGGTGAGTGATGTAGGGTGAGTGATGTAGACTGTGAGTGATGTAACCTGGGTGAGTGATGTAGTGATGTAACCTGGGTGAGTGATGTAGCCTGGGTGAGTGATGTAGACTGGGTGAGTGATGTTACCTTGGTGAGTGATGTAGCCTGGGTGAGTGATGTAGCTTGGGTGTGTGATGTAACCTGGGTGAGTGATGTAGACTGGGTGAGTGATGTAGAGTGGGTGATTGATGTAACCTGGGTGAGTGATGTAGACTGGGTGAGCGATGTAGACTGGGTGAGTGATGTAGACTGGGTGAGTGATGTAGCTAGGGTGTGTGATGTAACCTGGGTGAGTGATGTAAACTGGGTGAGTGATGTAGAGTGGGTGATTGATGTAACCTGGGTGAGTGATGCAACCTGGGTGAGTGATGTAGCCTGAGTGAGTGATGTAACCTGGGTGAGTGATGTAGACGGGGTGAGTGATGTAGCTTGGGTGTGTGATGTAACCTGGGTGAGTGATGTAGACTGGGTGAGTGATGTAGACTGGGTGATTGATGCAACCTGGGTGTGTGATGTAGACTGGGTGAGCGATGTAACATGAGTGAGTGATGTAACCTGGGTGAGTGATGTAACCTGGGTGAGTGATGTAACCTGGGTGAGTGATGTAACCTGGGTGAGTGATGTAGCTTGGGTGAGTGATGTAACCTTGGAGAGTGATGTAGACTGGGTGAGTGATGTAACCTGAGTGAGTGATGTAACCTGGGTGAGCGATGTAACCTGGGTGAGTGATGTAACCTGGGTGAGTGATGTAACCTGGGTGAGTGATGCAGCCAGAGTAAATAGCATGTTTTCAAAAGAACTTTGGACTTTATATATATATATATATATATATATATATATATATATATATATATATATATATATATATATATATATATATATATATATATATATATATATATATATATATATATATATATATATATATATATACTTTCAACACTTTCACCTCACTCACATATAATCACTGTTTTTGCAGATGTGCCCAGAATGCAACAGTTTAGAAGTATATACGTATAAAAATACACAATATATCTCTCCAAACTGCCAATATCTCAAACCCCTCCTTTAGAGTGCAGGCATTGTGCTTCCCATTTCCAGGACTCAAATCCGGCTATATAAAAATAACCGGTTTCCCTGAACCCCTTCACTAAATATTACTCTGCTCACACTCCAACAGATCGTCAGGTCCCAAATACTATTTGTCTCCGGTCACTCCTATCTAACACGCTCACGCACGCTTGCTGAAAGTCCAAACCCCTCGCCCACAAAACCTCCTTTACCCTCTCCCTCCAACCTTTTTGAGGACGACCCCTACAGTTTTATACACTCTCCATGTCATTATACTTTGATTCATTTTCTCTAAAAGATCAAACCACCTAAACAAACACTCTTCAGACCATTGTCTAATACTTTTATTAACTCCACACCTTCTCCTAGTTTCCACACTCCGAATTTTCTGCATAATATTTACACCACACATTGCTCTTAGACAGGACATGTCCACTGTCTCCAACCGCCTTCTTGCTGCAGCATTTACAACCCAAGCTTCACACCCATATAAGAGTGTTGGTACTGCTATACTTTCATACATTGCCTTCTTTGCCTCCATAGATAACATTTTTTGCCTCCACATATACTTCAATACACCACTCACCTTTTTTCTTTCATCAGTTCTATGATTAACCTCATCCTTCATAAATCCATCCACTGACACGTCAACTCCCAAATATCTGAAAACATTCACTTCTTCCATACTCCTCCCCAATTTGATATCCAATTTTTCTTTATCTAAATTATTTGATACTCTCATCACTATACTCTTTTCTATGTTCACTTTCAAATTTCTACCTTTACACACATTCCCAAATTCGTTCACTAACATTTGCAATTTTTCTTTAGAATCTCCCATTAGCACAGTATCATCAGCAAAAAGTAACTGTGTCACTTCCCATTTTGTATTTAATTCCCCATAATTTAATCCCATCCCTCTCCCGAACACCCTAGCATTTACTTCTTTTACAAACCCATCTATAAATATATTAAACAACCATTGTGACATTACACATCCCTGTCTAAGACCTACTTTTACTGGGAAGTAGTCTCCCTCTCTTCTACACACCCTAACCTGAGCCTCACTATCCTCATAAAAACTCTTTACAGCATTTAGTAACTTACCACTTATTCCATATACTTGCAACATTTGCCACATTGCTCGCCTATCCACTCTATCATATGCCTTTTCTAAATCCATAAATGCAATTAAAACTTCCCTACCTTTATCTAAATACTGCTCACATATATGCTTGATCTACACATCCTCTACCCACTCTAAAACCTCCTTGCTCATCTGCAATTCTACATTCTGTCTTACCTCTAATTCTTTCAATAATAACCCTACCGTACACTTTTCCTGGTATACTCAGTAAACTTATTCCTCTATAATTTTTACAATCTCTTTTTTCCCCCTCCCTTTATATAAAGGGACTATACATGCTCTCTGCCAATCCCTAGGTACCTTCCCCTCTTTCATACATTTATTAAACAAAAATACCAACCACTCCAACACTATATCCCCCCCTGCTTTTAACATTTCTGTCATGATCCCGTCAGTTCCAGCTGCTTTACCCCCTTTCATTCTACGTAATGCCTCACGCACCTCCCCCACACTCACATCCTGTTCTTCTTCACTCCTAAAAGATGGTATACCTCCCTGACCAGTGCATGAAATTACCACCTCCCTTTCTTCGTCGACATTTAAAAGTTCTTCAAAATATTCTTGCCATCTACCCAAAGCCTCTATCTCCCCATCTACTATCTCCAATAGTATGTTTCCTGGGCTTTCTTAACTTGTTTAACTCGCTCCAAATTTTTTTCTTATTTTCAGTAAAATTCCTTGACAGTACCTCTCCCACTCTATCATCCACTCTCCTTTTGCACTCTCTCACCATTCTCTTCACCTTTCTTTTACTCTCCACATACTCTTCTTATAATTTTATATATATATATATATATATATATATATATATATATATATATATATATATATATATATATATATATATATATATATATATATATAGATATATATATATATATATATATATATATATATATATATATATATATATATATATATATATATATATATATATATATATATATATATATATGCAGTGTAAACCTAACGAGTCATTGATGTGAAATATATTTTTCCATAATTCCAGGTGTGGTAGACAGAAGCACCGAGCTGTTGGCTGTTAACCCTGATCCCATATCACTTGAAGACATTTTTAACATTGCTGAAAGTTTCGACGTTTCGCGATGGCAGAACTCTCAGGTCAACAACTATCAGTACTGTGAAAACAAGAAACTGAGTGAAATAGCCAAAGTCGCAGGTTAGTTTCAGATTTCATGCATTCGGCTTTATTTTCTTCTCATTTCCTCGAAAGTTTATTGAGTTTTGTTTGAAAGAGTTTTTAAGCAATGCTTGCAGAGACACGTTAGTAAAAGGAGTATACTAAGTATCAGCAATCTTGTTACAAACAGTGCAGACCAACAAACGATTAACTTAATATTATACGAAATTACTTTTATACTAATTTCAAGGTTAGAAAACTTGTCTTGTAGCTGGAGAGTTGGTTATGGCCTTGAATGACTTGCACGACTGCCTTAAATTCGAAACTTTTAATAACTTCAACTTTCCAAAGAAAACTCATGAACTTCCTCTATGTAACTTAATGGTCAGTGGCAACATTCCTCTGAATCAATTATTCAGCATATCTTTGTGATATCAGAGAATTTGCTCATATATTTATAATTACTTCGTCAAGATAATGTGTATTAGGAACAACAATGGGCATAAAACTGATCCTTGTGGAACGCCTCTTGTGTCTGGTCCCAACTTAGATTTCAAACCATTTGCGCACACTCTGCTTCCTGTTAGTCAGCAATGCCTCGATTCATGGGCTACCACTTTATTTTACAGTATTTTGAGTGGTACTGTATCTAAAGATTTAATAAAATCAAAATAAATAATATTTTTTATTTATTTTCAACTGCCTCAGTAAATTAGTTAGGCAAAAATGGACCCTCGTAAATCATTGGTGAGCGTCATGAATTAAATTACACTTACCAAGATGGCTTCCAATAATACCAGTTATATATAATTCATGAAATTTGCCTGCAATTGAGATCAAGTTTAATGTGCAATAATATGACGGTAATGATTGCCCTATGCTTTTAAAATTTGAATTACATTAACCATATTCCCTTTCTCATACACTTAATGTCTATGTGTAATACACTTTTCTTTATAGAACGCATCATATATCTTGATCGAAGATATTCTTATTACTCCGACTACGTCGACGCTCTGCAGATGTTTGATGTAAGTACATTACGGAAAATATATCTTGATGAATGCTTATGTAAATGTTTTTATATTTTGTGAATTGTTTAAGTTTCTGAATATTTGTTCACTCGTATACATATTCTTCTGTGTTTACAATTGCCAGTGTTTACAGAGTTCAACTTTAGTTCTCAGGATATATGAACTCATTACAACTATGTCTTTGTAATAATTACGTGTGAACTGGTGCAGGAAATTTGTTTCCACTACATACTTATACTACTAGTGCGTGACCCCCACTCCACTATATATATATATATATATATATATATATATATATATATATATATGTCGTGCCGAATATGTAAAACTGGTCAATTAGCAAGAACTCATTTAATATTAAGTCCTTTCTAAAATTTTCTCTTATACGTTTAACGATATATTTTTTTCATTAATGTTAATGTAAAAATTTTTAATTTTGCTCCAAAAGAATCTTAGAAAACTTACCTAACCTTATTATAATAAGAACAATTTATTTTAGCCTAACCCACCTAAATATATTTTTGATTTGTTTACAATAATTTAATACTAAACAAACACAATGAAATATATATTTTTCGTTAGGTTCAG
>NC_091292.1:46612089-46619589 GCF_038502225.1 Cherax quadricarinatus | reverse complement strand
ATCCACCCTGTCATACGCCTTTTCCAAATCCATAAATGCCACAAAGACCTCTTTAGCCTTATCTAAATACTGTTCACTTATATGTTTCACTGTAAACACCTGGTCCACACACCCCCTACCTTTCCTAAAGCCTCCTTGTTCATCTGCTATCCTATTCTCCGTCTTACTCTTAATTCTTTCAATTATAACTCTACCATACACTTTACCAGGTACACTCAACAGACTTATCCCCCTATAATTTTTGCACTCTCTTTTATCCCCTTTGCCTTTATACAAAGGAACTATGCATGCTCTCTGCCAATCCCTAGGTACCTTACCCTCTTCCATACATTTATTAAATAATTGCACCAACCACTCCAAAACTATATCCCCACCTGCTTTTAACATTTCTATCTTTAACCCATCAATCCCGGCTGCCTTACCCCCTTTCATTTTACCTACTGCCTCACGAACTTCCCCCACACTCACAACTGGCTCTTCCTCACTCCTACAAGATGTTATTCCTCCTTGCCCTATACACGAAATCACAGCTTCCCTATCTTCATCAACATTTAACAATTCCTCAAAATATTCCCTCCATCTTCCCAATACCTCTAACTCTCCATTTAATAACTCTCCTCTCCTATTTTTAACTGACAAATCCATTTGTTCTCTAGGCTTTCTTAACTTGTTAATCTCACTCCAAAACTTTTTCTTATTTTCAACAAAATTTGTTGATAACATCTCACCCACTCTCTCATTTGCTCTCTTTTTACATTGCTTCACCACTCTCTTAACCTCTCTCTTTTTCTCCATATACTCTTCCCTCCTTGCATCACTTCTACTTTGTAAAAACTTCTCATATGCTAACTTTTTCTCCCTTACTACTCTCTTTACATCATCATTCCACCAATCGCTCCTCTTCCCTCCTGCACCCACTTTCCTGTAACCACAAACTTCTGCTGAACACTCTAACACTACATTTTTAAACCTACCCCATACCTCTTCGACCCCATTGCCTATGCTCTCATTAGCCCATCTATCCTCCAATAGCTGTTTATATCTTACCCTAACTGCCTCCTCTTTTAGTTTATAAACCTTCACCTCTCTCTTCCCTGATGCTTCTATTCTCCTTGTATCCCATCTACCTTTTACTCTCAGTGTAGCTACAACTAGAAAGTGATCTGATATATCTGTGGCCCCTCTATAAACATGTACATCCTGAAGTCTACTCAACAGTCTTTTATCTACCAATACATAATCCAACAAACTACTGTCATTTCGCCCTACATCATATCGTGTATACTTATTTATCCTCTTTTTCCTAAAATATGTATTACCTATAACTAAACCCCTTTCTATACAAAGTTCAATCAAAGGGCTCCCATTATCATTTACACCTGGCACCCCAAACTTACCTACCACACCCTCTCTAAAAGTTTCTCCTACTTTAGCATTCAGGTCCCCTACTACAATTACTCTCTCACTTGGTTCAAAGGCTCCTATACATTCACTTAACATCTCCCAAAATCTCTCTCTCTCCTCTGCATTCCTCTCTTCTCCAGGTGCATACACGCTTATTATGACCCACTTCTCGCATCCAACCTTTACTTTAATCCACATAATTCTTGAATTTACACATTCATATTCTCTTTTCTCCTTCCATAACTGATCATTTAACATTACTGCTACCCCTTCCTTTGCTCTAACTCTCTCAGATACTCCAGATTTAATCCCATTTATTTCCCCCCACTGAAACTCTCCTACCCCCTTCAGCTTTGTTTCGCTTAGAGCCAGGACATCCAACTTCTTTTCATTCATAACATCAGCAATCATCTGTTTCTTGTCATCCGCACTACATCCACGCACATTTAAGCACCCCAGTTTTATAAAGTTTTTCTTCTTCTCTTTTTTAGTAAATGTATACAGGAGAAGGGGTTACTAGCCCATTGCTCCCGGCATTTTAGTCGCCTCATACGACACGCATGGCTTACGGAGGAAAGATTCTTTTCCACTTCCCCATGGACAATAGAAGAAATAAAAAAGAACAAGAGCTATTTAGAAAAAGGAGAAAAACCTAGATGTATGTATATATATATATGCATGTGCGTGTCTGTGAAGTGTGACCAAAGTGTAAGTAGGAGTAGCAAGATATCCCTGTTATCTAGCGTGTTTATGAGACAGAAAAAGAAACCAGCAATCCTACCATCATGCAAAACAGTTACAGGTTTTTGTTTCACAGTCATCTGGCAGGACGGTAGTACTTCCCTGGGTGGTTGCTGTCTACCAACCTACTACCTACATATATATATACATATACATATATATATATATATATATATATACATATATATATACATATATTTATATATATATACATATATATATATATATATATATATATATATATATATATATATATATATATATATATATATATATATATATATATATATATATTATAAACACACTGGCCGATTCCCACCAAGGCAGGGTGGCCCGAAAAAGAAAAACTTTCACCATCATTCACTCCATCACTGTCTTGCCAGAAGGGTGCTCTACACTACAGTTTATAAAACTGCAACATTAACACCCCTCCTTCAGAGTGTAGACACTGTATTTCCCATTTCCAGGACTCAAGTCCGGCCTGCCGGTTTCCCTGAACCCCTTCATAAATGTTACTTTGCTCACACTCCAACAGCACTTCAAGTATTAAAGACCATTTGTTTCCATTCACTCATATAAAATACGCTCCAAGCCTCTCGCACACAAAACCTCCTTCATGCCTTCCCTCCAACCTTTGCTAGGCCAACCCCAACCCTGCCTTCCCTCCACTACAGAGTTACACACTCTCGAAGTCATTCTGTTTCGTTCCATTCTCTACATGTCCGAACCACCTCAACAACCCTTCCTCAGCCCTCTAGACAACAGTTTTGGAAATCCCACACCTCCTCCTAACTTCCAAACTACGAATTCTCTGCATTATATTCACACCACACATTACCCTCAGATATGACATCTCCACTGCCTCCAGCCTTCACCTCACTGCAACATTCATCACCCATGCTTCATGCCCATATATATATATATATATATATATATATATATATATATATATATATATATATATATATATATATATGTCGTGCCGAATATGCAGAACTTGCCATCTTGGCTTAAATATCAACGATAATCGTGCCATATAGGACAAGTGAAAATTTGAGTATGCAATAATTTCGCCAAAATCATTCTGAACGTAACGAAAAAATATATTTGACTGTGTTTGTTTTGTATTAAATTATTGTAAGCAAATCTAAAACATTTAGTTGGGTTAGGCTAAAATAAATTGTTCTTGTTATGATAAGGTTAGGTAAGTTTTCTAAGTTCCTTTTGGTGCAAAATTATAAATTTTTACATCAACATTAATGAAAAAAAATATACCTTTAAACGTATAAGAGAAAATTTTAGAAAGGACTTAATTTTAAATGAGTTTTTGCTAATTGACCAGTTTTACATATTCGGCACGACATATATATTTATATATATATATATGTATATTTATATATATATATATGTATGTTTATATATATATATATATATATATATGTATGTTTATATATATATATATATATATGTCGTGCCGAATATGTAAAACTGGTCAATTAGCAAGAACTCATTTAAAATTAAGTCTTTTCTAAAATTTTCTCTTATACGTTTAAAGATTTATTTTTTTTATTAAAGTTAATGTAAAATATTTTCATTTTGCTCCAAAAGAATCTTAGAAAACTTACCTAACCTTATTATAACACGATCAATTTATTTTAATCTAACCCAACTAAATATATTTTAAATATGTTTACACTAATTTAATACTAAACAAACACAATCAAATATATTTTTTTCGTTAGGTTCAGAATGATTTTGGTGAAATTATTGCATACATAAATTTTCACTTGTCCTATATGGCAAAATGAGCGTTGCTATTTAAGCCAAGATGGCAAGTTCTGCCTATTCGGCACGACATATATATATATATATACATACATACATTTTTTTTTTCAACAAGTCGGCCGTCTCCCACCGAGGCAGGGTGACCCAAAAAAGAAAGACAATCCCCAAAAAGAAAATGCTTTCATCATTATTCAACACTTTCACCACACTCACACATTATCACTGTATTTGCAGAGGTGCTCAGAATACAACAGTTTAGAAGCATACACATATAAAGATACACAACATATCCCTCCAAACTGCCAATATCCCAAACCCCTCCTTTAAAGTGCAGGCATTGTACTTCCCATTTCCAGGACTCAAGTCCGACTATATGAAAATAACCGGTTTCCCTGAATCCCTTCACTAAATATTACCCTGCACACACTCCAACAGATCGTCAGGTCCCAAGTACCATTCGTCTCCATTCACTCCTATCTAACACGCTCACGCACGCTTGCCGGAAGTCCAAGCCCCTCACCCACAAAACCTCCTTTACCCCCTCTCTCTAACCCTTTCGAGGACGACCCCTACCCCGCCTTCCTTCCCCTATAGATTTATATGCTTTCCATGTCATTCTACTTTGATCCATTCTCTCTAAATGACCAAACAACCTCAACAACCCCTATTCTGCCCTCTGACTAATACTTTTATTAACTCCACACCTTTTCCTAATTTCCACACTCCGAATTTTCTGCATAATATTTACACCACACATTGCCCTTAAACAGGACATCTCCACTGCCTCCAACCGTCTCCTCGCTGCTGCATTTACCACCCAAGCTTCACACCCGTATAAGAGTGTTGGTACTACTTTACTTTCATACATTCCCTTCTTTCCCTCCATAGATAACGTTTTTTGACTCCACATATACCTCAACGCACCACTCACCTTTTTTCCCTCATCAATTCTATGATTAACCTCATCCTTCATAAATCCATCCGCCGACACGTCAACTCCCAAGCATCTGAAAACATTCACTTCTTCCATACTCCTACTCCCCAATTTGATATCCAATTTTTCTTTATCTAAATCACTTGATAACCTCATCACCTTACTCTTTTCTATGTTCACTTTCAAATTTCTACCTTTACACACATTCCCAAACTCATCCACTAACCTTTGCAATTTTTCTTTAGAATCTCCCATAAGCACAGTATCATCAGCAAAAAGTAACTGTGTCAATTCCCATTTTGAATTTGATTCCCAAAAATTTAATCCCACCCCTCTCCCGAACACCCTAGCATTTACTTCCTTTACAACCCCATCTATAAATATATTAAACAACCATGGTGACATTACACATCCCTGGCTAAGACCTACTTTTACCGGGAAGTAGTCTCCCTCTCTTCTACACACCCTAACCTGAGCCTCACTATCCTCATAAAAACTCTTTACAGCATTTAATAACTTACCACCTATTCCATATACTTGCACCATCTGCCACATTGCTCATCTATCCACTCTATCATATGCTTTTTCTAAATCCATAAATGCAATAAAAACTTCCCTACCTTTATCTAAATACTGTTCACATGTATGCTTCAATGAAAACACTTGATCTACACATCCCCTACCCACTCTGAAACCTCCTTGCTCATCCACAATCCTACATTCTGTCTTACCTCTAATTCGTTCAATTAAAACCATACAGTACACTTTTCCTGGTATACTCAGTAAACTTATTCCTCTCTAATTTTTAGTCTCTTTTGTCCCCTTTCCCTTTGTATAAAGGGACTATACATGCTCTCCGCCAATCCCTAGGTACCTTCCCCTCTTTCATACATTTATTAAACAAAAGTACAAACCACTCCAACACTATATTCCCCCCCCCCCCTGCTTTTAACATTTCTGTCATGATCCCATCAGTTCCAGCTGCTTTACCCCTTTTTCATTCTACGTAATGCCTCATGTACCTCCCCCACACTTACATTCTGCTCTTCTTCACTCCTAAAAGGTGGTATACCTCCCTGACCAGTGCATGAAATTACTGTCTCTCTTTCTTCCTTAACATTTTAAAGTTCCTCAAAATATTCTCGCCATCTACCTAATACCTCCATCTCCCCATCTACTAACTCCCCTACTCTGTTTTTAACTGACAAATCCATACTTTCCCTTGGCTTTCTTAACTTGTTTAACTCACTCCAAATTTTTTTCTTATTTTCATAAAAATTTCTTGACAGTGCCTCTCCCACTCTATCATCTGCTCTCCTTTTGCACTCTCTCACCACTCTCTTTACCTTTCTTTTACTCTCCATATACTCTGCTCTTCTTATAACACTTATGCTTTGTAAAAATCTCTCATAAGCTACCTTTTTCTCTTTTATCACACCCTTTACTTCATCATTCCACCAATCACTCCTCTTTCTTCCTGCACCCACCCTCCTATAACCACAAACTTCTGCCCCACATTCTAATACTGCATTTTTAAAACTATTCCAACCCTCTTCAACTCCTCTACTACTCATCTTTGCACTAGCCCACCTTTATGCCAATAGTCGCTTATATCTCACCCGAACTTCCTCCTCCCTTAGTTTATACACTTTCACCTCCCTCTTACTTGTTGTTGCCACCTTCCTCTTTTCCCATCTACCTCTTACTCTAACTGTAGCTACAACTAAATAATGATCCGATATGTCAGTTGCCCCTCTATTAACATGTACATCCTGGAGCCTACCCATCAATCTTTTATCCACCAATACATAATCTAATAAACTACTTTCATTACCTGCTACATCATACCTTGTATATTTATTTATCTTCTTTTTCATAAAATATGTATTACTTATTACCAAATCTCTTTCTACACATAGCTCAATTAAAGGCTCCCCATTTACATTTACCCCTGGCACCCCAAATTTACCTACTACTCCCTCCATAACATTTTTATCCACTTTATCATTGAAATCCCCAACCACCATTACTCTCAAACTTGATTCAAAACTCCCCACGCATTCACTCAACATTTCCCAAAATCTCTCTCTCTCCTCTACACCTCTCTCGTCTCCAGGTGCATACACGCTTATTATAACGCACTTTTCACATCCAATCTTTATTTTACTCCACATAATCCTTGAATTAATACATTTATAGTCTCTCTTTTCCTGACATAGCTTATCCTTCAACATTATTGCTACTCCTTCTTTAGCTCTAACTCTCTTTGAAACCCCTGACCTAATCCCACTTATTCCTCTCCACTGAAACTCTCCCACCCCCTTCAGCTTCGTTTCACTTAAAGCCAGTACATCCAGCTTCTTCTCATTCATAACATCCACAATCATCTCTTTCTTATCATTTGCACAACATCCACGCACATTCAGACTTCCCACTTTGACAATTTTCTTCTTCTTAATTTTTTAGTAATCTTTACAGGAAAAGGGGTTACTAGCCCATTGTTCCCGGCATTTGAAGTTGACTTTTACAACACGCATGGCTTACGGAGGAAAGATTCTTATTCCACTTCCCCATGGATTTAAAAGGAAAAGTAATAAGACCAAGAACTATTAAGATAAAATCAAAGAAAACTCAGA
>NC_091292.1:46457089-46607089 GCF_038502225.1 Cherax quadricarinatus | reverse complement strand
ATGTTGCCAGACAAGATGTACAAACCAAATTTCCTGATTGGTTTGTACATCATTGTAACGAGGCTGACACAATATTACCAGACGAACACTACCATCAAAAAATTGAGAAATAACTACCAGAAAAATAATAAACAGGGGAAAGAGAAAGATGAATATTTAGGTATATTCAAGAACAATCTTTAACATATAGAAACACATTTTTTCAGGAAACAGTATACGCACAAACGAACACACACACACATACACAAAGAAGACCGCAGACAGAGTACAGTTTAGGGGGCCAAGGAATATACACCTCACTCATAGATAAGGATCTTGGGGTGAGTGTAATACCGAGTACATAAGGGCGCCTAGCAAACCTAACAATAGCATTCCGACATCTCAGTAAGGAATCGTTCAGGACCTTGTACACTGTGTACGTCAGGCCCTTATTGGAGTATGCAGCACCACTTTGGAACCCATACCTGAACAAGCACGTCAGGAAATTAGAGAAAGTGCAAAGGTTCGCAACGAGGCTAGTCCTGGAGCTAAGGGGTATGTCCCACGAGGAGAGGTTAAGGGAAATCGACCTGACGACACTGGAAGACAGGACAGACAAGGAGGATATGATAGCGATATATAAAATACACAGAGGAATCGACACGGTGAACATAAACAGGATGTTCCAGAAATGGGACACAGTAACAAGGGGTCACAATTGGAAGCCGAAGACTGAGATGAGTCAGAATGATGTTCGGAAGTATTTCTTCAGCCATAGAGTTGTCAGGAAGTGGAATAGTCTTGAAAGCGATGCATTGGACGCAGGATCCATACATAACTTTAAGAAACCGTATGATGAAGGTCATGGCGCAGGAAGAGTGACCTAGTAGCGACCAGTGAAGTACAATTAGGCGAGTACACTCACATATATCTTACCAAGGGGCAGTTCCATGATAATATCAGAAATTAGGAAAGCGCTTGGAAATTCACTGTTATATAACTGCCAGTGACTTCTACAACATATCAAATATTATGAATTTCCTCCAACTCCTCCAAAGCAAGACGCAATCCAAGTATGCAGCAAGCATTTCCCCTCTGGATGGCCATGATGACGCGCTGGTGGTGGTGTCGATGAGTCTGGAGCCCAGTTCATTAAGGAAATATGTGGCATTTTTTCCTCATGATCCCAAGGTCTCTAATCCCACTGGGACAAATTGATACTATTGGCTTATGTCCGTGTATTTGCTGATCTTATACTCCTCCCTGTGATCAGCAGCTCCTCTCTGTCGTTCGACACTGTGATGAATGTAGGTGTCAGCCAGCGTTGACACACAGGTACAGTCCCATGCTAAGAGCTTGCCATTTGTCCAGGAATAGATGGTGATCCCGTCGGGGCGGTTTGCTGGATTGTGGGTATTGTTGGCTGCTAGTGATCGGGGCTATCTCTCGGCTGGGAATCCAACTGTGGCAAGGGTTCTCTTTATGATATCGTTGACCTCATTGTGTCTTTCGTGCCAGCCCTTGCTTTTGGAACAGTTAAGACCATGTAGACCATATTGTTGGGCTTGCGCAAGGCCGCAAATATATATATATTCCGTGTGAATTGGGGGCAGTAAGGTGCAGAGCCACTGCAATACGAAAGGTCTTAGGGTCGAGGCGCGTTCCCATTGCCGATATATATATATATATATATATATATATATATATATATATATATATATATATATATATATATATATATATATATATATATATATATATATAAATGAAACCACGAAACAAGTGGTTTTGAATCATCAAGATGCGGCAGGCCATGATTCGACCCTAAGACATATTGTCCCGCCTCAAGAGGCCACACAATGTGCATGTCATCTTACCAACTGAGCCATCGGTCCTACAAACAACATGAGCCTAGCGAACTAGGCTTGTTTCGAGTTGCGACTACACTCGTAGCACTTGTATTCTCAAGGATTAATTTCATCCTAATCCTGTTTGAATACCCGCCTCCACAAGCAATCTATATAGCAATGAAACCAAGGAAGAACTAGTTTTGAATTATTTACTAAACTGCAGCAGTCCAGGATTCGACCCCACGATACATTGTCCCGCTTCAAGTGGTCACACAATTTACATGTCACCTTACCAACTGAGCCATCATAAACAAGGAGAGTGTCATGATGGCAACTTTGTAATCATTACACATCAGTCATATCTACTCAGGTGATGCATAAGTTTCACAAACGAACTGGGTGAATGTGTGAGACATGGTTTTCATAATATCTTACAGATTACTGGTAATTTGTACAAGATATAATTTAAAATAATATTACACTAATCGGGATGTGGTACTTTTCATGCATTTAACACACAAAATATAATATTCACCCTTTCTGTCTTTTTTAAAATGAAACTAGTGACACACTCACATGAAGAGAGGGAGAGAGACCTGTACATATCCTTTAGTAAATGCCAGAAGGGTCAGTGCTCAAATAGGCAGGTCATGATTTCAAGTAATAAAGCATAAACGTCCGGTAACATACTATACATATACTATTGGAAGATATATATTTAATATTCATGTCATCTTCAAGGATCATAACAGCGTCACTATCCCATCTGTGAAGAAAATGCTAGGAAGGATAATGAGAACATTCGAAACAAGAGATATCGAGCCAGTGATGATCCTTTTTAAATCACTTGTTCTCTCTAGGCTGGAATACTGCTGTACACTAACATCTCCAGTCATGGCAAGTGAAATTGCAGGGAACTTTTACTGCATATATAATTCAGCCAAACACCTTAATTACTGGGAATGCTTGGGTCACTTGAAATGTACTCACTGGAGTCCAGGCGAAAAAATACATAGTAATCTACGCCTGGAAAATCGTAGATGTACCGGTCCTAAATCTGAACACAGAAATCACTACCAATGAAAGCAAAAACCTGGGCAGACGGTGCAGAATACCCCAAATGAAAATTAGGGGCATCTTTAGTACACTGAGAAAAAACACTGTAAGTGTCCGGTGACCAAGACTGCTCAACAGCCTCCATTCGCTACCTGGCTACGGTGGAGTGTGGTTATGTTTTACACTCCTCTACTGTTCACCCAAGCGAACTATGCAGAAACAAAATGGCGTTAGAAGTGAGGCGTCGTGTAAACACTCTAGGAATTGAGCTCCTCAGTGAGGCAATAACGCCTACGTCAGCTCAGGTGTTACTACCAGCGATTATACTTGAGGCATATGAAATAAAGGATGACGAATTATGTGGAGTGCCATTGAATGGTTGCATATAGACTGTGATATTGCTATCCACTCCAGTGTATGAGTCGTTGGTGGCTCTCTTCCAGGATGTCTGTGTTGACATTACACCAGCAGTGAGGGTCAGGATGACAGATGTATCACATAATTACACGTGGGTCAAGCTCTGCAACGTGCCATTCGAAGCAGATGAAGCAGACATCAGACATGTATTCGACAAATACTGGGCTGTTCATATGGCCCAACTAAGAAAGTGGGTGACAGGGGCCTACGTGGGACTACCAGAAGGAACCTTTACCTTGAGGAGTTTAAAATACAGTTAATGATGGCATATGCTTGGCAGAGGTGTACATGACACCTGTGTGGGGCATGTGAACATATGGCGGCAGAGTGCAGGAACAGAAATGGGCACCTTTGCCGGCAGGAGGGGGAGCGCCTGCTCATGAGCATGGGGTGCTTGGGGAAGACCGAAGGCAAGGTAGAGGGCATGGTCGTAAATGGAGTGAGGAGGTGGAGGTTACACCCATAGAAATGGGGGTGGGCATGGAGCCTCAAGGGTTAACCAGCCCAACAACTGTACTGACAATGAGCAAGGAGGCACAAGTGAGCTCCGAGGCGAAGGCTATAGAGGCGGAGCTGGCGATGGTGTTGTGCTCCATGTTACAGACTAACGAGCAGAAGGGTCACACGGAGCAGGTGGCTGGGGATGAGATGGAGGAAGTGGTGTGTGAGAGGCGGGAGGACCCTGTGGCACCTGTGACGGACTTTGCAGATGCCACGGCAGAACGTGAAGTGGAATACAGAACGGTGGAGGTGGAAGTCCATCCTGGGGTCTCTCAGAACACTGACATGGAGGAGGAGGTCGTGACAAGGAAAAAGGTGGTGGCGTCAGATTCGGACGATGTTCTGACGCCGGCACAAAGGACAGGAAAGAAGACATAGGTAACTGGGAAACGAGGTGACACTCAGGGAGGGCAGCACCAGCCGGTGGTGGTGGTGGGGGGGAAGGAGTGTGGTGAGAGTAGCATAGGTAGTGCCCATGTGACTGGTCGGACTGGGAAGTGTGTTGAGAGGCGGCAGGGATGGAAACCTTAAGCCGGCCACAGGTGTATAATATAAATATAAATGGATTGTGTGATGGCATAAAATAAGAGTGGTTTAACATGGTTAAACCACGGTTTAGAGTGTTTTTGAATAGATATAACGTGGATGTAGTTTTTGTACAGGAACACAACTTCAAGCTTGGTCGAGAATTAGTGGTGACTGGATATCAGGCGTTTGTGCTGCCGTCTGATCGGTTGAAAGGGGGAGTGAGAGTTTTGATCTGGAGGCGAGCCCGTTTGTTTTGTATAGGAGTGAAGGGCGGGGGGGTCATGCATGTGGAAGGATGGTGGATGGGTGAGAGATTGGCATTCATATGTGCAAATGCCCCAGCTGAGAGTAATGCGAAAGTGAAGACGGCGTTCGTGCGCGAGGAACTTGTGTTCTTAATATGCAGGTTATCATCCATGGCGATTGTGGGGGGGGGGGGGGATTGGAATTGTGTTATCAAAAGGGTAGATGTGGAATCCAGGGATGGGGGTATTTTTCTACAGTATTAGGGGTCCTTTTAAGGGATATCCATTTAAGGGATGCATTTAAGACTGTAAGAACATAAGAAAGAAGGAACACTGCAGCAGGCCTACTGACCCATGCGAAGCAGGTCCATGTCCCCCCCTGGATTAGCCCAATAACCCACCTAATCAGGTCACTTCCACTTAAGAAAGGAGCACCGCATCAGACCTAGTAGCACAAGCTAGTCAGGTCCAACTCACACTCATCCACACCCACTCATATATTTATCTAACCTATTTTCAAAGCTACACAACGTTTTAGCCTCAATAACTGTACTCAGGAGTTTGATCCACTCATCCACAACTCTATTACCAAACCAGTGCTTTCCTATATCCTTCCTGAATCTGAATTTTTCCAAATTGAAAGCATTGCTCCGAGTCCTGTCTTGGCGGGAAATTTTCAGCGCGCTCTTTAAATCCCCTTTATTTATTCCTGTTTTCCATTTATACACTTCGATCATATCCCCCCTAATTCTACGCCTTTCGAGAGAGTGCAGATTCAGGGCCCTCAGTCTATCCTCATAGGGAAGATTTTTGATACATGGGATCATCTTTGTCATCAGTCGTGGAGTGTAAGGGGAGAAATTAAAGCGAGTGTGTGGGTATGAGCCATGTAAACTGGCGAGGAATGATCGAGTGGCGCTGGGGGAAATATGGAGGGCACTAATGGAAATGAGTAAGGGAAAGGCACCGGGATTGATGGTTTCCCATGTGAATTTTATATGCAGCATTGGGGGATACTGAGGGGATTACAGGTTCAGTTAATGAATGCGCCTACAAACAAGATTGTACAAACAAACAATGCATACACCACCATTATCAACACCAACACCTGGTCCTTCCCTCGGGAAGAACCAACCGTTGCCCCCCCATCCATAATGATATACTTACTGTACTCCACATATACCTGGAGTGCACATCTACGAGTTCTGCAATACATAAAACAGTAATTATGACAACGTCACGCAAAAGCTAATCATGTGGTAAATGCTTACCCTAATGATAAATATAGACACAGTACATTTGTAATTCCACCTTAGAAATACAGTGACTCATTCAGCTTACCACAAGGTACATTACACTAACATGCTACCACATAAGAGGCTCACTTTTGTATAAAAATTACAAGAAAACATACATATTTAAAAGAGTGCCCTATTTCTCGATTACCCACAACCAGGTCTACACTTCCATCCCCAATTAACACATTGGGGATGGAAGTGAGTACACCAGAGACACCCACTTACTCCACATCACACCTTCTCTCACCAAACGCATCACTCACACCCTCTCACTCCACAAGAATGCAGCTCCATTATTTCCCCATAAGACTGTAACACCCATAAGTCCCTGACACTAAAGCTATGATATCCCTCTGAAAATCTAGAATACCATCTTTCCCCAGTGATGTCCTTATTCCGCTGTTACGTCCCATAAAATATCGCTGCCATCGCCCTGATTCGTTCCCTTATAAGCCATTGCATTCTGCACCATCACCCCTACCACCCCCACCTACCATATGTAAAACCCTGCCAAACCACTCCCTCACCGATTCCAGCCTCCTACAAAAATATACCACTTGATAAACAGTGTCGATATCACCACACACACAACATTCCCTACCCTCCTGCACATGCCTATTACCCAACACTTCCTCAGACGGCAATATATTGTGGAGAAATTTGAACATTACCTCCCTCACCACAGCCTTAAGTCATAACCCTTTCAATCGCCCCCATATGGCACTCCATGCATACATAGGATATATACCTTCAACTCTAGCAACCACCTCCCCACCACCCACCTTAGCCAGTCTTCCTATCTTGACCCTGTGTGGGTCCCTTGCAAATATCAATAACCTCAACATTTCCTCACACACCTGAACATCCCTACCCCTCACCCAATGCCCCAAATCCCACCTCACCCATGCCAAGCCTGTGTCTGCAACCCTACCCTCCCTCAGATAACTGTGTTTAGTGTGCATAACAAAACAACCTTTGATGCAGCCCCATTAACCCCAGCCCTCCCCGGCTACACATGCTTCAGTACACGCTTCTCATCACATGCCACATGCCACAGCTTACCATACAATATCACATTCACCACAATGGCACGCTGATATACCGTCAACCCCCCCCCCCCCCCCGATTGCAATCTCGGCAATCCACCCAAAACCCTATCCACAACTCCTTTCGAATTCTCCTCCCGTGCCTCCTGAAGATTTCCCGTGTGAACAATCCCACACACCCTCAGACCTCCTGAACAGAACCGTGGTATCATCTATGTAACCCACGATCCCCAGGTCCACAGACACCCCACCCCTCACCACTCCATCCCTTACACCCCATTACACAGCCTTATATAACGGGTCCTGGAGCAACACGAATAGAAACTGTGACACAGGGCATCCTTGCCGCAGGTTTCGTTCTATCCTAAGAAGTTTTCCTAGCCTACCATTCACTTGCACCCTCACCATAGCCTGCTCATACAACACCTTAGCCCAACTAACAATTTCCACCTCAAGCTCTTGCCAGTGCATAAATTTCCACAAAGTCTCACACTCCATATAGTCAAACACCACATACCAATGTAACTAAAATACCCCCCTCGCCCCCCCCCCCCGTACTTTCATCTAGAAACCTGCATGTGATCCCTTGCCCTACACACATCGAACGACCAGGCACTCCATATTGACCCTCATCCAAAACTCTGTCAAGAACTCTTTTCATTCTATTTCCTAACACTTTAGCAAAGTTCTTGTAATCTCCACACATTAAGGTAATCGATTGATAATCATGCACATATTCGCAAGACTTCTTTTTGGGGATCATGACCATCACACCCATTCTCTGTTCCCCCAACCTGCCCATGGTTTTCATGGCATTAAATAAAACCACTAAAAATTCACGCAAACAGTCCCAGTTATCCTTATAAAAATTGCAAGGGATACCGTCAATACCCGGCGATTTTCCCACACTCATTCCCTCCACTGATCCTAATCTCCTCCTCACTTATAGGCCCACTCAAATTCAACCAATCCTTATGCACTAGATTACAACATACCCATTCACCCATTACACCTAGTGACTCACAGTTAAACCCCACACTCTTACCATGCCTCTAATATCACGCATCCACATAACCCATACCCTCCGTTGACGTAAGCACCTGCCCCTGATGATACCCCTCCAGTTGCGCCTGAACCTGTGAGCTCATCATTTTCGTTGCCCTGTGACATTTTCCCCTGCTCTTGCAAGACACACGCCGAAGGTCAGTCACCCCATAAGACCTCTTCAAGTCCTCCCACAACACGCACCGCATCAAAATTATGATTTTCAATATCTCTAATCAGTTTTTTTCAGCCCTCAATCCCACCCACTGGATACAGTCCCTCCCCCTCCTATATGTCATTCCTGTAATTGTCTCTTCCCCGTTTCTGATAAAAAATCCCTCACCTTCCGTTTACCAACCTTGTCCCACCACCCAAGGACATCAGGCCCCCCTTTCCCTGCTGTCAGCCACCACCCACTCCAAGCACTCGCAAAAGACTCCTTCCCCCCATTCTTTGTGCAATAATCCAACATTCATCTTCCAATAACCCCTGAAACGCTTTGACAACCCCTCCCAATTCAATTCCACCATCCCCCTCTATGATAAGAGAAACTCACATTCAATGCATACGTACTGCTCACCCTCACCCTCCGAGATACGTAGATTCGATCAAGCCTTGTGTCATAATCACGCTTAATAAACGTATGCATCACCCCATCCACCTCCTCCCCTCCCACATCCACTACATTCACACCTCGCAACATATCCCCTAAAACCCCCGGAAAAAAACCTCCCCTCTAGGTTCCACATCTTTACATCATACTACACAGTTCCAATCACCTCCTATAATCATAATGACTGGCAGCAATCTTAATGGTACACAAGGACGTCCCTAAGAACCTATTCTTAATGCCCAAGTCCCCTTCTGCAGGCCCATACACCCCTTTAAATCCCACCTGAACCCCACCCCACGTACCATCCACCCTCACCACCCTCCCCTCCTCCCCTACCTCAAATCTCTGCATAATAAACGGGCTGGATTCTTTACTTAACAATGCCACACCACCTTTCAGTCATGCAGAACCCATATACACCTCATAACCAGGGATCAACAACTCACCCAATGATTTATAATTATGTTCCTCCAAGAACACGAGGTCTGGTATATATCTCCTCAAAAAAATCTTCAAAAACCTTACACTTACCCGCTGATTTCAACCCATTAACATTTAGAGTAAGACACTTAAAGGATATAGTGGGGGTTTCCCTTTAGGCCCCTTAACACTCTTAGAACCCAGGAGAGAACCCCCACCCTGCCGCCCACACCTCCCTTTGCCTTCGCCTTGCACATGTTCAACACTCTTCAAGCCACCTTTACCTTCATTTGCCACATCATGCCATGCTTTCTTCCCAGATCTTGGTCCAGGAGACAAAACATCCTCACTGTGTGATATTTCAGCCGCCTTCTTTCCAGAGATATGTTCCTCAACCATGGCCTCCTCCTGGGTGTCGGCCCTGTGGACCTCCACTACATTTAACCAGCCCCTCACCACACACTTCCTCCTCGTTGAGGCCTCCCACCTCTGCCTCCACACTTACTATATTCAAACCAGCGTTAATCTTATTAGACGCCAATGCATCCAACAATTCGTGCACAGCCTCCTGTATGGAGGCTTCCATCACATCCTGAGCTATCACAGGCTCCACTTTTCCCATCGCCGACACCAAGCCTACGTCCTCTCCAAATCCAGGGAGGGTCACACATTCAGGAGACAACGCTTTCTCCCTCTCCAGCTCCTCACTCTACGTCTGTCGTGACGGAGGCTCACATGCGTAGCCGCAGCATGAGTCTGCTGCTTTAGTGTATCATCAGTCCTTGCTCCTTCCGTCGATCTCCCTCATCGGGTCGGGCAATACGCCGCTATGTGGTCGTATGCCCCACACAGGCGGCACGTACGCCTCTGACCCATGTACGTGACGTAAACTTGAGTACAGAATTTGTCCATCACCACATATGATGGTATAGGGTGCTCTAGGGACATTTTAAGAGAAAACGTCTGTTACAAAACTCGTCTTCTTAACCTTCTCCAATGGTATGGTAGAGTGTTAAGGTTGCATTCTCGTTGAACATATGGCCTGTTTACGGTTTTGTAACAATAACTTAAGAATTCAGGATTACGAAACAAATAACTAAAACTTAGGATCTTTACTAGTAGAGTTTTAGCTTAATGTATGATTATAATGTTAGGATTAATATAAAATAAGGAGTTTAACTCTTACATTTCTCTTGGTATGTACCAGTACATTGATACGAATAAATGAACCTCTTGAGGTTGAGCTTTGTACTAAAATCACAAATAAAATGCACCTATAAGGGTTATTAAGACCTAGCCACAAAGTAACTTACAATGCTTATAAAGACTTATCTGAACTATCAATTCAGAGTATACAAGAACTCGTAAGTGACGGACTTAGTCTCATTTTCATCCAATATGAATTAGAATAGCTTAGACCACAAATTAACATCAAGGCCGACAAGGCTTATTCAGTCCCCTGAAAGATTAATTCACCCGAGCATAAATAACTCGAAAGTGACAAGCTTAAGAAAGGAAGTCAGTCATGAAAGTAAAACGACCACCACAGAAAACTTGACATGTTTCTTATGAGAGGTCAATGATTAACCGAGCGAGATATGCTCCCTTGGCTATGCAAGCCCGGACTAGAAGTGAGAGTGCTAGTCAGAGTGAGTGTGAAGGACCTGCTCTCAGCGAATGCTGTAAAGCTACTCAGAGCAAGGGTAGTGAACCTACTCAGAGCAAGGCTGGTGAACCTGCTCTGAGCGAGGGCAGTGAACCTACTCAGTAAGAGTAGTGAACCTGCTCTGAGCGAGGGCGGTGAACCTACTCTGAGCAAGGGTGGTGAAGCCACTCAGAGCAAGGGCTGAAAACCTACTCAGAGCAAGGGTGGCGAACCTACTCTGAGCAGGTGCTGTGAACCTACTGACGGTACCACTGAGTGGTAAGCCAATGTCAGGTTGGTCACGTGACTGAGGGAGACCTCAGTACCTGAACTGCTAACCGGCACTTAAACCTAGTGGTTTCCCACTACATGGAAATAATATTAAAGCGTAACAAAACATAATATAATACAATATTAGTATTAATATTAGCCTTAACATGTATATTATAAAATAAAGGGGCATATCCTATTATAAAATAAAACGGGTATGGCCATACTCGTAACAACGTCCTTTCTGGGATGCCAGCAAATGGCCCATCATGCCAACGTCTCAATGTCGCCATATATATCGTCCCATAACGTCCCTTAAATCACTTTCATTAACTTCAAAAGGCACATTACGCACCTTGATCAAGGTGTAAAACCTCGACACATCATGGAGGCGAACACTAATGCCAGGGTTAACCGTCATAGCCACATGTTGGTACCTGGCTATCATGTTTTCATAAGTGCTGCCTTGCCGGAATTTGACGAAAATTCTTGTAATATCATTCAACGCAATGCCATAAAGATCTTTGTTTGCGATGCCATACTTGTCCCTCAGTATCGCCGTCAGCAACAGATGGGTATTCTGGCCATCGAGCGTGCCCCTCACCAGTTCCACACAAACAGTGTTGACACGCCTGCGACCACTTTCTGCCATTATGAAGGTACTGTCACCTGCCACCAGGGGTCAAAAGTGCAGCTCCACGGACGTCCTCTCTACCAGAGGGTTGAGAGACAAATGAACTAGCATACTCTCCAACCTGAACCAGGATGTAGCAAGTAAGTAAGTAAGTTTATTCAGGTATACACAAATACAGTTACATAGAATTATCATACATAGCAGCATGTGTGTAGAGAACCAAGGATAACCCAAAAAAGTCAGGCAGAGTGACTTATTTCCATTGGGGTCCTTTTACCTTATTATTATAATATAAAGGTTATAATATTTTCTTATTATTCTACAATGAAGATAACATCTTATTATCATACTAAAAAGACTATCTACTACACCAAGGTCATTAAGACTATCTACAATACGAGGGTCATTATTAGGAATAAGGTAAAATTTACACGTATGTTAGCTAAAAAATAGAAAATCATTCCCCTCCCTTTCTGTAGCTACATTCATCAGACACCTTTTGGCACTCTTCTTGAACTGGTTCATGCTATGACTGGCTTTGACATGTGCGGGTAGTCTGTTCCATTCCTTTATTGCTGTACAATAAAAGGTGTTTGAAGCCTGGCCACTGACTGTGGGTACTACAAAGTTGTGCTCTCTCCCCCTAGTACTATGATTGCTTTGGTTCCCAACCTTGACAAAATTGACAGCAAGATATTCTGGACATTGTTTGTGAGCAATTTTATAAACATGATTTAGCTTCAGTTGTTTTACTCTGTCTTCAACATTCAGCATATCCAACTGCTGTAATTCATCCTGGCCTACATGTTCTCTTGGTCCCAGCCCCAGGATGAATCTTACGATTTTGTTCTGGGTGATTTGCAGTCTATCTTTCAGTTTTTTTGTCAAGGCAGAGTACCAAGAAGAGCAAGCGTAATCCATATGGCATTGTATAAGGGCTAGACATAGGGTCCTGCGAGCCTCAGTAGGTAGACTCTGTGCTTGTCTATACAGGAACTTCAGTCTGGCATTCGCTTTCTTTACTACACTGTTCCCTATCAATTCTCCTGATATGCATGGGTCAAAGGGGATTCCCAAATATTTTACTGATGAAACCAAAGTGATGGGCTCCCCATTACATTGAACATTAAAATTATTTACCCTTCTCAGTGTATGTTTCGTGCCAAAGAGAATGGCTTCAGTTTTCCCTAGGTGTAATGATAGTTTGTTGTCTACTAACCATTTGCTGCAGGACTCCAGTTTCAGTGTTAAAACATTAGCAATATCTTGTGGGTCTTTACCTGACACTAACAGAGCACTGTCATCTTCATACAGTAGGAGTTTGCACTTGACACTGATAGGCATATCATTGACATAACATAAGAATAATAAGGGACCCAGAATACTACCTTGGGGAACTCCACATGTTATCGACAGGGGTTCTGATTCTGTTTTGTTGAGTTTGACTATTTGTCTCCTGTTGCTAAGGTAGGACTTAAACCAGTCTACAGAACCTATACCGATAGCTTGAAGTTTATTACATAATATATTGTGGTTGACAGTATCGAAGGCCTTTTGCAGGTCTAAGGTTACCATACCTATGAGGTTCCCCTTTGACATTTCAGTTCTCAGGTAATCCATCAGATTAATAAGGGAGATGTCGGTTGAGTAGGATCTTCTAAAACCCGATTGATAGCTATGGAGAATGTTGTTGTCATTAAGGTACTTAACTACTTGAGAATACACCGCCCTCTCTAGAATTTTAGATATTATACTGAGTATACTAACAGGCCTATAGTTGCTTACATCAGACCTACTATTTTTCTTAAAGATAGGAGTAACTCTGGCCTCCTTGAACCCCTCCGGTACGGTATTAGTGGTGATTGATAGATTTATTATGTGAGCAATAGGGATTGACAGTTTAGAAGCACCATCTTTTAGGAACTTAGACGGGATATTATCAGGGCCTGTGCTCTTAGTTGGGTTTAACCTGCTTAGTTCTTTTTGAATAAAGTCATGAGATACACTTACTAGTTGACAACTGTTTGGGGTTATCCTTTTATTGGTATAGTATGTTTGAAACTTATCAGAGTCTGTGTTAAAGGTATTTGATGCAGCTGGTAGTTTACTTACTAGTGTTGATGCAACAGATGTGTAGTATGAATTAAAGCAATTTGCCACCTTAGATGTTTCGTGGCATACCTCATTATCGATAGTGAGTACTATGTTAGACCTATCTACTGGCTTATGGCTATACCCCAACTGTTTTAGTTGTTGCCAGAGCTTTCTGGGGTTATGCTTATACTCTTCAATTTTTGAGCAGTAGTGCTTTGCCTTTGATCCTTTTATAAGTCTCTGTACTCTGTTCCTCACCCTTTGGAATTCATTTAGTGCTGCAATATCCTGTCTGTTTGCTTTAAATCTTTTTAGCAGCTGGTCTCTGAATTTCATATTATCTAATATCTCAGTATTTATCCAGGGTTCAGTTCTTCATTTAATCCTAACCTCTTTAACTGGTGCAATATTATCAAGGATGGTAGTGAACATTGTTTTGAATTTTTCCCAGGCATCGTTTACGTCCGTGCAACTTGTTATCTCTGACCAGTCACAATTGTGTAGCCTATTTACCAGTGTTTCTTTACTGTAGTTTCTAGTTGACCTCATTTGTATTGTCCTGTGTAGGCCTATCCTATCCCTAGTGATTTTCCTGGTGCAGTAAATGATGAAATGATCACTAAGACCTGTGGTAATGACGCCTGACTGACTAATGTTCTCAGAGCTGTTACAAAATATGTGGTCAATTAGGGTGGCTGAGAACTGTGTGATCCGGGTTGGAGTATTAATTAGTTGAGTGTAACTATTTAATCCTAGAATTTGTTTATACCTTTTGCATAGCCCGTTATTTTGCTGCTGAAAACAGATATTGAAGTCGCCCAGTATTATTGTCTCGCAATTGTTTTCATCTCCGGACAAGACTCTGGAAAAGTCTTCTAAGAACTGGTCCTGGGTAGGAGGGCGGTAACTAGTTCCTACTAAGATGGGTTTGGTCTTAGGAAGCAGCACTTCAAACCATAGAATCTCCAGTTTATTGTTATTTAAATCAGGTCTTGGGTTGTAAGCTAAGTCATTTCTAATGTAGGCACATACTCCACCACCCTTTCTGTTCCTATCTAAGCGTTTTATATTGTAACCATCTATTTTGACCTCGTCGTCAGTCACCGTATCATCCAACCAAGATTCAGAGATGGTTATAACTGCCACCCTAATTTTGTTAGCTAGAATCCTAATCTCTGCCAATTTAGGAAGAAGTGATCTTGCATTGACATGAATAAAGTGAAGGCCTGTTTTCATAAAACAATCATAATCATCAATATATGGCAATGGGTCATTTGTATTAAAATTAGGTAAATCAATGTCATCATTGCTAAAGGGTAACTGTGCCAAAGTGCATTTGTTACACACAAAATGAATTCTGGCACCGTTGCTATAATTGTACATACATCCATCATGCACCCACCCCTTACACATTTTACATAAGGTGCCTTTTCTGTTTTTCATGCGTACTTTAGTACAGTGTATGCACCTGTTTGGTAGTGTTTGAGATAATAATGGCTGTATTGTCTCACATTGACCTATGTATGCATTACATATGGAGTTAAGGTTATCATTCCTAGCTACTAGACCGTCATTATCGCCGTCATTTATCTGTCTGTTTTGCCTCTGCACAATAGTTTGAGGTCCTGGATTAATTTGGATATCACCACTTAAGAGCGCTACAATAAGAGCTGTGTGCCACTGTTTTTGTTTGGGTATGCGGTGTTGCCATACCTTGTGGCGATAGTGACATTTACTTTTCTGGTAGGATGGCAACTGTTGGGCTTTTACTGTCCAGGGCGCTGTTACTCCATTCACCTTTTCCAGCCCCCATGACTGATTTCTTTCTTCATGGAATTGAAGAAGAAATATAAATATAATTATGGCAGCCTGTTCCCTCCTAATGCCTGCCATTTTCACTCTTCGCTCTTTTACTCATATACAATAATATTTATTTCTCTTTTCCAGTCCCTAGTACACTTAGTATCTGCTTTAGCAATCACCACTGAATTACTAGTAAAATTTCCTCTTCGAAACCCTCTTCACTGCTCACTTTTCCCTTAACTTCACAAAAAACACGCATTCCCTGCTCAGACGCTGTGCTGAGCGGTCGTCAGCTGTCTCTCCTCAGTCCCGACACCTGGTGGAGGAGCTTTGAGACGACAACAACAATGGCGACGGGTTATCGAAGAAGAGTTAATACTGTGTGTATTGACCTTATAAAGGGCACGATCCCCAGCTCATCGATTAATGTGTTGGTGCCGATGATCATCTGCGATGTATATGGCATCCAGCGTGAATCCCTGTGTGGCGTTGCCTTAAATGGACTATCACGGATATTCGTCAAGTTTTGCGATACCAAGATCTACGAGCAGATTGTCAACCAGTATCAGGATGTCAGCAAGCAAGTAACCCCAGCAGTCACAGTTAAGTTGCACGACGTTTCACATTACTATACATGGGTACGTGTGCGAAACGTGCCTTTTGAGGCTAACGAAGTTGACATACGTGACGCCTTCAAATGCTATGGGACGATCCACCAGGTTACTATGTGTCGGTGGTCTGATGGCCGCTTTGCTGGTTTACAGGAAGGGTCGTTTACGTTAAAAATGTCCCTGCGCCAACCAATACCTTCGTACATAAACCTAGAGGAGTTCCGTACCCAGGTGTACGTTACGTATCCTGGTCAGAGACGAACTTGTCGCCTTTGCGGAGCATTGGACCACATTGCTGCACAATGCGTCAAGCGCCAGCCGCCCTCAGGAAGTGGTCATCGTCCGGATGGTGAGGCTTCTCGACGGAATTTGGCAGATGACGTAATCGAGGACTTACCGCGCCTGAAATCGTGGAGTGATGAGGTGGATCGGGCCATGCCCGTGGAGTCATCCTGCGTGACTCTACCTGGTACGGTCAACCACGATGTGGTAGAATATGGTGGACGTGAGAGCCCTCAAGCAAGAGAGGATGCTGACATGGACGCTAACATTGTATCGACATTGAGCGACCTTTTAGCTTCGCAGGAGTATGATTCTGTGCCGTGTGTGCCTGCGTTGGAGTGTTCAGATGAGGAGAGATCACAGTTAAAGGACGTCGATCAGTTAATTAACGTGAGTGAGGTAGAAGGTCCGAGAGTTCATACTGTTGCGGTAGAAGTTCACAAGGAGAACATTACAGGTCCTGATAAAGTTGAGGATGCTGTTTCTAGGAAGCGTGCGGCTACCCCGCCCGACTCCGACGATGTCTTGACCCCTGGTCAGCGCTCAGGGAAGAAGACGTGGTCGGAAGTCACGGGTGGGGCGTCGCGTGGTTCCAGGACAGCGAGTAATATAACAAAGAATGTACAAGGTAATGGTGGCGCCTTTGGCTTTAGTCAACATAAAGGGAAAAGGGGTGTGGTGGTCCCTCGAGGAAAGCCACCGTTAGCAAAGTTAGGTGTATAACCATAAATGTTAATGGTATGAAAAATAACAGAAGGCAAGTGCAGGTACATGAGTGGTTGCATCGCTTTGCAGTAGATGTATGTTTCGTGCAAGAACATAACCATAAAGTTGGAAGTTCGTTTGTGATAGATGGTTATGATGTTTATATGGCTCACTCGAGTCGTTTGAAAGGTGGTGTGGCTGTGTTAATAAAAGCGACCAGCCCGTTCGTGATGAAACATTGGGAGGAGGGGGGGGGTGGTCGCGTGGTACGCGTCATAGGTGAGTGGGGTACTCAACGGGTGGGTTTTGTAGGAGTATATGGGCCAGCTGAACATGATGTTAATATTAAAAATACTTTTGTTAACGACGTTCTTGTGTACTATTTGAGATCTCTGCCTGATATAACAGTAGTTGGTGGCGACTGGAACTGTGTGGTGCGCCGTAAAGACGTAGAACCGAGGGGAGCGGGTTATTGTTCGATTATTTTGGGTGATTTGTTGTCTGGGCTGGGGCTGGTGGATGTAAGTGGAAGTAGTGACTTAGGGATTGAGCACACTTTCGTGCGTAAGGACTATGCTGCGCGCTTAGACAGGGTATATGTGTCTCGGCGCGTAGTTGTAACCAAAGTGCGTGTGTTAGATGTGTATTTCTCCGACCATCGCGGTGTTCTCGTAGAGCTCGACTGGAGAGGTCTCCCGACTCGTTTTAAAGGATATTGGAAATTAAATACTCGTTTACTTCAAAGTGATGAAGATAAGACACTCTTCACGCACTTATGGACGTCTATGGGAGTAGACTCCTTGGAAGGTAGTGATTTAGTGCGACAATGGGACGAGGTTATGAAGCCTCGCATTAAGGATTTTTATGTATATCGAGGTAAGGAGGCCTCTCGATTGGAGTATGGATTTTTGAGGTACCTGGAGGGTTCTTTACAGCACTGTTATGCGCAAGGGGAGGTATCTGGAATTTACCCTGTGGACGAGATTGACAATCTAAAAGATCACATCCAGAAGCTGAAAAATACGGTTTTTGATGGGGCGCGTATTTCGAGTGGAGCTGAGGAGGCTGTGTGGGGTGATAAGCCGTCTGCTTGTGTCTTACGTAGTCAGACACAAAGGAGGAAGGCGACCGAAATCGTGAGTTTAGTGGTTCAGGATGGCGTTGAAGGGTATAGTGAGGGTCAGGTTGTAACAACAACTGAAGGAATAAGCTATTACGTTGATAAATGGTTTAATATCAAAATGCTAAATAAAGAAGTAAGCGTGGATGCAATACGGGAATTGGGGCAGAATGTACGATGTGAGTTGAATGATAATGATCGCTTTCTCATGGGTGGGCCTATAACTGAAGCTGAGGTGTGGGAGGCTTTGCAGGGAATGTGCAAGGGTAAGGCGCCAGGTATTGATGGCATTCCATGTGAATTTTATATTCAACATTGGGAGGTCATACGGACTTTTCTGGTACGTTTACTCAATGCGATGAAGGAAGGGGGTCGTTTAGGTATGTCTCAGAGTACGGCGGTTTTGGTGTTAGTTAAAAAATGTGACATACCCGTATCACTTAAGGATTACCGACCAATATCACTAATGTGTAGCGATTATAAATTATATGCAAAAATTTTAATGAATAGGATTAAGAAAGTGTTTGACAAGGTAATGCATAAGGGTCAGTTTGGCGTGCCAGGTAGGACAATGTATGATGGTCATGGGAATATCAGGGAGTTTGTCGAGGAATGCGGAACGAGGGGCGGGGGTGGTGTTTTGGCTTTAGACTGGCAAGCTGCTTTTGATAGTGTAGAAAGGGATGTGCTGTGGAAGTTTATGAGATGGCAGGGTTTTGGTAATGAGATCATCATGTGGGCTCGCTCTTTGTATAATGGTGCTGGGTTTAGAGTACAAATTAATGGGAAGTTAGGAGACTTAGTCAAATTGAATAGAGGCATTCGACAGGGATGCCCTATGTCTCAAATGCTCTTTGCTTGCATGCAGGACCCTTTTTATTGGACAGTTTGTGGGCGGGGTGTAGATTCGTCGTGGGGTTCGGGTAGTGATCGACCTGCAATAGTAGGTTATGTAGATGATACAACTGTCCTAGTACGTACGAGGGAGCAGTTGAGTTGTGTAGGAAGATTTGTAGATATATTTGGTAGAGCAACAGGAATGCGAGTTAACAAAGAAAAATCAAAGATTATGAAGTTGGGAGATTGGGCGAGGGAGGAGGTAGGTATAGAGACGTGGACGGTGGTTGACTGTGTTACTATATGTGGTATACAGTATATGAGAGAGGTTGATGAGACGAGGGCATGTAATTCGGGGAGGGTGGTAAATAACGTTTTGAGGCGTTTAAATAGTCTAAGGCCACGACATTTAACTCTACACCAGAGAGCGATAGTAATTAATGTTCTTCTTTATAGTAAAGTTTGGCACGTTGCTGCGCTGTATCCACTAATAAAGGGGGATATCAAACATCTTTTAAATAGAGTTTATAGATTTCTGTGGGGTTCAGGGTGCGACTGGCTCACAAGAGCGGTGGTAGAGACACCAATGCGTCAAGGAGGGTTAGGTCTTGTTCCTTTAAGAGACCGAGTCATTGCTTGTTATGTGAAACGTCGTTTTCTCCGATTGGGTGGAAGGCATGGTGGTTTAACAGACATGTATCGTGACCTGCGCAGGTGGTGGACACGGGCAGACGTAATCAAGTGCGATACGATGCTACGTGTGTTACTGTGCATGCGAGACGTGCGGAGAGTTAAATTGAGTACTTTGGAAAGAGTGGGTATGGTGAAAGTTGAGGTGAGAGTCGAAGGAATGTTCCCCATGTACGCGTGGTGTGATATATGGAAGCGGGTTCATCAGTTACATCTCCTTCCTCGAGTACGCGAAGTGGTTTTTAAATTTTTGCACGGGATTCTGCCGTCCAAGGTGGTGTTGTCTAATCGGCGTGTAGAGGTTGACCGGAGTTGTTCAGCGTGCGGGGAGGACGAATCAGCGTTTCACGTTGTGTATTTCTGTGAAAATTTAGGTATAGTACGTGCGTGGTTAAGCAGAGTTTTACGAATGGTAGGGGGGGGAGGTTTGTCTGTAATTAGGGCGTTGACTTTTGATGTGGGGGGGGTTGACATCTGTGTACAACGTGCTGTGTCGTATGTCGTAGCCGATTATATTTATGTGTCATGGGCTATGAGACATGTTGAAGGTAATAGCAGAATCCGGGTTTTAGCGGGAACAATTCTTAGAACTAAGTGTCGAAATCAGTTAGTATATGAGGGGAGATGGGAGAAAGATTTCCCGTCTGCATACAGAGCATTAGAGTTAAAGGATTTGAGATAATTTGTGTTTGCTCAGTGGGTAATCTTACGGGCTGGTCAGCTGCGTTTAATTGTGTGTTTATGTCGTGTGTTTGTGAATGTTGTATGTATGTCTCCAATGTTGTATGTAAGTCTCCAGTGTGATGTCATTAATAAAAATGTAAAATTTTGTATGTGCAGAACGTTAAGAGTTTTGCCCTTTTTATTCTTGTATACCAATCATTGGTATTTGTATTGATGTGTTTTCTTATTGCATGTAATATCTGATATTGCATGTAATTGATTACATTATTTGTTGAGAGGTAATATAACACATCGTATTTGTTATATTTGGACGTTTTTGTCGTCGATTTATTAATACCTATGTCTATGTTGGTGTGTATGAGTGTGCTTGTGTGTGTGTGTTATTGTGTGTGTTGGTTTTATAACACTTTATTATACAGTCTATATACTTACCCATGTGTGCTTGCCATTTGTATATACACCATGAAGTGTAAATATGACATATTACTGCATATTGCAATTTTTGTTATTGATGTCAAGCCTAACATTGTATAATCTTGTATTTAGTAAAAGTGTTGAAGGATGAACTGTACAGGTGATGAGGGATTTTTTTATGTAAAACTTGCAGTGTGATTAGACAATTGAAGAATTTGTTGTCTGTTGAAGATCTGATACTGTATACTTTTATTTATTTAATGTATTGTAAGTTTTAAATAAAATATAAAAAAAAAAAAACTTCACAAAACCCTTACAGTTAACCCCTTATTACACACTCCCCTTCCCATCTCACTTCACAGTCTGGCTTCACCAATTAACTTCTAACTCCTTTCCATTCTGGTAGATCAGAAAGGTTTAACCCATGGTTTTATCCTTCCAAATCCCCCTCAATTCCATTTATCGGGGGTTGTGTCGTGTTGTTGTCTCCTGACCTGTTCTGCTGACTCAGCCATTTTTAAAACACTGAGGGGAGTAACGCCACCTACAACCTGACTTTCCTTGAGTTTATAGATATATTTGGCGTTTTCTGCTATAATTCTCTCACTGTACACTGGTCAGCTGAATATAGGTCAGCTACTAAAACATTAACCTTGACTGTTTAACTATTTTTTTTTTATATTTTATTTAAAAACTTTACAGCTTGATATTAAATAAAGATATAAAATGGGTACAGTAGGATCCTCAATCCTACAGAACATACACTAACCAATTATTAACAACACATTGTAATTGACATAAAAGAGGTTACCCATATACACTCACAAAATTTTCTATATAACATACTATGATAAACAATATAAACTAACTATATAAACTATATAAAATATAAACTATATACAACTTTCAGATTTGTATAGTTAACATAGTATGACTGACATATGACAAAGGTTCACAACCTTCACAGGAGATAATCAGAGTAATAACCTACATCACAATCTCAGTTAAACAATTACATGCTCTTCCCAAAATTAACCCCTTATACTAAATAAATATTAACAAATATTACTAAATATTACTACAGCCTCTTCCAACGCCTGAGCACATTATATAAAATCTGAGACTAAACCATACTGTCCCATTACAAACTTATTAACGAGGCATTACAATTTATGGAAGTCATTAGCGTTCCATCTCGCAGCAACTGGATGAGCACATTATATAATGCTAAAATAAAGACAGTACACTCGCTAAAAACCCACAACACTCAACACAAACATAATATAATAACCTCTCATTGCGATACAATTATCGCACATAAAATATGCCCAATAAAGGCTATAAACGCACACTCTACATAAGCCCTAAAGCTCTTCACGGTCTTAAAACTATAATCTTGACACCATTCACACTTAATACATGAAGAAGGTCATGACGATCCTGACACATCAAACACAGAATTCTCCATTCGGTACTACGTAATTACTTGATATCACCTTTGCTTTCTGTGCCCACTTGCATGCTACATACACGTATGCCACTCATCTACACCTTCATATACCCACATACACCTTACTCTCACCCCTCCCCAGGAGGCGACCCCGCTGTGTCCCCCTGAAAACCCCCTTCCCGTATGTAATCCCCAACCCCCCCCCCTTACTCACTCAGCCCAAGTCGTAGATTGATGAGAAACCCTAACGTTAACATTCTATACCATTCCGAAAAATCCTTTTCCCACCTCCTCCCATACAGTTCTCTATTACGACACATCGTACGATAAACCGTTACCGCTAGTACCCGCCTCCGCACCTCACAATTCCCCCTCCCCCTCATCACCCACGATATGTATATATATATATATATATATATATATATATATATATATATATATATATATATATATATATATATATATATATATATATATATATAATCCACTATTATATAATCCAAAGCTCTTATAACACTCTCATCGAACCCTCCCACATCCAGGCTTAGTGCACGCAGAACCGACACCCCTCGGCCCCCCACCCCCTGTACTACCCTACTTAACCAATACCTAACACCCTCCAGTCCCCCACAAAAGTATACTGCATGGAACGCCGTCTCATCCTCCCCACAGATTCCACACCTTCTGCCCACAATTACCCCTCTGGTTCTTAAAACCTCCCCCGACGGTAGTATGCCATGCAAAAAACGATACATTACCTCCCTTACCCTAGGCTTTAACTTCAACTTGCTAAACCTATACCAAATACTCTTCCATGCGTACATGGGGAACAATCCCTCAACTGGTACAACAATCCTGTCTACAAGCAGCTTACACAAAACCCCTACTCGAATTTTCCTAGGTTCTCTAACCAACATCAAAGCCCTCAAAATAGTTTCACATTCCCTCAACTCCACACCACCATACAACTTACCCAACCTATCATATACTTTTCCCAGCTGCCCTCCACTCACACTTTCGCGCAAAACCTCCCATTTAAGAAACACACATTTAATCCTCCTTCTCAGATCCATCAACCCCAACCCACCCTGGCGCACAGGTAACATTACAACCTCTCTCCTCAGCCAATCGCACCTTGAACCCCACAAAAAGTTAAACACTCGTCTCAGAATTCCCACAATCGCCGTCCCTGTTAATGGGAACACGGCTGCTACGTGCCAAACCTTACTATACAATAATACATTTATAACAATCACTCGTTGCACGAGAGTCAGATGATGAGGTCGCAATGCACCCAGACGCCCCTGAATCCTTTCCATTAATCTATTCGAGTTTTCCTCTCGAGCAGCGTCCAAATCATCCTTATAGGTGATACCACAAATTTTTAAAGACACCGTTTGTTTTCTCACAACGTTACATCTCCCCCCCCTCCACCCAATCACCCAACCCCATGATCATTGACTTCTCTCTATTTACCTGCATCCCTGTTGCATTTCCGAACTGTTGCACAACATCATCCAAAACACCCAACGCCATCCCCTCCCGAACCAGGACTGTTGTATCGTCTACGTATCCTATTATTCCCGGCCACACATTCCCTACCCCCTTCCCCATACCTCCACTCGTGTCACATACACAACGTTCAACCATTCTATATAAGGGGTCCTGAATGCACGCAAACAACATTTGTGACATGGGACACCCCTGCCTAAGTCCCCTACCCATTACAATCTCCTCCCCCAAGCATCCATTAATCTGTACCCTCATCTTGGCTCCATTGTACAACGTGGTTACCCAATTAACTATTTCTTCCCCATAACCCTGCCTCCTAAGTATAGCTCCCAATGCTCCTCTTTCCACCCTGTCATAGGCCCCCTGCCAGTCTAAAGCCAACAACGCCGCCCTCCCTCCCCCCCCTTTTGACTCCACAAAACTTCTCAGTATTCCATGACCCTCAATCATCGACCTTCCAGGCAAACCATACTGCGTTTTCGAAACCACTCTCCCTACCACACATTTGAACCGATTACCCAAGACTTTAGCGAACAACTTATAATCAGCACATAACAGAGATATGGCACGGTACTCCTTGAGGGTGTGCTGCCCCTTACCCTTCTGAACTAACACTACAACTGCTGTTGCTTGCTTGTCCCCCATCACACCCTTCTCCTTCATCTGATTAAATAACCTACCCATGAAACCCCTTATCACCTCCCAATGTTGGAGATAAAATTCAGCCGGGAGACCGTCTATTCCCGGTGCTTTGCCTTTCCTCATTCCCCTTAAAGCCAACTCTATTTCCTCCTCTGTTATTACCCCCCCTAAAGCCTTTCTATCACTATTCCCTAAATTACACGTCACATACTCACACACCTTCTCTAAATCCACATTTCCCACCTTCCCACTTGTCCAATACCCTTCATACCATTTATCCGCATACGCACACATTCCTTTTGTAGTTAGTATCTCCTGACCCATTCTATAACCCCCCGCCATCTCGTGTACCTCTAACCTCGGAATAGCTGTAACCTGCTGTCTTTGTTTTTGACGTCGCAACACACACGCCGATGGTTTGTCACCCCAAAGCACCTCCTCTACCCCTGCCTGCACCCTTACCGCTTGAAACCTCTCATTTTGTAACTCCCTCAGTCTCCCCTTGACTTCGACAATTTCATCCATAGGATAGTTGCCCCCCACAGCCCCCTTCCCATAACAGCCCCTTAACCTGTCCTCCAGATAATTTGAAAGCCCATATTTTAAATCATTTATACGTTTGCCCACCCCCACATAATATTTCCTAATCCTTTCCTTGGCTACACAATCCCACCATTGCACATCTTCCACTCCCTGTGCCTCCTCGCTAAGCTCCTTCCATAGGACAGAAAATCCCTCTAACCCCTCCTCATCACTCAATGCACTTATATTTAATTTCCAGTAACTCCTGTATATTTCTGCAAGCGCCTCCCACCCAACCTCCACCAACACTGCTCTATGATCTGACCATGCTACTTCAACAGTTTTGAAAGCTCTCACTACAACCCCGTGAGAAAGATACACTCTATCTAACCTCGCTGCATACCCTCTTCTAACAAATGTATGCTCTGTCTCCCACGCCCCCCCCCCCCCCTCGAATGCGTCTCTTAACCTAATATCCCTCAATAAATCTCGTAGGGCCACCGACACATAACCTGCCCCTTTCGGTTCCACATCAGCCCTCCTAATGACGCAGTTCCAATCACCTCCTACTATTGCCACCTCCGGTAATGCACGGAAAAAAAACACAAGGTCCTCGCACACAAACTCCTGCTTCACCTGTACGTTATTCTCTGCAGGCGCATATACGCTAATAAAAGCCACACGTTTCCCCATCCACAAACCATCTACGCGCAACATCCTTCCCCCTCCCCCCCCTCACTTCTCTGCAAAACAAACGGGCTCGCCTCCCTAATTAATATACCCACCCCCCCTTTCAAACGGGCAGATGGCAGGGTTATCACCTGAAACCCCTCCATCTCCAACACCCTACCCTCCTTAAAATTGTGCTCCTGTATGAACACAACATCCACTCGAAATATATTCAGAAACATTCGAAACCATTCTCTCTTTACACTATTACACAAACCATTAACGTTTACTGTCATACACCGGAGGCCTATTAAAGTTTCCACCCCTGCCTCCTCTCTTCACTCTTCCGATGGCCACCAGAACGTGTGGGACCACTTGTCACCTGCACACTTCCCTCTCTCCCCCCCCCCTACTTTCGGTGCCTCCTGTCATGGCCACCACTACCTTCACCTTCTGCCCATATTTGCTTCCCAGTCCTCTGCGCTGGCGTTAGGACATCATCTGAATCCGATGCAGCGGCTCTCTTTCTTGTGACAGGCGCATCCTCCATGGCTTGGTCTGTGGATGCCTCACAATGTACCTCTACCTCCACTGTACACAGTGGCAAAGATATCGGTGACACCTCAGTCACGCTGTCACTCCCGTCGTCCGAATAGTTCTGTTTTTGATGCACCACAGCCTTCACCTCGTCTTCTACCACCCTGTCAGGAGCAGCCACCTCCTCAGGCGGTGACAAGGACTTCAGAACCTCGGCTAATTCCTCCTCAAGTTCCAACACTTCCTCCTGTACTTTTTGCTCAACCCGATCCACTGGAAGTGTGTCTGGACCAGGTGACTGGTCAAGGGCCTCACCCTCTCCTCCAGCCTTATACGCCTCATCCACTATTTCGCTCCATAGACGACCACGCCCTCCTTCACATCGTTGATCAACGCCTGCTTCGCCCGATGTAGAAGCGGATGTCTCCGCCCCTGGGCCAGGAGCTCGTTGCCGCTTCCCACACTCCGCCGCTATGTGATCATATTCCCCACATAGTCGGCATGTACGCCTTTGCCCCGCATATGACACCATGACCTGTGTCCTGAATTCCTTTAGGTACACGTAAGACGGTATGGGGTGTCGCAATGTCATTTTTAGGTTGAAAGTGCCCTCCGGCATACCCGTGTAGGCACCCGACACCCACTTACCATGCTGGGCTAAATGAACAGTTCCGTATTCCTCAAAAACTTTTCTGATATCTGTCTCATCCGCCTCAAAGGGGACATTACGCAGTTTAATCCATGTATAATGTCTGGATACATCGATCATCCTCACACGCACAGCTGGTGTTGCATCAAGACTTACGTCCTGAAAACGGTTGACCAACGACTCATAAACCATTGCTGAGAGCAGTTTCACAAAAAATCTTCGTGCTCCGTTCAATGCTACGCCGTACAACTCTCCATCCTGAATTCCATACGTGTCTCTGATGATTTTAGGTAGTAATACCGACAGTGTTAATCCTGCGTCTATAACTGCACGCCATGTTGACTAATGGTAGTTCTCCTGGTCTGACGACAAAGGCGCGACAAGCACCACCTCACACTACTGCTGTCAGGGAACTGAAGTGCGTTTGCGAAGGAGGTCTGCACGGCCCAATAGCGATGCAGACAATATGTTTAACTATTCACTTCTTTCTCACGACTGGCACTGAGGGATATCCGACCTATAACCTTGGAGTTTTGTACTGTTGCACTGGAGAGATGGACAGTTGCCCAGCTGATAATTTAAGTAAGCATCCTACAGTGGTGCTACCCAGGGCAGAATCAAGCTCTCGTTTCCATATATCATCCATGAGCAGTGAAAACATAAAGAAGGCTTGTAACAGTCCACAAGATTTTCTTAAAATGGAACTTGGTCTGTGAAATGACATTCCACCGTCCTAACCACTAGGGTAGCGCCATGTATAACATTCTCCAAGCCGCCACGTACTTGCTGAGACGGTGACCTGTCATTGTAAAGACCCCAATTCAAATATCCAGGAAACCTATAGTAGTAGTAATAGTAGTAGTAGTAGTAGTAGTAGTAGTAGTAGTAGTAGTAGTAATAGTAGTAGTAGTAGTAGTAGTAGTAGTAGTAGTAGTAGTAGTAATAGTAGTAGTAGAAGTAATAGTAGTAGCAGTATTATTATTATTATTATAATCAAAAAGAAGCGCTAAGCCACAAGGGCTATACAGCGCTGCAGGGTAGGGAAGGAAGCGAGGGTATTGGATGGCAGAAGGGAGGAGGGATGATCAGTAGGTTACAGAAAACAGCGGGGCAGGGGATAGTACGGGGGTAGGGGGTAGCAAGAGATTGAAGTAGAAAGGGCTGAAGGTATCAGAATTTGTGAAGTAAGTCAGTTGTTGTCAAAAAGTCAATGAGAGAGTCTGGATGAAAGGTGGGTCCATCAGCGAGAAGGGAAGGTAAAGAGAGAGCAGCAGAGCGAAGACGACGACGGAGGTAAATTCTGCATGCTCGTTGATAAAGTGGGCAGTCCAACAGAATGTGGCTGACTGATAATGGAACTTGGCAATTCTCACAGAGAGGAGCAGGGCGCCTCTCCATGAGATATCCATGAGTAAGACGAGTATGGCCAATGCGAAGACGGGAGAGAGTAGTCTCCCAACCTCGACACTGGTGATAAGAAGACGGCCAGTAACCTATACTCGGTTTAATAGATTGAAGTTTGTTGCCGAGCATAGTAGACCAACGTTGTTGCCAACGGGTGTGAAGTTGGGAAGATATTGCAGCAAAATAGTCCGTAAATGGAATACCTCTACATGAAACTGGTAGGTCATGTACTGCTGACCGCGCAGCAGTGTCTGCCTGTTCATTGCCCTGTACGTCAACATGACCAGGGACCCAACAAAAAACAATATCTTTATGCTTGGTAAAGATGCGGCGTAGCCAAAGTTGGATACGGAGGACTAAGGGGTGAGGTGTATCAAATTTCTGTATAGCCTGTAAAGCACTAAGGGAGTCTGAGACAACCACAAATGATGACACAGGCATAGATGCAATACGGATAAGTGCTGTAAGGATGGCATACAATTCAGCAGTAAAAATACTAGCCGAAGATAGTAAATGCCCTTGTACGACGCTGTCCGGAAACACTGCTGCGAATCCTACGCCGTCAGAAGAATTAGAGCCATCTGTGTACACAACAATGGCATGAGAATGAGAGTGAAAGTGGTCAAGAAAATGAGAGCGGGAAGCGACCATAGACAGTTGGGCTTTCGAGCAAGGGAGAGAGAAAGAACAGACTCGAACAGCTGGAACTTCCCAGGGGGGTAGGGAAAAGTGAGATGCTACATGTACATAGAAAGGTGGTAATTGAAGAGAAGACAAGAGCGAATGAAGGCGAAGAGAGAAGGGATGGAGTAAACAGGGGCGGCGAACAAATAATGTCTACTAATATCAGTGACCATTCTATAAATGGAAGGATTGCGGAGATCATGAGAGCGTACATAGTAGCGAAGGCAATGGGCATCACGGCGATCGGATATGGATGGAACGTTCGCTTCTGCATAGAGGCTCTCGACAGGGGAAGAGCGAAAAGCACCAAGGCATAAACGTAATCCTTGGTGATGAATGGGGTTAAGGCAAGAGAGAGTAGCAGGAGATGCCGCTGAATAGATCTGGTCACCATAATCAAGTTTCGATAAGATAAGGGTGGAATGTAGGCGAAGAAGGGTTCGACGATCAGCTCCCCATGAAAGATGAGCAAGGGTTTTAAGGAGGTTCAGCCGGCTGTGGCAAGTTGCCTTCAGAGAGGTAATGTGAGGTTTCCAGGATAACCTACGATCAAAGAGGAGGCCCAGAAACTTGACTGTATCACGTTCAGGGATACGGGAGCCATAGAGGTACAAAGGATGATAGGAGATGACAGAGCGTCTAGTGAAAGTAATTTGGTTGGTTTTAGTGCTGGAAAATTTAAACCCACGTGTGGTGGCCCAATTGGAAACACGGTCGACTGCATGCTGGAGAGAAACTGTAATAAGGTGACAGTCAGCGCCTGCACAGGCAATAGCAAAGTCATTAACATAGAGTGATGACCAAATATTTGATGGAAGACTAGAGGCCAAATCATTAATAGCAAGGAGAAAAAGTGTTGTGCTCAGAACACATCCCTGGGGGACACCTTCAGCTTGGATAAAGTCCGGGGAGAGCACATTATTAACCCAAACACGGAAATGCCTGTCAGTTAAAAAGTTCTTAAGGAAGGACGGTAGATTGCCTCGAAGGCCTAAGGAGTGGGCTTGGGCTAAAATATTATACCTCCAAGTTGTGTCATATGCCTTCTCAAGGTCAAAAAATATGGCAATAACCGAGTGGTTATTCGCAAAGGCATTACGAACATACGTATCCAAGCGTAGTAAGGGGTCTATGGTAGAACGTCCCTTACGAAAGCCATATTGACGAGTGGAGAGACTGTTGTGTGTCTCTAAATACCACACTAAACGTCTATTTACTAGGCGTTCCATCACTTTGCAAACTGCACTGGTAAGAGCAATGGGACGATAGTGGGAGGTTTCATGTCCCGTAGTGCCTGGTTTGCGGAAAGGGAGAACAATGGCGGATTTCCACAGCTGTGGAAGAACTCCTTGTGACCAAATAAGATTGTAAAGGCGTAATAGGACTGCAAGGGCTGACTGATGTAAATGTTGTAGCATACGAATATGAATGTCGTCGGGTCCAGCTGCCGATGATCAGCAAGCTGAGAGTGTTGCCTCCAGTTCTTGAAGTGTAAAAGGCACATTATACTGTTCTTCTCTGAGAGAAGAAAAGTCCAAGGGTGATAACTCTCTGGCAGACTTTGAGGAAAGAAATGAGGGGCATAGATGGAGTCCCTGAGAAATACGGACCAGATGATTGCCAATTTCATTGGCAACATCTAGTGGGTTTGCTATATCAACACCGGCAACCCGCAGAACAGGAGCCGGGTCAGGAGAATATTTACCGCTCAGTTTTCGTACTTTTTTCCAGACTGCACTCATAGAGGAAGCAGAGGTGATGATGGAGACATAATCTCGCCAGCAAGTGCGTTTAGCGTCACGGATGACACGGCGAGCGATTGCACACTTCTGCTTAAATTCAAGAAGTCTCTCTGTGGTTCTATTGTACCGGTACCTGCCCCATGCAGCGCGTTTCAAACGTACTGCACGAGCACAAGCAGGAGACCACCAAGGCACGCATTTCTGAGAATGCCTGCCCGAAGCTTGGGGTATAGAATGAGAAGCTGCGGTTAAAACGGAGGACGAGAAGAGGTGTAAAAGCTCATCGATGGAGGACGAAGAAGGAACCTCTCTAAAAACAGTTAGGTGTGAGTAAAGGTTCCAATTTGCCTGATCAGATTGCCAGCGTGGTATGCGAAGAGGTGGTGAATATGAAGGGGAAGTAAGAACGATTGGGAAATGATCGCTGTCATGTAAGTCCGGAAGAACAGACCAAGTGAAGTCTAATGCAGTGGAGGAAGAGCAGACTGAGAGATCGATGCAAGAGAGAGTGTGAGTCCGAGGATCAAAATGGGTGTGAGTACCTGTATTTAAAACATGGAGGGGGTGGGTGGCAAGAAAAGCCTCTAACTGAATGCCACTGGAATCACAGTGAGACCCCCCCCCAGAGGAAATGGTGGGCATTAAAATCACCAAGTAACAGAATCGGTGGTGGTAATGACGAAACAAGAAAGGCAATATCCGGAATAGATAATGCCCGAGAAGGAGAGAGATATATAGAACAGAGCGTATACCACCTATGCAAGTGAATACGGGCTGCTGTGTAATGCAGCGAAGTATGAACAAATAGCTGATGGTACGTAATATCAGTGCGTAGAAGAAGGGCACTTTCATTAAAGGTCCCATCAGGAAAAGGATCTGAAGGATACAATAAATTATAGCCTGAGATGGGAGAGATAACAGCAGAGTGTAATTTTGGTTCCTGTAAGCAAACACCAACAGGGGAAAACTGGGAGAGTAACATCTGAAGCTCACCCCGATTACCCCTGAGGCCGCGTATATTCCACTGTAAATAGGCCATGATTGGCAATGATAAAGATACCTGAAATCTGCAGGTAAGGGTTCCTATGGACTAGAGGGGTTAGAAAAGTCCACATGCGGAGGCAGTGGAAAACGTTCAAGCAGCGAAGAAACGGTGCACTGTGAAGAAAGGAGTTGCGCAGATAGAGTAGAGGAGAGAGAAGGAGCGGAGGGTGGATCAGTGTCCATTGATGGTTTGGTCTCTGCAGTATATTCAGAGATTGCTTCAAGTGTTTCAGAATTCAGAGACGTCATATGGGAGACAATATTGGAAATGGTAGGGGGAGGACGAGTAAAGATTGGAACTGTAATGGACTGTACCAAGGTAGGGGGGGACGGAAGAGTGGAGGGAACTGGAGAAGCATGGAAGGGGACAGAAGAGGCAGAAACCTGGGAGGTGGCCGAAGAGGAAGAAACTTGGGAGGGAACAGGGGAGGAAGGTACAGTACGAGGAGGAGGGTGAACCTCTACACTTGTAACAGAGCCAGTGAGAGGGGGAAAACCAGGTACAGAGACAGGGAAGGGAAAATGAGGAGGTGGAAGATGGGTAGGAGGTGTTAACGGACCTTTTTTTGACTTTTGAGAAGTAGAGGGACGATTGGGAGGAGGTATCATACGAGATCTCGTCGCTACTGAGGCTTGTGAGAGAGAACACGAAGAAGCAAGATCAGACTGAGACGTTGAAGTAGGGACGTCTGAGCCGAGAACAGCAAAAGAATTAGCTACAGGAGTGACTATGGGAGAGGTAACCACAGAGGTGGGTGCAGAAGATGGGATACCAGAAGTGGGGGGACGTTTTGAAACACAGAATAAGAAACACGAGGTAGTCTCCCTTGGAGGCGGAGATGAGAAACTGCCATGGCATAAGGGAGACCTTCTGCCTCTTTGAGGTAACGGATTTCCCGCTCGTTTAAGTAGACTTGACAACGGCGAGAGTACGAAGGGTGAGCCTCATGACAATTAAGGCAAGAGGGAGGTCGATTGCAAGACGTATTAGAATGGTCATCGGCACCACAGACTGGGCATTCGGCGATAGATCTGCAATATTTTGCTGGATGGCCAAATCGCCAGCAATTTCTACACTGTTGCTGTGTAGGGATCACCTTTCGAACTTGTAACCGATGTCCTGCTACATAAACTGAGGATGGGAGTTCACGGCTGTCAAAAGTTAAACGAGCCACATTGCTAGGGTATCGTCTCCGCCCACGGGCAGGAAGAACGTAAGTGTCTACCTTGAGGATTGGGAGATCTTGGAGTTCCAGCTGTTCAAGAATGTCAGTGCCACATGTCTGGAAATTTTGTTGAACTATGGTATGGGGCAGAATGATGGTACCACTACAAGAATTGAGGGAATGATGCTGTTCAATAGTTACAGGAACAGTATCGATATGGGAAAGACGAGAAAGCTCATGAGCCTGGGTAGCATTCTGTACGGTGACGATGCGCGTACCGCTCTTAAGAGCATGAAAAGAAATATCTTTACCAACATGGCGTAGGAGTACCTTGCCAATACTGTGGTCAGAAAGATAGGCAGTAGAGGAAGTCGGTCGTAAAGTGAAGAATTTAGTCCATTGTGCAGTCTGAAACTGAGCGTGGAAAGGTAGTAAAGGACGTGTTGATCTTTTCTGAGAAGAACGAGAAGGTGGAGAAGTATCATCAGCAGGTAATTGTCGTTGTCGTTTAGGCGTGGGACCAGAGTTGGTCCAACGTGGAACGGGCCGGCGATTCGAAAATTGCCGCACCGCCGAGGGAGAGGTCAGATAAATCGAAGGAGTCAGTCGAGGCCTCAGTACCTGAAGCGGGCGAGGAAACAGCACCGGCAAGAGGTACAGAGGCAAGAGGAGTGTCTGAAGAGTGGCCCAAAGATGAGGCAGGGTCAGAACGGGGTGCGGTATCAAGAAGTGGCCCGGGGGTAGCAGGTTCATGGACTAGGGCTGCCATGGTTAGGTTACTTCTTTCTTTTTGTTTTTAAGAAAAAAAAAAGAAAGAAGAAAGAAAATAAAAATAAAAAAACAATAAAAAAAGGGGGGACTGGGGAGGGATAGTTCCTAGGAGGAATGAAAGGGCCAGAAATCTCCCTCAGCACCCAAGAGGACCTCAGCACCGCAAGTAGCGCAGATGCAGCATGGAACCCGTGCCATACTCTACCCATCATGCCAGTAAACCGGCAATCCGGGATAGCAACCTCACATCTGCCGAGCTACCTCGGTGGACAAAAGAGAGGGCGGCCGGAAATCCGCCACAAAGCATACCTCCTTCGGCCACCACCCCCGGAATCCGAAAGGTGGCTTCCAGAGATACACCCGTCGCCCGAGAGACACCCAAAGCCACCCTCCGGGATACCGGAGAGGGATCAGGACATCCCCAGGCAATCCAGATTCCACGGCAAACTACGCCACCGCCAAGAACCTCAACGGAATGGGATGGACCCCGGTACCCTTTCCCCTACCTAGGAACTAGCGTGCCTGTGGAAAAAAAAAAAAAGGCCAGAAAGGAAGGGCAAAAGGGAGGGGTGGGGAGGAGGAGGAGGAAAGGAAAAAGGGGAGGATGGGGAGGATGGGATAGGGAACGGGGCATTGGGGGGTAATTAGGTTCGGTCTGAGGAATTAGACCAACAGGTCTAATTCCTCAGACCAAGAGCCTCTTCACCACGCCAAGGAGCCCCCCTTGAAGAGGAGTAGTAGCAGTAGTAGTAGAAGTAATAGTAGTAGTAGAAGAAATAGTAGTAGTAGAAGAAATAATAGCAGTAGTAGTAAAGTAATGGTAGTAGTAAGTAGGTGCACATTTTGTGCGCTAACTAGAGAATGCCTGTTATCGATTTTAAATTTTAGTGCTGATTTTATGCTGTGTAAGTTTCTATGTGACAAACTGGAGAATAATTGTTGTGAGCAGCAATAGTTAACAAATAGTGTCTGACTTTTATTGGGTTATGCTTGGTAAAAGTTACATAATATTCATTGAATAAAACTTAATTATTTACATCCACAATTTCTTATAAATTAAATGCTAGTAAATCTTGCTTAGAGAAACGTTGGACTTATTTTGGTAGGTATAGTTTATCTTTATTTTGTAAATTTATAAAACTGAAATTCTCATTTTTTAAATATTTTTTTAGTACTCGTCGATATACCTTGATCCTTCAACCCTGATAACCTGATTATTCAGTTTCTGTGCTGCTTCAGTCTTAACGTGATGGTATATTTTAGTTTATTAATCCACTGATCTTGCGTCCATTGACTTGCTGGAACCAAGGGTTCCATCATATCAATGGATGCATGATCAATGGCTGCATGATCAATGGCTGCATGATCCGAGATGCTTACCCGGATCATGCAGCATCCGAAATTCATCTAGTAATTCGTCGGGGGACAGGGACCTGCTTCGCATGGTTCAGTAGGCCTGCTGCAGTGTTCCTTCTTTCTTATGTTCTTGTTCATCATCATCATCTTCTTCTTCTTCTTCTTCTTCTTCTTCTTCTTCTTCTTCTTCTTATTATTATTATTATTATTATTATTATTATTATTATTATTATTATTATTATTATTATTATTATTATTATTATTATTATTATATTATTTAATGTTAATGTTTCATGAATGTGGATATTGGTTAAAGCATTGCATTAAAGATCTAATCAAGAAACAACGTAAGGGTGTTAAACTTTTATCAATGCGTAATTGTTTTGGGTCCTTAAGTTTGAATATGAATTAACTAATGAATGAAATAATGATGGATTGCGTTTTCCAGAGTATTACCACTTCTCTATTGAGACTGTGGCGTTCGGTGGTGTTGTTGGTGCTCTGCCTGTTGCCGAGGGCGCACTTCGCCCCAAGCCCTCGCCGCCTCTATCAACAACCACAGACACAGCTATTAGTGAGAAGGAAGGTAGTGATACACAGACAGACGCTCCAAGGACCAACTTTCCCGAGACTTGGCTGTGGAACATCGTCGTTCTTCCGTAAGACTTCCACATTTAAGTTTTCTATATTGGATAATATAGTTTGCGAGTAAGGGTAGAAGAAAAAAATAGTTGCGGTGTTCATATTTCATTTCAAATTCGTGACTTACAATCGGGTTTTGCTTGTCATGTTTTCTAGCAAGCATTTTCCAGATGCACACTGTCTTCTAATTTACATATTGTAATTGTGATTCACGTCATCTGTCCCATAAAATTAATGTTAGTTACAACTCATGTCACGTATCCAATATTATTTGTTTGATCGAACTCTTGCATTTTTTATATTGGTTGCAAACCGTATCTTATATTTTGTAATCCACATAAAATGCAACATAATTGCCAACAGTAAAGTAAATCTCACTATAGACAAATTACTTTCTTGTTCTTTTTTCTTTTTATTTTCTGTGAAATGTTAAGTCCTCTCTAAAATTTTCTCTTATACGTTTAGAGATACATATATTTTTTCATTTATGTTAATAAAAAAAATATTTTTGTAGCAAAAGAACCTTAGAAAATGTACGTAACCTCATTATAACAAGCGCAGTTTAATTTAGCCTAGTCCAAGTTAATACATTTTAGATAAGTTTTCAATAATTTAATAATAAACATTGAAATATATTTCTTTCGTTAGGTTCAGAATGATTTTTGCGAAATTATTGCATACGCAAATTTCGCTTGCCTTATTTAAGCCAAAATCCAAAGTTTTACCTTTTCGTCACTGTAACCAGGGACGAGTGGTATTTAATCAATAACAACACTGACTAGCCAGGGAATCGAACCCGTATCGTTTTAGCCCGCCTCATGGTGAGTGAAAATTCCACGACGCTCTAACCTGTTGGACCATACAATCACGCACCGAGCAGAGCTAGGTGTTCTACCGTGGTTCGAGGACATACGATGGTGTAGGTGCCTCAGAGCTAATTTAATTCAAGCATACATTTTTCTTCAACACGCCTGGCGTCTCCCACCAAAGGAGGGTAACCCAAAAAAGAAACACTTTCACCATCCAACACTTTCACCATCATTCAAACATAATCACTGTCCTTGCAGTGCATGTGTCACTCCAAACAGCCAGTATCCCAAACCCTTCCTTTAGAGTGAAAGCATTGTGTTTCCCACTTCCAGGACTCAAATCCTGCTAACCAGTTTCCCTGAATCCCTTCACAAAATATTACCCTGCTCACACTCCAACAGCTCGTCAGGTTCCAAATAAAATCGTCTCCATTCACTCCTATCTAACACACTCACACATGCCTGCTGCATTGCTAGGCCCATTGCAGACAAAACCTCTATTAACCCTTCATCCATCCTTTCCTAGGATGACTCCTTACCCCTCCTTCTCTCCTCTACAGATTTATACACCCTCAGGTCATTTTATTTTGTTCCATCTTCTCTGAATGACCAAATCACCTCAATAACTCCCTCTTTAGCCCTCTGAATAATACTTTTTTGTAACTCCACTCCTCCTAATTTCACACTTTGAATTCTCTGCATAATATTTACACTAAACATTGCCCTTAGAGACGACAACTCCACTGCCTCCAGCCTTCTCCTCGCTGCAGCATTTACAACTCATGCTTCACATCCATATAGGAGTGTTGGTACCACTACATTCTCATACATTCTCTTCTATGCCTCCATGAATGAAGTTTATTGTCTCAACAAACACCTTAATGCACCAGTCCCCCTTTTTCCTTCATCAATTCTATTTTTAACCTCGTCCTTCATAAATGCATCTGTTGACAAATCTACTCCCAGATATCTGAATACATTCACTTCTTCCAAAATCCCTCCATCCAATGTAAAATGCAATTTTTCCTTATCAAATTCGTTTTATACCCTCATCACCTCACTTTTATCTATGTTCACTATAAACTTTCTTTACTCACCCTCTTGAAGTGTCCTCAGAGGGGACAGTCGCGCGCGTTTGTGCTCCGTCAAAAACTGCGTGTCTTGATGGCAGTGAAGGGAACAGAATGCGGGAAATAAGCGTGTGCAACCATAAAGTGCATATACTCCTTTGAACAAACAAAAAAGGAATATCAGTGAACGCTAAATAGGAAAATAGTGATTATAGTGTCACATAGAGAGTGCCGGTGGAGAAACGGTTACCGTGGGAAATAGACCTGACCAGCACTAGTGAATTATTGCCGGGTGTCGACACAAGTGGAAATAAACGAATATCGATCTATCTATCTATAAGTAATATAGTGAGTGACAAGGATATATATGTGCAGTGGCATAGTGAACTAAATTGTAGATAAGAGTAATCCAAATTATCCCCAAGTATAGCGTTCAATATATAGTGTAGAAAGGGGAATATCTTACAAGCGACTGGCACTAGCGAACTATTGCCAGAGGCCAGTGAAGTGTTAATAACGGATAAGAAACTACTATAGTCATAAGATATGAAACGAGTGATGGTAGCATTGAGGTGCAGGGAATCACAGCATACATAATTTGAGCATACAACCGTTACCTCTACAATATAGTGTAGAAAGGGGAATATCTTACAAGCGACTGGCACTAGCGAACTATTGCCAGAGGTCCAGTGAAGTGTTAATAACGGATAAGTAACTACTATAGTCAACAGATATGAAACGAGTGATGGTAGCATTGAGGTGCAGGGAATCACAGCATACATAAATTGAGCATACGACCGTTACCTCTACTAAACAGGAAATAATCTTTTCCTTAGAAGTGTAGGGGGAAGTTAGCGTAGTAATACCCAATACATAGTGTACAATATATGGAATATATATATGGGTTGACCACTCACCAGGAAAATTATTGCCAGAGGCGACAGAGAAATGTAAACTATCGTACAGGTGTTATAACGAGGAAAAAGGATTTGAATAGGCAGTGATATAGTGTACTGAATTGTGGATGAGAGTAATCCTTTAAAACCGAGTGCTAGTGTAAGCTATGGTGTAATTATATGGGAACAACTGCTCAAGTTTACGGTCACCCCACTGATCCCCCCACCTCTCCCCCCGCCCCTTCGTACCCCAACCAGCGGGGGTTGTTCCCTCCCTGCTGGTACCCATACCATGGACCCACTTATCACCAAACCAAGCAAAGTGGAGACGTGGGGATACAAACTGGATAAGTATTAAGCCATAGTAGAAATAATAAAATAAGAGATAGTTGATTGATGTGCAGGGAAACAGTGAACATGCAGTGACTGGATAGTGGAAAAGGATAAACCACCACCAAATCCTCTCGCCACCCTCCCCCTCCGACACCCCAACCAGAAGGGATGGTCCTCACCCCCCCTACTGGCACCCATACCCCATTCTCCTGACCACCGAACTACCTTTCATCACCGAAACCCAGCCACCACCACTACATATAACTGTCCAGGACAAGATAAACAGCAGTGATCATGACAGGAATCAGATGCTGTAGGATGTATGATATATGATGTTATACAACATAAAAGTTTTTAATGGGTAATAAGTCTCCATGCTAATTACATCCCACATACCCATGTATTGACCTATAACACCCACACCTGCGTGCAGAGCTGAAAGGTAAAGTGAAGATCAAGCTCTTGTGGTACCCAGTTGCAAATAGGATACAGGCAGGATGGCAGTACAGTATACCTGTGGGACATGTGGAAAGGCTCTTGGGAAACAATCTAGAATCACATGCAACCTTTGCTTTTCAAAACATCATGTTACCTGTGCAAGAATAAACACTGCAACCAAAAATGACATCTATCTAGATAGGTGTTTCTGGATCTGCAACAGGGATGTGGAACTATGGATAGATATCAGGAAAGCACTCAGGAGGTTAATAAACAATAAACACGAGAAAAAGGAGGAACTATTGAATAGTCTACCTGGAATATATAGAGCATGGGAAGATAGGAGAGGAGTAAAGTCTAACACAGAGAATGCCCAGTCTACAACAACTGACCCAAAAATAAGCAGATACACACTAGAAAAAACACGGGAAACAAAAACAACAGCTAGTTCAGTGCCCAGCCTTAGGGCTGACCCAGACCCAGCCCCCAGCCATTGTGAAAATCTGGATTCAGTTAAAGACTCCTCCACAGCTACCAATGCCATATCCCCTAGTACAGATGTAGTAGAGGAGCCCTCCTCTGGAGTAGACTCTTCTGCAACCATCACAGTCATAGCCCCAGCCCCACCCCCCAGCCCCAGTGCTGACCCAGACCCAGCCCCCAGCCTTACTGCCAGCCCAGACTCTCCTAGGGACACTACCCAAACCACCACAAAAACAGTAAATATACAACCATCATTGCACAAGACCGTGGCCCACAGTACAGATGTTGGAGAGGAGTCTCCTTCCTCTACTGGGGAAAGTAGATGGAATCCAGGACGGGGTGGCCCTGGCTTGGATACTGAGGATTATAGTGCAGTCCCAGAACCTGCAGAAATTGACAACACACCTCCCAACAATTCTCAACCAAAGGTGAATTTGTGCAAATATTATGCTTGGGGCATCTGTAAGCATGGAATAACAGGGGAAAAAAATGGGACATGCAACTTTGACCATCCCAAAAAATGTAGCGACCTCCTGTCTAAAGGAGTGTGTCGCTCTTCTTCCTGTACTTTCTTTCACCCAAAAATGTGCCACTCCTCGGTCCTCCAGAAGCAGTGTTACAACATCGAGTGCCCTGCATACCATCTAAAAGGGACCAGGAGGCACAGACCCCACAGGACAAACAATAGTAGCTACGACTACCCAACTCCAGGTGATTTTTTAGTGGCAGGAAACGAAAAAAGAAAATGGAAGGAAATAACAAAAATAGTCCACCACCTTGGAGCCTTGTTGGACTGGAGGCGCAGCCAGTGGCCACCCATGGCCCTCCAGAATTACAACTACTGATGCCAATAACAAAATCCCCCCAACAAACACAGAATACAACCTCGTTCATATTTGCTAATATACAGGGCCTTAAGCCATCCACCAACAACAAAATACCTTTTATCAGTGGACTTCTAGTGGAGTCTAATGCAATGTTTGCAGCCTTCACAGAGACTCACACAAAAGATCACTTTGACAGTGAAATATGGATAAGTGGTTACAACCTTTTTAGATGCGACAGAAAAAACAGGCAACAAGGGGGGGTTGGCCTGTATGTCAAAGAGTCCCTTATCTGCACGGAGTTGCTGAACACCACAAATGAGGTAGTTGAAGTTCTATCAATAAAGATCGAGAACCAAAACCTAGTCATTGTGGTTGTATACAAGCCACCAGATACAACCTCCCAACAGTTCAAGGAACAGCTACTGAAAATCGATTACTGTTTGGAAAACCTTCCAGCTCCATCCCCAAACATCTTACTGCTTGGTGATTTCAACCTAAGGCATACAAAATGGAAAAATGTAGCAAATAATGTTATAGCTGAAACAATCCCCGGAGGTAGCGCAGATGAAAGGTCACACACACATGAGCTACTAAGTCTCTGCGAAAAACACACCTTAAGCCAGCAGATAGTGGAGCCAACAAGACTAGAAAACACACTTGACCTTATCTTCACAAATAATGAGGACCTGATAAGAGACATAAGAATATCAAAAACAACTAATTCCGATCACAATCTAATCGAAGTCCAGACGTACATGCATAGGGGTCCTGAACAGCAGAATGCATGTACCGGTGAAGGTGTCTTCACAAAATACAATTTCAACAACAAGAACATCAACTGGGACCAGGTAAACCATGTCCTAAACGAAACATGTTGGGAAGATGTCTTAAATGACATGGACCCAAACCAGTGCCTTGAAAGGATCAACTTCCTGGTAGCCGAAGCATGTTCTAGGCATATTCCCCTAAGAAAGAAGAAGAGCAGGAGTAAACTGGAGAGAAAAAGACGCTCCCTCTACAGAAGACGACGAAGAGTCACTGAGCTCCTCAGGAGTGCTAGAATATCTGATACACGAAAGGAGGCGCTGACCAGGGAAGTGGAAACTATCGAACTTAAGCTAAATGACTCTTACAGGAACCAGGAGAGGCAGGAGGAGCTTAAAGCTATTAGTGAAATTGAAAGAAATTCCAAATATTTCTTTTCATATGCCAAAAACAAGGCAAATACCACATCTAGTATCGGGCCCTTACTCAGACAGGATGGGACTTACACAGACGACAACAAGGAAATGAGTGAAATATTGAAATCCCAGTACGACTCTGTGTTTAGTGAACCACTAATCGGTCTGAGGATCGACGACCCAAATGATTTCTTCATGAATGAGCCTCAAAACTCCATAAATGTATGCCAGATTTCCGACATTACCCTAACTCCGATAGATTTCGAAAAAGCCATTGACAACATGCCTATGCACTCAGCCCCGGGCCCAGACTCGTGGAACTCTGTTTTCATTAAGAACTGCAAGAAACCCCTCTCGCGTGCCCTAAGTACACTATGGAGGAGGAGCTTGGACATGGGTGAAATTCCACAGTCACTTAAAACAACGGATATAGCCCCGCTCCATAAAGGTGGCAGCAAAGCATTAGCTAAGAACTATAGACCAATAGCTCTGACGTCCCACATCATAAAAATCTTTGAAAGAGTGCTAAGAAGCAGGATTGCAAATCACCTGGATTCCCAAAATCTGCACAATCCAGGGCAACATGGGTTCAGGGCAGGTCGCTCCTGCCTCTCACAACTACTGGATCACTATGACATGGCCTTGGATGCACTGGAAGAAAATCAGAATGCAGATGTAATATACACAGACTTTGCAAAAGCATTTGACAAATGCGATCATGGCGTAATAGCCCATAAAATACGTGCTAAAGGAATAACTGGGAAAGTGGGGAGATGGATCTTCAACTTCCTAACAAATCGAACACAAAGAGTAGTGGTCAACAGAGTTAAATCGGAGGCTGCCATAGTGAAGAGCTCTGTTCCACAAGGCACAGTACTCGCCCCCATCTTATTCCTTATCCTCATATCAGACATAAACAGAGATATACACCACAGCACCGTATCATCCTTTGCGGATGATACTAGGATCTGCATGAGGCTGTCATCTGCTGAGGACGCGGTTAACCTCCAAGAAGATATAAACAAAGTTTTCCAGTGGGCAACGGTAAACAATATGATGTTCAATGAGGACAAATTCCAACTACTCCGTTATGGAAAACTGGAGGAGATAATAACTAGAACAGAGTATACTACTGACTCCGGCCATACAATAGAGCGGAAAAATAATGTAAGGGACCTGGGAGTAGTAATGTCTGAGGATCTCACTTTCAAGGATCACAACAGTGCCACGATCGCACGTGCAAAGAAAATGATAGGATGGATAATGAGAACTTTCAAAACGAGAGATGCCAAGCCCATGATGATCCTTTTCAAATCACTTGTTCTCTCTAGGCTGGAATACTGCTGTACATTAACATCTCCATACAAAGCAGGTGAAATCGCAGATCTAGAGAGTGTACAGAGATCCTTTACTGCACGTATAAGTTCTGTCAAGCACCTTAACTACTGGGAACGCTTGAAAGCACTTGACTTGTACTCGTTGGAACGCAGGAGGGAGAGATATATCATAATCTACACTTGGAAAATCTTGGAAGGAATGGTCCCAAATCTGCACACAGAAATCACTCCCTACGAAAGTAAAAGACTGGGCAGGCGATGCAAAATGCCGCCAATAAAAAGTAGGGGCGCCATTGGTACACTAAGAGAAAACACCATAAGTGTCCGGGGCCCAAAACTGTTCAACAGCCTCCCATCAAGCATTAGGGGAATTGCCAATAAACCCCTGGCTGCCTTCAAGAGAGAGCTGGACAGATACCTAAAGTCAGTGCCGGATCAGCCGGGCTGTGGCTCGTACGTCGGACTGCGTGCGGCCAGCAGTAACAGCCTAGTTGATCAGGCCCTGATCCATCGGGAGGCCTGGTCGTGGACCGGGCCGCGGGGGCGTTGATCCCCGGAATAACCTCCAGGTAACCTCCAGGTAAATATTCCACCGCGCTACGATGCTGTGAAAAACTTGCCCTCTTCCTCTTGTTGCTGCCCTTGAAACATTGCACAGCTCCTGATGACGCAGTGAGAAGCCTGCCAACACTTGAGCTAAAGATTTCCACCCTGTGTGGATAGTTTTGCATATATACGTACATATCTATCTATCTATCTTTCTGTATATATACATATATATATATATATATATATATATATATATATATATATATATATATATATATATATATATATATATATATATATATATATATGATGGGGTCCACCTCTGGTGTAAATTGTGGGACCCAGTGCCTCGGAGAAGTGGATAAAAAGGCTTTAAGGAAGAATATTTGGATTTCTTCCTCAAAGCCATTTGAATATTTCACTTTCCCTAACCTCCTTCCCCCCTTCCCCATCTTTTCAGTCTTTTTTAGCAACAGGTATATTTTATTACAGAATACGGTACAAAAGATTTAAGAGATACATTGTTGATATAAAGATGGCGTATACAATACATGAGGTGTGAGAAATACATATCTAGTACATATTGTTGCATGTTTGTCACTGACTATAAGACGAAAATCTCATCCAGTACCTCAGAGCTGGGTTGCGTGCTCAAAATACAGCAGGCATTACCCCTCTGAACAGCAGCACTGAGTCGCTGGAACAGAAAACTAATTGTCCTGGGATCCATAGGTACCCTGATGAGTCTTTTGCCTATGAGCCAGGATCTCTGAGCCTATGGGATCAAACATATAATAATGGGCAAGTTCTCCATATTTTCTAGACTTCTAGGACTCCCTGAAGCTGGCAGCTGCCCCTCCTTCCTCCTTGGTGTATTGGAGATAGGTATCAGCCAAGTTAGATGCATATGTGTAATCTCACACCACCTGCTTGCCGTCTGTACAGGCTTGAAGGGTGATACCATCTGGATGCTTCTGGCTGCCATCAGATTTGCATAGTTGGGGTGGCTCCCGTACTGCTGGGCATCGAGCTATTGTGAGGCTCCTCTTGATAATGTTATTAACCTCCTCATGTCTTGCAATCTTTCCCTCGGATTTACGGCACACTAGACCATGGTACTCGAATTGGTCTGCTGCTTCACTGCCATAAATATAACTGTGTTCGAAGAGAATAGGGGCGGCAAGACGAAGGGCAACACCAATGCAGATGGCCTGTGGGTCGAGGCGTGTGCCAAGGCTGGAGCTGAGAACAGCCAACAGAAAGTCCCCTGCATGAGGAGCTCTCACTGATAGGAGGGGGGCTCTATCCTTCCATGACACGCTCTGAAGCATGGCTGAGGCTGTGCTCTCCTCTACTGGGCCATCCCAGTGCGACTGTTTGTAACTGTTGTGGAGCAGGTCTGGTTTCAGAGCCGTTTAGATTATCCCAGATCATAGCTCCGTCAATGAACTTCTGGTTCTGGACTCAAATTTTGTCCCTAATATGTTCAGGGAGAATCACTGCTATAAACTCTCTGGATGCATCGCATGCCCGAGACGACTGAAAAGTAGGTAGGGCAATCTGTGATGACTTGCGGACACCAATGCCTCCTAGTCTGACTGGATGTGTAGCTTGGTCCCACTGCCCATCTTCTAGAGTAAGGTTAAGTACTTTTGAAAAAATCTTCCTCAGGATACTGTCATATTCGTGCAGTATAGGGTTATCATATGAAGGTGCACATCTTGGGAAATATGTCAATCTGGGAAGACTCAAGGTACAAGGAATCGTGGGTGCCAAGATTGCCTATTCGTTGTTCCAGTCTCCTCATCTCTTCTAGTGAGGGGCTGAGAGGGAAAAACTGCCCTCCTCAGTATGGGTACCGCTGGGAGTTTGTTGGGGGAGGCGCCGGTTGTTGGGTGGAAGCGTAGCCCTGAGACTGGGGTGAGGGGAGTACAATACACATGGACTTGCACACTATATGTTGTTTACACTGTCTTTCAATACACACAACAGTATTAGTTTCCCATGTACATCATGAAAGATGTGAGTATGTGCACTGCTGAACCCCCAGTGTGTTCACTCACCACGACGCCTCTTCCCCCCTCCCCCGTGGCGTGGGGGAGGCTGCACTGACTGGTCAATCCCTCGTTAACATTAACACCACATTGATTTTCCATAACATATACCTCTAATTATTCCATGCATCGACACGTAACCATTTCTAAGTTAACTGGAAGCATGACGCATGGCGCTGGAGCTAGATGTTTTTAAACGAGCTTTTCGAGGTTTGTATATACGATAATCTTGGCCGGCGCTCGCACATAGTGTAGGTTCTATTCTCCCACACCCACACTGGCCATCTTCTCTACGACCACCACTCATCAACCTTAACAAACTATACAACACTTCCACTATTTACGTTGAAACGATGCATTGGAATGTCTTCTCGCTGCACTGGAATCTTCCAAGGGTAATCCCACTGAGTCCTGTTCAGTCTTGACCTGGTCAGTCTCTTTTTCAGGAGTTATAATCGAAAATCTTGCACCTAGCCCGCCACAAGTTTTGTCATGCCGGCTGGATATGTTGCACTAGCCTACCACTGTGAGCGAGAACCAGTGTTGTTATTGATCAATACCACTCGCCCGTGGTTACAATAACATATATATGCGACTCGTAGGCAAGTACTCCAATATATATACGTATATATATATATATATATATATATATATATATATATAAATATATATATATATATATATATATATTTTATATATATATATATATATATATATATATATATATATATATATGTCGTGCCGAATATGTAAAACTGGTCAATTAGCAAGAACTCATTTAAAATTAAGCCCTTTCTAAAAAATTTACTAATACGTTTAAAGATATATTTTTTTCATTAATGTTAATGTTAAAAAATTTTAATTTTGCACCAAAAGAATCTTAGAAAACTTATCTAACCTTATTATAAAAAGAGCAATTTATTTTAGCCTAACCCAACTAAATATATTTTAAATACGTTTACAGTAAATTAGTACTAAACAAACACAATCAAATATATTTTTTTCGTTAGGTTCAGAATGATTTTGGCGAAATTATTGCATACATAAATTTTCACTTGTCCTATATGGCAAGATGAGCGTTGCTATTTAAGCCAAGATCGCAAGTTCTGCGATATATATATATATATATATATATATATATATATATATATATATATATATATATATATATCTATATATATATATATATATATATATATATATATATATATATATATATGTCGTGCCGAATATGTGAAACTGGTCAATTAGCAAGAACTCATTTAAAATTAAGTCCTTTCTAAAACTTCTCTTATACGTTTAAAGATATATTTTTTCATTAATGTTGATGTAAAAAATTATAATTTTGCACCAAAAGGAACTTAGAAAACTTACCTTACCTTATCATAACAAGAACAATTTATTTTAGCCTAACCCAACTAAATATATTTTAGATTTGTTTACAATATTTTAATACTAAACAAACACAGTGAAATATATTTTTTTCATTAGGTTCAGAATGATTTTGGCGAAATTATTGCATACACAAATTTTCACTTGTCCTATATGGCAATATAAGCGTTGCTATTTAAGCCAAGATCGCAAGATCTGGCTATTCGACACGACATACACACACACACACACACACACATATATATATATATATATATATATATATATATATATATATATTTATATATATATATATATATATATATATATATATGTATATATATATATATATATATATATATATATATATATATATATGTATATATATGTATATATATGTATATATATACATATATATATGTATATATATATATATATATGTATATATATGTATATATATGTATATATATACATATATATACGTATATATATATGTATATATATATATATATATATATATATATATGTATATATATATATATATAAGTATATATATATGTATATATGTATGTATATATATATGTATATATATATGTATATATATATGTATATATATATGTATATATATATGTATATATATACATATATATATATGTATATATATACATATATATATGTATATATATATATATATATATATATACATATATAATATATATATATATATATAATATATATATATATATATATATATAATGTCGTGCCGAATAGGCAGAACTTGCGATCTTGGCTTAAATAGCAACGCTCATCTTGCCATATAGGGCAAGCGAAAATTTGTGTATGCAATAATTTCGCCAAAATCATTCTGAACCTAACGAAAAAAATACATTTGATTGTGTTTGTATAGTACTAAATTACTGTAAACGTATTTAAAATATATTTAGTTGGGTTAGGCTAAAATAAATTGCTCTTTTTATAATAAGGTTAGGTAAGTTTTCTAAGATTCTTTTGGTGCAAAATTAAAAATTTTTGCATTAACATAAATGAAAAAAATATATCTTCAAACGTATAAGAGAAAATTTCAGAAAGGACTTAATTTTAAATGAGTTCTTGCTAAATCACCAGTTTTACATATTCGGCACGACATATATATATATATGTATATATATATATATATATATATATATATATATATATATATATATATATATATATATATATAAATATATATATATATATGTCGTGCCGAATATGTAAAACTGGTCAATTAGCAAGAACTCATTTAAAATTAAGTCCTTTCTGAAATTTTCTCTTATACGTTTAAAGATATATTTTTCTCATTATTGTTAATGTAAAAATTTAAAATTTTGCACCAAAAGAATCTTAGAAGACTTACCTAACCTTATTATAACAAGAGTTAGTTAGTTAAAGATTAGCCGGTATTCTCCCGGCCCGGGCCTTGTCCAAGTGGTGGCCCGGCCTTGTCTCCCTCTTTAGGGAGTGTCTGAGACCTAAATCTCCCATGGGAGGAGGCACAAGTACCTCCTCATCTTTGGGACCAACTGTCCCCAGGCCTAGCCACAAGCTAGGCTTCTCTGGTCTGCCATCCCCGCCCCAAGGGGGCTAATGGGAATGACAGTCTTATGAGCTAAAGGCTCGGGCTCAGGCACCTACCCTACCCTAGAAGGGTTAGGCATGGTGTCGATCTATAACAAGAGCAATGTATTTTAGCCTAACCCAACAAAATATATTTTAAATACGTTTACAATAATTTAGTACTAAAAAACACAATCAAATATATTTTTTTCGTTAGGTTCAGAATGATTTTGGCGAAATTATTGCATTCACAAATTTTCACTTGTCCTATATGGCAAGATGAGCTTTACGAATTTGTAGTCCTGAGTTCATAGATGAGGAAATATCCAAAATTTATGAAATAGGTAATGATTTAAAATACCCAAGAAATGTAATTGATAAATCTTTTAAAGTTGCTAGAAACACTTTTTATAATCCAAAAAGGGACAACCAGCCTTATTCAACTAAAAATATGTTGGTTCTCCCTTACCATGAAAACTTGGTTGATATGCCTTCTCTTCTTAAGACTTTTAATATTAAAGTTGTATTCAAAAATCTTGATACAGTGATAAAACTTTTGATAAAGAATTCCCCTCAAAATGCTGATGGATGTGTCTATAAGATTCCTTGTAAAATTTGCGATAAAGTTTATTACGGTCAAACTGGTAAAAATCTCGAACTAAGATTAAAACAACATAAATATGGCATTAGAACTGGACAAGATTCCAATGCTCTATTTATTCATGTAAGAGATTTTAACCATCCAATTGATTTTCAAAAAGTTGAGAAAGTAGTATCAAGCAAGTCCATGGTCGACAGGAATATAATTGAATCTTGTTTCATAAAAAGCAGTTTTGACAATAATATGAATATTTCCTTTGGTTTATATAAATTAGACCCATTTATAATTAATAGAATTTGGGAAGAATTTAATAATACACTGGACAAATAATAATTTTTAAATTTTCTTGGGTAGAATAGCTTGGGGGTGAGTTGTGCAAGGGACCTATCCAAGTTGGGTCGCCGCACGTCACGTGTTTAACCGTTGTGGGATCTGATAGTGAGGTGCTGGCCGGACCCCTTATATAGCTTCCTTGGATGCTTTACTTTCATAGTTCCTTGATAATATGAGTAGTCACGAAAGCGCTTGGAATTTCTCTATTCTTTCAGAGTGGTTGTTTTGCATATTTTGAAATCACCAGTTTACTGTGATCTTACTGCATATATATATATATATATATATATATATATATATATATATATATATATATATATATATATATATATATATATATATATATATATATATATATATATGTCGTGCCGAATAGGCAGAACTTGCGATCTTTGCTTAAATATCAGCGTTCATCTTTCCATATAGGACAAATGAAAATTTGTGTATGCAATAATTTCGCCAAAATCATTCTGAACCTAACGGAAAAAATATATTTCACTGTGTTTGTTTAGTATAAAATTATTGTTGTGTACGAATGGTATATAATACCGACAAGATGAGATTAAGACACATGTGCAACATCTGGGTATCTTTATTGTAGACGTTTCGCCATCCAGTGGCTTTATCAATACAAATTCTAGGACATAACTTGAAGACAGAACTATGTAGAGAAGATGAGGTAATCAGTCCCTCAACCTAGGAGTAGGTGCGAAGAGCACCATAGTCTCCACGACTATGGTGCTCTTAAGTTTTCTAAGTTCCTTTTGTTGCAAAATTATAAATTTTTACATTAACATTAATGAAAAAAATATCTTTAAACGTAGAAGAGAAAATTTTAGAAAGGACTTAATTTTAAATGAGTTCTTGCTAATTGACCAGTTTTACATATTCGGCACGACATATATATATATATATATATATATATATACATATATATATATATATATATATATATATATATATATATATATATATATATATATATACATATATGCCAAATAGGCAGAACTTGCGATCTTGGCTTAAATAGCAATGCTCATCTTGCCATATAGGACAAGTGAAAATTTGTGTATGCAATAATTGCGCCAAAATCATTCTGAACCTAACGAAAAAAATATTTGATTGTGTTTGTAAAACATTACAAATTTTTAACGAGGCATTACAAATTTATGGAAGTCAGTAGCGTTCCATCTCTCATCAACTGGATGAGCACATTATATAATGCTAAAATAAAGTCAGTACACTCGCTAAAACCCCCAACACTAAACACAAACAACATAATTTAAATAACCTCTCATTGCGATACGATTATCGCACATGAAATATGCCCAATAAAGGCTATAAACGCACACTCTACATAAGCCCAAAAGCTCTTCAAGGTCTTACACCTATAATCTTAACACCATTCACACTTAATACATGAAGAAGGTCATGACGACCCTGACACATCAAACACAGAATTCTTCATTCGTTACTACGTAATTACTTGATATCACCTTTGTTTTCTGTGCCCACTTGCATGCTACATACACGTATGCCACACATCTACACCTTCATATACCCACATACACCTTACTCTCACCCCTCCCCAGGAGGCGACCCCGCTGTGTCCCCCTGAATTCCCCCTTCTCGTATGTAATCCCCAACCCCCCCCCCCCTTACTCACTCAGCCTAAGTCGTAGATTCATGAGAAACCCTACCGTTAACATTCTATACCCTTCCGAAAAATCCTTCTCCCACCTCCTCCCATACAGTTCTCTATTACGACACATCGTACGATAAACCGTTACCGCTAGTACCCGCCTCCGCACCTCACAATCCCCCCTCCCCCTCATCACCCACGATATATATATATATATAATCCACTATTATATAATCCAAAGCTCTTATAACACTCTCATCGAACCCTCCCACATCCAGGCTTAGTGCACGCAGAACCGACACCCCTCGGCCTCCCAGCCCCTGTACAACCCTACTTAACCAATACCTAACACCCTCCAGTCCCCCACAAAAGTATACTGCATGGAACGCCGTCTCATTCTCCCCACAGATTCCACACCTTCCGCCCACAATTACCCCTCTGGTTCTTAGTACCTCCCCCGACGGTAGTATGCCATGCAGAAAACGATACGTTACCTCCCTTACTCTAGGCTTTAACTTCAACTTGCTAAACCTATACCAAATACTCTTCCATGCGTACATGGGGAACAATCCCTCAACTGGTACAACAATCCTGTCTGCAAGCAACCTACACAAAACCCCTACTCGAATTTTCCTGGGTTCTCTAACCAACATCAAAGCCCTCAGAACAGTTTCACATTCCCTCAACTCCACACCACCATACAACTTACCCAACCTATCATGTACTTTTCCCAGCTGCCCTCCACTCACACCTTCGCGCAAAACCTCCCATTTAAGAAACACACATTTAATTCTCCTTCTCAGATCCATCAACCCCAACCCACCCTGGCGCACAGGTAACATTACAACCTCTCTCCTCAGCCAATCGCACCTTGAACCCCACAAAAAGTTAAACACTCGTCTCAGAATTCCCACAATCGCCGTCCCTGTTAATGGGAACACGGCTGCTACGTGCCAAACCTTACTATACAATAATACATTTATAACAATCACTCGTTGTACGAGAGTCAGATGATGAGGTCGCAATGCCCCCAGACGCCCCTGAATCCTTTCCATTAATCTATTCGAGTTTTCCTCTCGAGCAGCATCCAAGTCATCCTTATATGTGATACCACAAATTTTTAAAGACACCGTTTGTTTCCTCACAACGTTACATCTCCCCCCCCCTCCACCCCATCACCTAACCCCATGATCATTGACTTCTCTCTATTTACCTGCATCCCTGTTGCGTTTCCGAACTGTTGCACAACATCATCCAAAACACCCAACGCCATCCCCTCTCGAACCAGGACTGTTGTATCGTCTACATATCCTATTATTCCAGGCCAGACTTCCCCGACCTCCCCCACACCTCCACTCGTGTCACATACACAACGTTCAACCATTCTATAGAAGGGGTCCTGAATGCACGCAAACAACATTTGCCACATGGGACACCCCTGCCTAAGTCCCCTACCCATTACAATCTCCTCCCCCAAGCATCCATTAATCTGTACCCTCATCTTAGCTCCATTGTACAACGTGGTTACCCAATTAACTATTTCTTCCCCATAACCTTGCCTCCTAAGTATAACTTCCAATGCTCCCCTTTCCACCCTGTCATAGGCCCCCTGCCAGTCTAAGGCCAACAACGCCGCCCTCCCTCCCCCCCTTTTGACTCCACAAAACTTCTCAGTATTCCATGACCCTCAATCATCGACCTTCCAGGCAAACCATACTGCGTTTTCGAAACCACTCTCCCTACCACACATTTAAACCGATTACCCAAGACTTTAGCGAACAACTTATAATCAGCACATAACAGAGATATGGCACGGTACTCCTTGAGGGTGTGCTGCCCCTTACCCTTCTGGACCAACACTACAACTGCTGTTGCTTGCTTGTCCCCCATCACACCCTTCTCCTTCATCTGATTAAATAACCTACCCATGAATCCCCTTATCACCTCCCAATGTTGGAGGTAAAATTAAGCCGGGAGACCGTCTATTCCCGGTGCTTTGCCCTTCCTCGTTCCCCTTAAAGCCAACTCTATTTCCTCTTCCGTTATTACCCCCCCTAAAGCCTTTCTATCACTATTCCCTAAATTACACGTCACATACTCACACACCTTCTCTAAATCCACATTATCCACCTTCCCACTTGTCCAATACCCTTCATACCATTTATCCGCATACGCACACATTCCTTTCGTAGTTAGTATCGCCTGACCCATTCTATAACCCCCCGCCATCTCATGTACCTCTAACCTCGGAATAGCTGTAACCCGCTGTCTCTGTTTTTGACATCGCAACACACACGCCGATGGCTTGTCTCCCCAAACCACCTCCTCTACCCCTGCCTGCACCCTTACCGCTTGAAACCTCTCATTTTGTTATATCTTTAAACGTATAACAGAAAAATTTAGACAGGATTTAATTTTAAACGAGTTCTTGCTAATTGACCAGTTTTACAGATTCGGCACGATATATACATATATATATATATATATATATATATATATATATATATATATATATATATATATATATATATATATATATATATATATATATATATATATATGAAAGGGGTAGGGGAGTTTCGGTGGGGGGAAATAAATGGGATTAAATCTGGAGTATCTGAGAGAGTTAGAGCAAAGGAAGGGGTAGCAGTAATGTTGTATGATCAGTTATGGAAGGAGAAACGAGAATATGAATGTGTAAATTCAAGAATTATGTGGATTAAAGTAAAGGTTGGATGCGAGAAGTGGGTCATAATAAGCGTGTATGCACCTGGAGAAGACAGGAATGCAGAGGAGAGAGAGAGATTTTGGGAGATGTTAAGTGAATGTATAGGAGCCTTTGAACCAAGTGAGAGAGTAATTGTGGTAGGGGACCTGAATGCTAAAGTAGGAGAAACTTTTAGAGAGGGTGTGGTAGGTAAGTTTGGGGTGCCAGGTGTAAATGATAATGGGAGCCCTTTGATTGAACTTTGTATAGAAAGGGGTTTAGTTATAGGTAATACATATTTTAAGAAAAAGAGGATAAATAAGTATACAAGATATAATGTAGGGCGAAATGACAGTAGTTTGTTGGATTATGTATTTGTAGATAAAAGACTGTTAAGTAGACTTCAGGATGTACATGTTTATAGAGGGGCCACAGATATATCAGATCACTTTCTAGTTGTAGCTACACTGAGAGTAAAAGGTAGATGGGATACAAGGAGAATAGAAGCATCGGGGAAGAGAGAGGTGAAGGTTTATAAACTAAAAGAGGAGGCAATTAGGGAAAGATATAAACAGCTATTGGAGGATAGATGGGCTAATGAGAGCATAGGCAATGGGGTCGAAGAGGTATGGGGTAAGTTTAAAAATGTAGTGTTAGAGTGTTCAGCAGAAGTTTGCGGTTACAGGAAAGTGGGTGCGGGAGGGAAGAGGAGCGATTGTGGAATGATGATGTGAAGAGAGTAGTAAGGGAGAAAAAGTTAGCATATGAGAAGTTTTTACAAAGTAGAAGTGATGCAAGGAGGAAAGAGTATATGGAGAAAAAGAGAGAGGTTAAGAGAGTGGTGAAGCAATGTAAAAAGAGAGCAAATGAGAGAGTGGGTGAGATGTTATCAACAAATTTTGTTGAAAATAAGAAAAAGTTTTGGAGTGAGATTAACAAGTTAAGAAAGCCTAGAGAACAAATGGATTTGTCAGTTAAAAATAGGATAAGAGTGTTATTAAATGGAGAGTTAGAGGTATTGGGAAGATGGAGGGAATATTTTGAGGAATTGTTAAATGTTGATGAAGATAGGGAAGCTGTGATTTCGTGTATAGGGCAAGGAGGAACAACATCTTGTAGGAGTGAGGAAGAGCCAGTTGTGAGTGTGGGGGAAGTTCGTGAGGCAGTAGGTAAAATGAAAGGGGGTAAGGCAGCCGGGATTGATGGGATAAAGATAGAAATGTTAAAAGCAGGTGCGGATATAGTTTTGGAGTGGTTGGTGCAATTATTTAATAAATGCATGGAAGACGGTAAGGTACCTAGGGATTGGCAGAGAGCATGCATAGTTCCTTTGTATAAAGGCAAAGGGGATAAAAGAGAGTGCAAAAATTAGAGGGGGATAAGTCTGTTGAGTATACCTGGCAAAGTGTATGGTAGAATTATTATTGAAAGAATTAAGAGTAAGACGGAGAATAGGATAGCAGATGAACAAGGAGGCTTTAGGAAAGGTAGGGGGTGTGTGGACCAGGTGTTTACAGTGAAACATATAAGTGAACAGTATTTAGATAAGGCTAAAGAGGTCTTTGTGGCATTTATGGATTTGGAAAAGGCGTATGACAGGGTGGATAGGGGGGCAATGTGGCAGATGTTGCAGGTGTATGGTGTAGGAGGTAGGTTACTGAAAGCAGTGAAGAGTTTTTACGAGGATAGTGAGGCTCAAGTTAGAGTATGTAGGAAAGAGGGAAATTATTTCCCAGTAAAAGTAGGCCTTAGACAAGGATGTGTGATGTCACCGTGGTTGTTTAATATATTTATAGATGGGGTTGTAAGAAAAGTAAATGCGAGGGTCTTGGCAAGAGGCGTGGAGTTAAAAGATGAAGAATCACACACAAAGTGGGAGTTGTCACAGTTGCTCTTTGCTGATGACACTGTGCTCTTGGGAGATTCTGAAGAGAAGTTGCAGAGATTGGTGGATGAATTTGGTAGGGTGTGCAAAAGAAGAAAATTGAAAGCGAATACAGGAAAGAGTAAGGTTATGAGGATAACAAAAAGATTAGGTGATGAAAGATTGGATATCAGATTGGAGGGAGAGAGTATGGAGGAGGTGAATGTATTCAGATATTTGGGAGTGGATGTGTCAGCGGATGGGTCTATGAAAGATGAGGTGAATCATAGAATTGATGAGGGGAAAAGGGTGAGTGGTGCACTTAGGAGTCTGTGGAGACAAAGAACTTTGTCCTTGGAGGCAAAGAGGGGAATGTATGAGAGTATAGTTTTACCAACGCTCTTATATGGGTGTGAAGCATGGGTGATGAATGTTGCAGCGAGGAGAAGGCTGGAGGCAGTGGAGATGTCATGTCTGAGAGCAATGTGTGGTGTGAATATAATGCAGAGAATTCGTAGTTTGGAAGTTAGGAGGAGGTGCGGGATTACCAAAACTGTTGTCCAGAGGGCTGAGGAAGGGTTGTTGAGGTGGTTCGGACATGTGGAGAGAATGGAGCGAAACAGAATAACTTCAAGAGTGTATCAGTCTGTACTGGAAGGAAGGCGGGGTAGGGGTCGGCCTAGGGAAGGTTGGAGTGAGGGGGTAAAGGAGGTTTTGTGTGCGAGGGGCTTGGACTTCCAGCAGGCACGCGTGAGCGTGTTTGGTAGGAGTGAATGGAGACAAATGGTTTTTAATACTTGACGTGCTGTTGGAGTGTGAGCAAAGTAACATTTATGAAGTGGTTCAGGGAAACCGGCAGGCCGGACTTGAGTCCTGGAGATGGGAAGTACAGTGCCTGCACTCTGAAGGAGGGGTGTTAATGTTGCAGTTTAAAAACTGTTGTGTAAAGCACCCTTCTGCAAGACAGTGATGGAGTGAATGATGGTGAAAGTTTTTCTTTTTCGGGCCACCCTGCCTTGGTGGGAATCAGCCAGTGTGATAATATATATAAATATATATATATATATATATATATATATATATATATATATATATATATATATATATATATATATGTATATACACATGTATATGTATATATATATATATATCTTTCTTTCTTTCAACACACCGGCCGTATCCCACCGAGGCAGGGTGGCCCAAAAGGAAAAACGAAAGTTTCTCCTTTTACATTTAGTAATATATACAGGAGAAGAGGTTACTAGCCCCTTGCTCCCGGCATTTTAGTCGCCTCTTACAACACGCATGGCTTACGGAGGAAGAATTCTGTTCCACTTCCCCATGGAGCAATATATATATATATATATATATATATATATATATATATATATATATATATATATATATATATATATTATAAATATATATATATATATATATATATATATATATATTTATATACATATTATACATATATATATATATTGGGGAATCAAATTCAAAATGGGAATTGACACAGTTACTTTTTGCTGATGATACTGTGCTTATGGGAGATTCTAAAGAAAAATTGCAAAGGTTAGTGGATGAGTTTGGGAGTGTGTGTAAAGGTAGAAAGTTGAAAGTGAACATAGATAAAAGTAAGGTGATGAGGGTGTCAAATGATTTAGATAAAGAAAAATTGGATATCAAATTGTGGAGGAGGAGTATGGAAGAAGTGAATGTTTTCAGATACTTGGGAGTTGACGTGTCGGCGGATGGATTTATGAAGGATGAGGTTAATCATAGAATTGATGAGGGAAAAAAGGTGAGTGGTGCGTTGAGGTATATGTGGAGTCAAAAAACGTTATCTTTGGAGGCAAAGAAGGGAATGTATGAAAGTATAGTAGTACCAACACTCTTATATGGGTGTGAAGCTTGGGTGGTAAATGCAGCAGCGAGGAGACGGTTGGAGGCAGTGGAGATGTCCTGTTTAAGGACAATGTGTGGTGTAAATATTATGCATAAAATTCTTAGTGTGGAAATTAGGAAAAGGTGTGGAGTTAATAAAAGTATTAGTCAGAGGGCAGAAGAGGGGTTGTTGAGGTGGTTTGGTCATTTAGAGAGAATGGATCAAAGTAGAATGACATGGAAAGCATATAAATCTATAGGGGAAGGAAGGCGGGGTAGGGGTCGTCCTCGAAAGGGTTGGAGAGAGGGGGTAAAGGAGGTTTTGCGGGCAAGGGACTTGGACTTCCAGCAAGCGTGCGTGAGCGTGTTAGATAGGAGTGAATGGAGACGAATGGTACTTGGGACCTGACGATCTGTTGGAGTGTGAGCAGGGTAATATTTAGTGAAGGGATTCAGGGAACCCGGTTATTTTCATATAGTCGGACTTGAGTCCTGGAAATGGGAAGTACAATGCCTGCACTTTAAAGGAGGGGTTTGGGATATTGGCAGTTTGGAGGGATATGTTGTGTATCTTTATATGTGTATGCTTCAAGACTGTTGTATTCTGAGCACCTCTGCAAAAACATGATGATGAAAGTATTTTCTTTTTGGGGATTTTCTTTCTTTTTTGGGTCACCCTGCCTCGGTGGGAGACGGCCGACTTGTTGAAATATATATATATATATATATATATATATATATATATATATATATATATATATATATATATATATATATATATATATATGTATATATATTTGTGCCGAATAGTTAAACCACGGACGAGTGGTATTGTTCAATAACAACACTGCGCAAGCCAAAGATTCGAACCCATATTGAACTGTCCCGCCATTGTGAGCGAGAACCAGTGTTGTCATTGTTCAAGACAACTCGTACGTGGTTACACTAATAAACATATGCTGTTCGTAAGCTAGTACACCAAACAGGAGAGAGAATGAAATTAGCTTGTAAACTCCCACACCACCGTATGTCCTCGGACGAAAAGTAACACACCTAGCTTGGTTTGCTATTTGGTTCTTGTAGGATTGGGTAGTCCTGTGGGTTATGGTGTCATAAGAACATAAGAACATAAGAATGGAGGAACACTGTAGAAGGCCTACTGGCCCATGCGAGGCAGGTCCTTATCAAAACAACCTCTACCTATGATGAGGACGGGTTCTCGCTCACAATGGAGCACCAGTACAACATGGGTTCGAATCCTTGGCTTAGCGCAGTGTTTTTATTGATCAATTCCACTCGTTCGTGGTTACAATAATATATATATGTTGCTCGTAGGCTAGTACACAAAACAAGGATGAGAATGAAATTAGCTTGGAAGTTCCCACACTGCCGAATGTCCTCGTACCAAAAGTAGCGTACCTAGCTTGGCTGAGTGTTGGGTTCTTTTAGAATTGGGTAGTCCTGTGGGTTATGGCGTCATGTGGTTCTCGCTCACAATGGTGGGCCAGTGCAACATAGGTTCGAATCCTGTGCAAGCCCAGTGTTGTTATTGATATATATATATATATATATATATATATATATATATATATATATATATATATATATATATATATATATATATATATATATATATATATATATATATATACATGTCTATGCATTTGCTCGTTAATGCAACTATCCTGTACTAAACGAGTGTACCTAACGAAGTGGCTACTGTCATTTTTTATACATAAAGATATTACGTGTCTTTGGAAGATTGAACTGTTAGGGACAATGGCTTCTACCTATTTTTGTGAATAATTAAAAGCTCCGTGGGCGGTTGAATACCAGAGAACTTTAAACTTTTCATGTGTGCCGTCCGATCTGAGTAGTAATGTCATAGTCTAGCTTTCAGCAATTTAGCTTATTATCCTTCACAGAACTGGCCTGATTCTTAATTAGCATGCGTTTAACTGCCCTCATGTACTTACAATGCAATATTAAATCAGTCGTGTCAGTTAATGACACAGCATAGCGAAGTTCTTAATAAAAGGTAAAATCAGCACATTATGAATAGGAGGCGACTTCGTAGGTTCAGTCGTGCAGTATTTTAACTTAGTTCTCAGTAACACCTTGAAAAAGTCTTTGGGATAACTTAATTTTGAGTCATAAAAAATCATACCTATTTCAACTCTGAAGAATTCCGAGTTACAAATACGCAAACTCTCGGGCAAATTGTGAGGAAGAAATTCCTTCTAACCATCACTTCATGAGCGAAATAATAGTAGATGTACGGAGACATATGTAGACGATCTATATACAGCAAATTTAAGCCTGTCAACCCAGTAAACACAAAGTACCTTAAAGTGGTAGTTTATCACTTTCTGGTTGAACATTGAACACAAGGCATTTAAATTTTGTATGTGTAGTAATATTTGAGGTTAAGTAGTTTATTTTGTTCAGATCTTCTGGTGTGAGCAGTCAAGACCTGACAGTGCCAGACACCATCACTCAGTGGGTGGGCAAGGCTGTGTGTGCACACCCAGAGAAGGGCGTGGGACTTTCCCAGAGGAAGTCCATTATTACCTTCACGCCCTTCTTCGCCGACCTCACCCTTCCACCCACTGTCAAGAGAGGCGAGATCCTTCCCGTCAAGATATCCATCTTCAACTACCTGAGTCAGCCAATACCTGTAAGTATCTACTATTAACTATTCGGTTTAATCAGTACCTGTAGTTATCTACTACATGAGGCAGCTAATGCCTGTTAGTATTTACTTTTCAATTATCTTATTTGATTAATATCTATAATTACCTACTTATCAAATATTCCAGGTAACTAATATTTTTCTATTCCATATAATTCTTGAAAGTCAATTTCCGCTTCAATTTAATAATTTAAGTTCTTTATAATAGTCTAATAAATTTTTTAATTTTTTTTTTCATATTACTGAGAAAGCTCAAACGACGAATATAAATTATACCCTTAAATATATCTAATTCTATTTTTTTGCCCAGATTATTTACTAACCAGTGAAAACGAAAAACGATCTCTTTGTGTTGAGTTCAAATTTAATTAAGGGCCACAGAAATTATTACAACCAGATACTGAGGAAACATTCCGAGTAATATTACATAGACCTTCTAAGTGTTATAGTTGTCAGCCGCTTTTAGATGTAACTATCTAAAGTGGAAACGGATTGCATTTCATAAATAACTTTATTTAAAGTTGTTGACTTCTAAATAATTCATATATACAATTTTTTTTATCTTTGAACGTTGCTCTAAGTTACATTCCATTGATTTATTTAAGTTTACTGTATCGTCAAATTTTCACATTAAGGTGACCGTACAAGTGGAGGAGAGCAGTGAATACGACATCCTTGAGGAACCTGGACAGCAAGGTCTTGGAAAACAAAGTTCGTGTTTGCCAGCGCAAGATAAAGTCGTCCGTGACTTATTGTGGCTAGCTGGTCTAGTGGCTAGCGCGACGGGCTGGAGTTTTGAGACAGTGAGGATCAAGCAGTGAATACAGGACAGCAAGGTCTTGGATGTGATCGGTGAAGTCAACATTACGGTGACGGCGTTCGTGGATCACCAGTTCTCAGGGGCGTGTGGCTCAGGAGACACATCAATCACCAGAAGGTCACACAACTAACTTATCACTTATCTTTTGTTCCACTCAAGAAATGTTCCTTGATTCTGGTGAGGAGTTTTTGAACTAAGGATTAGGGCCTGTGGCCCACTTCTTTGGATCTAACCTGAATTCCGCCCATTTATATAAGTGCTGTAAGACCCCAATGGGTTTAGCGCTCCCTCATGAATGCAATAATAATAATAATAATAATAATAATCTTTTGTTAACTGTTAGCATCTTTTTTCATAATTCATTAGCTAGAATCACTAAACTCATTAAGGACAATCATAATAATAGTGTTATATGCAGTGGTCGCTCTTAAGAGTGTAATGCTTTGAGTATTCATGAAATGTTATTGTTTTCTTCAGAGATGCTTTGATAAAACCAATCAAGGTTGAGGCTGAGGGTTTCCTGAGAGAAAAAACCTGGACCAAGTACATCTGCACTGAAGGTGAGAATTTGTCAAGAGAGTATCATTTTTTAAGTTTATTCTTTCATCATCTATCTCAAGTTACTTAGTTGATATGTCCGTGAAAAGTGACTGGTCTGATGGGAAACAAGTTCTACAGGGTGTGGGATGTCCAGAGTTTTCAGTTCTCTGTCAATAAGAATTGTCACTATGAGACATTGAGGTAATTATCTGTCAATTGAGAATTTGATGCAAACACCTCACCCATGGTTATCCTCTTGCGAGATTTCCTCCCCCCTCCCTCTCTCTCTGCCACCTGTGTTGTATAATATATCTGACAGCGTGAGTCTTGGGTCTTATTGCTAATATTATGGTTCCCATCATCAGAGTTCTGTATGTTCTTACCTCGTTTGTGAGGTCAGAACATACAGGATATTGAAATAGCTTTAATCCATGCTTGAGGCTCACTTACGTGCCCGGGCTGGGAAAGAAACATGGCTTGTGAACCAGGCTGCCCATCTTATGTGGCATTCGTAGCTAAATGGATAAGAGAGCTGCCTGGGAATCTTGACCGTCCCTAGTAGCAGTACTGAGTCATGCTGACTGCGATCTTTCTTTGTATATACCAGCTTGTTTCTGCGTGTTGCATTGATATTAAATATATATATATATATATATATATATATATATATATTCTGCTTGGCGGTAAGAGAGCTGACTTCCAGCTTGCGTAGAGAGCTCAAAATCTGATTCCTGGACGACAACACTCTGACAGGTACAGAAGAGTCTCTTCTTTAGAACCTACAACTGGTGAAGACACAGGAAAAAGCCTTGGGACTCATCCTCAATCCCTGCAAGTGTAAAATCATCACAACCACCCAGGAAATAATCAGAGCTGTGGAAACAATCCTTCCTGAAGCCTTTACTACCACTTCATCCTAGAGCACCCTCTTGGGAACACCGCTGGGTCATCAGGCCATCGACACAGTCCTCCCGGATAAACTGAATGACCTGAAGAGTATGGTGGAGCGAATAAGGGATCTTGATGGCCATGATGCCCTGTATCTCCTTAAAAAGTGTACCAAGAGCCAGGACTCACTTCCTAAGGTATGCACCCTCTTTTGGCAACCCAACACACAACGAATATTACTCACTCCTGAGATCAGTCTTTACAAAGGCACTGAATCTATCACTGGAAGACTAGCAATGGGATCAGGTAACTCTTCCAGTGTGAGTGCGAGGTATAGGGGTGTGCAAGGCTCACCAACGCTTCAGGATAGGACAAAGCTCGTCTCCTAGCGGTGCAGGCACCACATTCAAGAGATTTCCTTTTAGCTGTTCCCAATTCCTCCCTTGGCACTCGCCTTGACCCACAGGCCATTCGGATTGGTGGTGCTCTTCGCCTAGCCACCGCCATACTCACCGAACATAGGTGTTGAGAAATGGCATTACCAGCTAAGTTTAAATATAAGGAAACTTAACTTAGAAAGACAGCTCATCGCCCGCACAGCCGCCCCTGCAGACGAGGTCTTGAGAAGCTGTCGAAGTCATCTCTCAACGGGCTGTAATGAGTTATAATTTGTAAGATTATAAATTACCCCTAGGGGGTGTTATGTCAGCATATTTCATTCACTGATGGCTGACGAACTTACTTGTGTGGACTCAAAAGTCCGCCCCTTACTGCCGACTATAGGTTGATTACAAACTCCTTGCGACTCAAGAACTGCGCAGTCCCCCGTACTACAAGAAATTCGTAACCTACCTTGCTCTTGTAGCGTGAGCTATGGTGTTCTTCACACCTTCGACAGGTATCGGTGACTTGATAGAAGCTGAAGTGTCCTTGGATGTCCACGTCTTCTATAGTCTAGGAATACGCACACTGGTACACTATGTTCCACAAGATTTGTCTTTATTGTTCACAATCTTATCACTAAAGAAGCTGATCACACTTCTCTGTAAGTGTTTATTGTGTTTTGTGAGACACTTTGTTCACACTAACGCACAGATGGTTCTTTGTTGGTTATCCTGGCGTCAGTGTCAGTCTCAGTAAAGTCAAAAGTAATCTGAAGACGCCACAACGCCCCACGCCGTTACTGCCCCTTGCACAAAGGAAAAGCTGACCTAGTACTTTTGCTTCCTTGCCACTTCCTCCATGAGGCAAAACAGAATGTTTGATTCTTGCTGTCTTAAGCATAGACAACAATATACACTATCTTCACCATGATAATAAAGTGGGAGCAGGATTTTCCTTAATTGTCCTGCTAAGGTAAGAGATGTACTGTCTCTTATTAAAATACACTCTGCAACACTGGACTGCAAGGAGCGGCGGTCGCTTGACCACAGGTCGTATACTGGTACTGCATCTGGGATCAATTACTCGCTGTAGCAGTAAACAAGATATTTGCCCCTTCTGAGAGGGCTGGGCCCCTCAGGGCTGAAAGGGGCTGAAGGGGGCTGATGGGGGCTGATACCCCCCTCCTGGAGAAAATTTCTCCACAATAGGTGTATTTGCGGCGGGGCATCGGCTGATCATTTCGGACTTCACGGTCTTATGTGTCATACATTAAAAGGGAAGCATTCTAGACATGAGGAGGTAAACGACATCATAAAAAGAAGTCTCGCCACAGCCCGTTGCCCAGGTGAATGGGAACCCCAAGTACAGAGGCCTGACAGAAGTCAAAAGCATTCTGTTGGAGTCACTATGCTACCCGGGAAGAGTGGTAAACAGATTGCCTAGGACTACACCTGTCCCGCCATATTGACGGATGCCTACTTGCCATACTCTGAAACTGAAGGGGGTGGAACTGCCAGCTACAGGAAGATTAAGAAGATCTGCAAATATGAAGGCCTGTCCCCGTCCGAAAACTTCATTCCAGTAGGGTCAGAGACCCTTGGAACAAGGGGCAAGTGTTATAAAAAGTTCCTCAAAGAGCTCGGTGAAAAGCTCGTCACAGAAACTAAGGATCACAGAGCGGCCAGCTTTCTCTGTCAGAGACTCAGTTTTGCGATCCAGAGGGAAAATGCCTGCAGCATTCTGGGCATGCAGCCCTCCACTAGGGAGCTGGACTAAGTATTCGAGATATATATATATATATATATATATATATATATATATATATATATATATATATATATATATATATATATATTTATATATATATATATATATATATATATATATATATATATATATATATATATATATATATATATATATATATATATATATATATATATATATTTCAACAAGTTGTCCGTCTCCCACCGAGGCAGGGTGACCCAAAAAAGAAAGAAAATCCCCAAAAAGAAAATGCTTTCATCGTCATTCAACACTTTCACCACACTCACACATAATCACTGTTTTTGCAGAGGTACTCAGAATACAAGAGTTTAGAAGCATATATGTATAAAGATACACAATATATCCCTCCAAACTGCCAATATCCCAAACCCCTCCTTTAAAGTGCAGGCATTGTACTTCCCATTTCCAGGACTCAAGTCCGACTATATGAAAATAATCAGTTTCCCTGAATCCCTTCACTAAATATTACCCTGCTCACACTCCAACAGATCGTCAGGTCCCAAGTACCATTCGTCTCCATTCACTCCTATCTAACACGCTCACGCACGCTTGCTGGAAGTCCAAGCCCCTTGCCCACAAAACCTCCTTTACCCCCTCTTTCCAACCCTTTCGAGGACGACCCCTACCTCGCCTTCCTTCCCCTATAGATTTATATGCTTTCCATGTAATTCTACTTTGATCCATTCTCTCTAAATGACCAAACCACCTCAACAACTCCTCTTCTGCCCTCTGACTAATACTTTTATTAACTCCACACCTTTTCCTAATTTCCACACTCCGAATTTTCTGCATAATATTTACACCACACATTGCCCTTAGACAGGACATCTCCACTGCCTCCAACCGTCTCCTCGCTGCTGCATTTACCACCCAAGCTTCACACCCATATAAGAGTGTTGGTACTACTATACTTTCATACATTCCCTTCTTTACCTCCATAGATAACGTTTTCTGACTCCACATATACCTCAATGCACCACTCACCTTTTTTCCCTCATCAATTCTATGATTAACCTCATCCTTCATAAATCCATCCGCCGACACGTCAACTCCCAAGTATCTGAAAACATTTACTTCTTCCATACTCCTCCTCCCCAATTTGATATCCAATTTATCTTTATCTAAATCACTTGATACCCTCATCACCTTACTCTTTTCTATGTTCACTTTCAACTTTCTACCTTTACACACATTCCCAAACTCATCCACTAACCTTTGCAATTTTTCTTTAGAATCTCCCATAAGCACAGTATCATCAGCAAAAAGTAACTGTGTTAATTCCCATTTTGAATTTGATTCCCCATAATTTAATTCCACCCCTCTCCCGAACACCCTAGCATTTACTTCTTTTACAACCCCATCTATAAATATATTAAACAACCATGGTGACATTACACATCCCTGTCTAAGACCTACTTTTACCGGGAAGTAGTCTTCCTCTCTTCTACACACCCTAACCTGAGCCTCATTATCCTCATAAAAACTCTTTACAGCATTTAGTAACTTACCACCTATTCCATATACTTGCAACATCTGCCACATTGCTCCCCTATCCATTCTATCATATGCCTTTTCTAAATCCATAAATGCAATAAAAACTTCCCTACCTTTATCTAAATACTGTTTACATATATGCTTCAATGTAAACACTTGATATACACATCCCCTACCCACTCTGAAACCTCCTTGCTCATCCGCAATCCTAAATTCTGTCTTACCTCTAATTCTTTCAATTAAAACCCTACCATACACTTTTCCTGGTATACTCAATAAACTTATTCCTCTATACATGCTCTCCGCCAATCCCTAGGTACCTTCCCCTCTTTCATACATTTATTAAACAAAAGTACCAACCACTCCAACACTGTATCCCCCCCTGCTTTTAACATTTCTGTCATGATCCCATCAGTTCCAGCTGCTTTACCCCCTTTCATTCTACGTAATGCCTCACGGACCTCCCCCACACTTACTCTTCTGACCATTAGATAATACTCATCAAGATAGAGTCAAACTGTCGGTTTTTTCATCAATGTTTTTGAGAGCTTTACGTATTTATAGTCCAGAGTTCATTGATGAAGAAATATCCAAAATTTGTGAAATAGCTAATGATCTGAAATATCCAAGAAACGTAATTGATAAATCTTTTAAAATTGCTAGAAATACTTTGATCAATCCAAAAAATTACAACCAACCTTATTCAACTAAAAATATGTTGGTTCTCCCTTACCATGAAAATTTGGTTGATATGCCTTCTCTTCTTAAGACTTTTAATATCAAAGTTGTATTTAAAAATCTTGATACAGTAAAAAAAAATAAAGAATTTCCCCCAAATTGCTGACAAATGTGTGTATAAGATTCCTTGTAAAATTTGCAATAAAGTTTAGTACGGTCAAACTGGTAAAAGTCTTGAACTATGATTAAAACAACATGAATAGAGTATTAGAACTGGACAAGATTCCAATGCTCTATTTATTCATGTGAGAGATTTTAACCATCCAATTGATTTTCAAAAAGTTGAGAAAGTAGTATCAAACAAGTTCATAGTTGACAGGAATTTAATTGAATCTGTTTCATAAAAAGCAGTTTTGAGAAAAATACGAATATTTCCTTTGGTTTATATAAATTGGATTCATTTACAATTAATAAAATTTGGGAAGAATTTAATGATACATTAGACAAGTAAAAAATCTTAATGCTTGAGTAGAGTATCAGGTGTGTTTCACAGATTCGGTTGTTGCCACACGTCTCTGAGGTGTAGTGTTGTGGTAACGTGATTGTGAGGTGTAGTCTTTACTCTTTATATGCCTTCCCCTCTACGTTTTGTTTTTTATAGTTCCTTGTTAATGTGAGAAGTCACGAAAGCGCTTGGAATTTCATTATTCTTTCACAGTGGTTGTTTTGCATATATCAAATAAAAATAAGACTGATATATATATATATATATATATATATATATATATATATATATATATATATATATATATATATATATATATATATATATATATATATATATATATATATTTATATATATATATATATATACAGTACTAGTCACGGCATTATGCCTCCCCTCCCCTACACACATACCAAAACACAAGCACATACATACCATGGAAGATTATACTATATATATTTGCACACTTACTGAGGTTTTAATATTTGGTGCTGCGTCCGTTACTCTTAATCGTGTCGCTCAGCCGTGTAGGAACACTTTCGAACAATTTCTTGAGGGTTCGGGGAGGTACATTATTCCATGTCTTATGTGGAGCAGCCTCCAGCAGCGGAAAGGAACTGTTATCCTTGCCCAGTAAACTTCGTTTCACTATTGACCAGAGGTTCTCAGCAGGGTTTAGGTCTGGGGAATTTTTCTGGCCATTCATTAAAGAACTTCAGTTTACAATCCTAAGCCACTGAACTACAGATTTGCTGGTATGACACGGTGCAGTGTCCTGCATAAAAACCGTAGCCCTACACTTGTCCAGCGCCTCAGGTAAATTGTCACACATGAACTCCAGGTAATTACATTGGTTCATATACTGGTTTTTGAGAAGCACAATGAGTTCACCAATACTCTGAGCACTGAAACATCCCCATACCATGAGCGAGTCTTAATGTTTGGTGGTCGCACATGTGTAGCATGTGTTGCAAGTGTCTGCAGTGAAACATGTAGGTGAGCAGTATTTAGATAAGGGTAAAGAGGCATTTGTGGGATTTATGGATTTGGAAAAGAAATATGATAGGGTGGATAGGGTGGCAATGTGGCAGATGTTGCAAATGTATAGAATAGGAGGTAGGTTATTGAAAGTGGTGAAAAGTTTTTACGAGGATAGTGAGGCTCAGGTTAGAGTATGTAGGCGAGAGGGAGATTATTTCCCAGTAAAAAGTAGGTTATTCAGTTTAACACAAATACAATTACATAGATAATCATACATAGTATCATATCATGCTTAGACAGGGATGTGTGATGTCACCATGATTGTTCAATATATTTATAGATGGAGTTGTAAGAGAAGTGAATACTCGGGTGTTGGCAAGAGGTGTGGGGTTAAAAGATAAAGAATCTAACACAGAGTGGGAGTTGTCACCGTTGCACTTTGCTGATGACACTGTGCTGCTGGGGGATTTTGAAGAGAAGTTGCAGAGGTTGGTTTATGAGTTTGGTAGGGTAAGTAAAGGAAGGAAATTAAAAGTGAATATAGGAAGGAGTAACGTTATGAAGATAAGAAAAAAGTTAGGTAACGGAAGATTGGATAGCAGATTGAAGGGAGAGAGTATGAAGGTGGTGAATGTGTTCGGATATTTAGAAGTGGATGTGTCAGCAGATGGGTTTTTGAAGGATGAGGTGAATCATAGAATTAACGAAGGCTAAAAGGTGAGTGGTGCACTGAGGAATCTGTGGAGACATAGAACTTTACCCATGAAAGCAAGGAAGGAAATGTATAAGAGTATAGCTATACCAACGCTCTTGTATAGTTGTGAGGCATGGGTTGTGAATGTTGCAACAAGGAGAAGGCTGGAGGTAGTAGAGATGTCATGTCTGAGGGCAATGTGTGGTGTGAATATAATGCAAAGAATCTGTAATTTAGAGAATAGAAGGAGGTATGGGATTACCAAAACTATTATCGAGAGGGCTAAGGAGGGGTTACTGAGATGGTTTGGACATGTAGTGAGGATGAAAAATAAAGGAATGACTTCAAGAGTGAATAAATCTGCAGTGGAGGGTAGGCGGGGAAGGGGTCGGCCTAGGAAATGTTAGAGGGAGAGGGTAAAGGAGGTTTTGTGTATATTTCGCCTGCTCTTGCGAATTCCTTGCATTGCCAAAATCTCTAGTAAGGATGATGCATGCAGGGGATGATATGAAAAGCTGTAAGCCTTCTCCCTGAAAGCTGGCTGCCTTGGATCAACGTCTAGCGCAAGCTGGACGCCAAGGTATTGTCCAGTGTGGTGAGAATGGTAAGGCACTGCGTACCTTGTTCCAAGGTTCATAGGTTCGAGTTCCTTCGGCCAGAGATCAGCGTTTGTATATATATATATATATATATATATATATATATATATATATATATATATATATATATATATATATATATATATATATATATATAAATATATATATATACACACACACACACACATTTGGAAATATTAGGTATAAAGTGAAAGTATTTTCAATAATAAATATATTGTTTCATAAGATGTAAAGTCGGGCGACGACTCTCTGGAAGAGTGGGAGCTGCAGACACCTTCAGACATCGTTGAAGGATCAGCGCGAGCCTGGGTCACGGCTGTTGGCGACCTTCTTGCTCTGACACTTGAGGTAAACTTCCTGTATCATTTTACTTCTATAACAGTAATATGAAGAACTGAGACACTTATGCAACATATGGGAACCTTTATTGAAGAACGTTTCGCCACACAGTGACTTCATCAGTCCAATACAAAGCAGGAAGGTGTAAGGAGAGAAATTTGAGGTAATCAGTCCCTCAGCCTGGAATCGATGTGTTCAGTCCATCAATCATGTAGGAAGTACAACATAGGGTCAGAGAAGTGGCTTATATACTACAGTCAGGTGAGTTAAAGCAGGAGGAGGTGGGATCACAGTGGAACCATCCTCTAGTGTATATAGGTCTTCGTCCGAAGTTTGTACAAGTGTTGAAGAATTCTTTGTATCAAGATCCCATGATGCTGCAGTGTCTGAGAGTTGCCGGTTTTCAAAACCATTTATCACATCTGTCAGACACCGCAGCATCATGGGATCTTGATAAACAGAATTCTTCAACACTTGTCCAACTTTTGGATGAAGACCTACTTACACTAGTGGATGGTACCACTGTGATCCCGCCTCCTCCTGCTTTAACTTACCTGACTGCAGTATATAAGCCACCTCTCTGGTCCTGTACTGTACTTCCTACAAGATTGATAGACTGAACACATCGATTCCAGGCTGAGGGACTGATTACCTCAAACGTCTCCTCTCCTTATACCTTCCTGCTTTGTATTGTACTGATGAAGTCACTGTGTGGCGAAACGTTTCTTCAATGAAGATTCCCATATGTTGCATAAGTGTCTCAATTCTTCAAGTTGTCGGTTTTCAAAACCATTCAACACATACCAGTAACATGCATGTTTTTTACAATAAGTTTTGTATCGTTTTATGGTTAATCAATAATTTATGCTCTATTAAAATATTTTGTTGCAATTATAACAACTATTATGAACACAGGTAGTAATTAAGCGCCTAAAGCACTTGGCTGTAAATAAAGAAAACAATATATAATGATCAACAGGGCAAACAAAGCAATTGTAGATTTCTTTACCACGTATTCCTTCACCACTTATTTACAATATTTACAAAGTTAACATATTAGTTAACAGTATAATTATGAGACATCCAAGAACCACTCAAAGCAACGAGTGGTTTCGACCATGGTATTCAACAGTCTGCCTCCCAGTAAGGTAGGCAAGAATGACATCACCTGGCTGGGGTAGTATGCTTTCATCTGACTGGTGGGTTGAACGCACAATAAATACAACAGTGGGCCCCAGAACTGCTATACTCTGAACTGCCAGTTGGCACATCAAGAGGGCAACAAACTCGGCTGTTACAAGACTGTCACAAGAATGACTGAAAAAACTTGCCGAAGATACTTGAGTGATAAATATAATATAACATTTGCTGTTTGACTGGCGGGGAGAGTCGTTGTGCCTAGCACCCCTCTACTGTTCATCTAAGCGAGCTACCTAGAGGCAAAATGGCACTCAGTGTGAGATGTCGTGTAAACACGGTGGGAACTGAGCTCCTCTGTGGAGCGATATCACCTACTTCAGTTCAGGTGTTACTCCCTGCAAACATATGTGATGCATATGGCATAAAGGATGACAAATTGTATCGAGTGGCATTAACTGGAGCATACAGAATGTTTGTGAAATTGCTATCCGCTGTGGTGTGCGAGTCGTTAGTTGTCCGTTTTCAAGATGTCAGCATGACTCAAGAAATCGTAATGACACGATTGCAAATAAACCATACCCCAGGCCGGGATTGAACCCGCGGGTTCAATCCCGGCCGGGGGTATGGTTTTTTCAAGATGTCAGTATCGATGTCTCACCAGCAGTGAGGGTGAGGATGATTGACGTCTCGTGTCATTATAAGTGGGTTAAACTACGCAAAGTGCCCTTCGAAGTGGATGAATGAAACAGATATCTGACGTGTATTTGACGATTTTTTTTTATATTTTATTTAAAACCATACAAATAGACAATAGACAAAAGGAAAAACCATAAAGATGACAATATATGAACAATAACTGAAAAACGTTACATTAGATATTGAAACAATAACAAATAACTTAATATAACAAATATGACCACTGTAACCTACATATAAAATCAGATACCGAAGCTTAAAACTGTCCTATACTAGATACATGTGGATAAAATTAACTTTCGTAAAAACATGCAAACCTATATTAACTCTTCCTCAAAATTAATCATCCTTGCTCTTAATTTACACTAGAATAATAAAATACAAGTATACTTTCATTATTTCGTTACAGACTAAATTCCTTCTGCTCTGAACACAGAAAGAAATATAGGATAATTAAACCAATGATGTCAAGAACACATCCAAGCGAAACCTACACCGACCATACAGGTCCATGAGAACTGCACGGTCCGTGCAGCTGCTCGCCCAGGTGTGCACATGTACATTACACATTAGATTTAGCTCAACATTTTTCAATAATGCCATACGTAGAAACATTCTACCCAATTTGCATAATAAAGAGCAGTTTGAATCAAAGAACATTCCACAATTATCATAAATTTACCCTAACCTAAGCCTAGTATTCCATCTGTATTATAAATGTCTAATCAACACGAAAATTTTACCACATACCCCTAACCATATTCGTTTATGTACATGATACAACCTTGTATTACCATAAAGAAAAAAAGAACAATAAAAAAGGAAACCCCACTTTTCACCTTTAAAAATCAGACTTCAATTTACCATTCAGGTACATACATATAAATAATTATATAAAGTATATTGTCAAATTGATCACAATCACTTCCAACGTCAGTTATAATATTACGTCAACTCAACCACGAATAATTCATCCATTCTTACAACTTCAAGGGTTCGTAATTATCTTAAACTACATACATAATATTGCCACCATCTATACAAATTAAAAAGAAAAAAATTCCCAAATATATCAAAACACACTATGGTTCTATTGGCACCAAATTAATTGTGCTTACAAAAATACAATTGTAAATTAAACTGAAACATAAAAGCTATTTTGACATTTACACATTGTATCAAAATCATAAATACTCATAGAAAATATGTATTGAATATCATTGAAAATGTTCATGAGAAAAACCATTAATGGTATATACAAGAAAGTAAACATACATCCATACATATACATATATACATACACATACATATATATATACATACATATATATATATATATATATATATATATATATATATATATATATATATATATATATATATATATATATATATATATATATATATATATATATATATATATATATATATATATATATATATATATATATATATATATATATATATATATATATATATATATATACATATATATACATACACATACACACACATATACATACACATGCATACATATATACACATACACACACATACACATACACATACACATACATACATAGTTATAAGTCGACAATTCCAAATATAACTGTATTGTACTTGAAACACTCTGAACAAATAATGTTAAAATTGCACCCCGGACATACCTCATATAACATTCATAAAACAAATTCATCACGCTACCGCCCATTCTAGGAAACCAGCCCATTTCATCCCCCTTACCTGCCTGTCAACTCCCGTAAACCCCGTAATGTGAAATTCCTATAACCCTCACTTATATCCCTCTCCCATCTCCCCCCATACACCTCCTTATTCCTTCACTTTGTCCTATAAAAAGTTGCTATTAACGCATTCTTTCACACACGTTCGCTCCTCTCATAGCCCAAGACATATTAATATAATCCGTAATTATATACCCTACTGCATTCTCTACCATTTGATTCACCCCACCTATGTCTAAGCTTAAAACCCTCAACACCTGCAATCCCACCCCCCTCCCACTAACCTTATTACCTTACCCAACCACACCCTTATTAGTTCAATACTTTCGCAAAAATACACCATATGGAAAACAGTCTCCAATCCGCCACAAGCCTTGCATATCCCACCCTCCCGTATTCTCTTATGGAATAAAACCATTCCAGACGGTAAGATCCCATGTAAAAATCTATACATAACTTCTCGTACTTTAGGTTTTAAACGCAATTTGTTCAAACGCCCCCAAATATTACGCCAGTCATACATCGGATAAACCCCTTCTACCACCGCTACCACTGCCTTACCATCCACCCCATCAAGGTTTCCCAATTTAATATGTGAAGGATCGCTCATGTTTATGATGACCCGTAACATTGCCTCACCTATTATGAACTCCCTACCCACCCACCACCGTTGCATATCCTGACGTATCTTATGAAGTCCGCCTTCCCTCGCCCCCCCCTCCCGCTTATAACTACGTTTCAAATACACACTCATAATCCTCTTTTCAACAGCTATAAGACCCAGCCCTCCTCGGCCAACCGGGAGTGTGACAACCGCTCTACCTAACCATTCGCTTCCAGTACCCCAAATGAATCTAAAAACGCGCTTTTGTAACCTTTGTATCTCACTACGAAGTATCGGATATATTACTGCTACATGCCGAAGTTTACTATATAATAGGACATTCGTTGTAATCACTCTTTGATGCAAAGTTAAGTGTGCAGCTCGTAAACCACTGATGCGCTTCAGTACACCATCTACAATACGCACTGAATTTATTTGTTGTGCTAACTTGATATCACTTACATATACGACCCCACATATCAGTAATTGGTCCACCTTTTTCCACCTTTCAACTACTTCACATTCCTCACTTAACCCATCCCCAAGATCCATATACTTCGTTTTCTCCTTATTAATTGACATGCCAGAAGCCTTTTCAAAAACATTTACTAACTTTTCCACCCGAGGCAAATCCCTGTTACCACTTACTAAAATCGTTGTCATCAGCATATCCAACAATGCCAGCCCCCCCCCACCCCCACCCCTTTCGTCACCAACCCCATTTGCTGCTAATAAGACCCTAATTCCTCTATAAAAGGGATCCTGTAAACACGCAAAAAATATTTGTGAAAGGGGACAACCTTGACGTAGACCCCTGCTCATCTGAATTTGTTCTCCTAACCTTCCATTTACCTGCACCCGCAAGGATGCATCTTGATACATTAATTTGGCCCATGATATAATTTCCTCTCCAAACCCCTGCCATCTCATAATCTTCCATAACGCTTCCCTTTCTACACTATCATATGCCGCCTCCCAATCTATAGCCAACACCCCCCCCCCTCCCAATTTTACCCTTTCTTCAAAAAAACTTCTAATCAACCCATGCCCGTCATACATAAATCTTCCCGGCACCCCATATTGTCCCTTATCAATCACTTTACCCAGGACCTTTTTTATTCTGTTAGCTAAAATTCTTGCAAAAATCTTATAATCACCACACAATAACGAAATAGCACGATAGTCTTTGACTGTTAATGGCTCTCCTTTAGGCACTAGAACGACCACAGCCATCCTTTGCTGTGCCCCTAAAACCCGATCCCGCTTAAGGATATTGAATAATCTTACCAAAAACCCTTTTAAAACGCTCCAATTTTGAAGATAAAAGTCACAGGGTATCCCATCAATTCATGGTGCCTTACCTAATTGCGCCCCGGATAACGCTTCCCATGTCTCACACTCCGTTATCGGCCCTTCCAAAACGAATCGATCATGCTCTGTCAACTCACACTGCACAAACCTTCCAATTGACTGTAATGCTATTTCGCTTATTCCCACACTTTGCGTTTTCAACTTAACCCAAGCATCAATATACCCACTCATACCCTCAGTCGTCGTCAACACCTGATCCACTTTATACCCTTGCATACCTATCTGAACATTCAACCCCATTAACTCCATTGCCTTGCGACGTCTGTGTTGACTCCGCAACACACATGCCGACGACCGATCTCCCCACAAAACCTCCTCAATCCCACCCTTAAGCCTTTCCTCATCAAACCTCTCATTTTGTAAATTCCGGATATTTTCCTTCAAACTTTCAATTTCAATAACAGGATAATTAGCATTAATTTGTGCATAACATTCGCACAACTGCCCCTCTAAATATTTTTGAAAACAGTATTGTAACTGATTATATCTCGTCCCTCGATTAATATAATATTCCTTAATACGCTTTTTAGCTATCGTTTCCCACCAATTAACCATGGCAACATCCCCTGGTGCTTCTACCACTAAACGATCCCACATATGTCCAAAAGACAAAAGACTATCCTCTTCCTTTAATAACTTTACATTCAATTTCCAAAATGATGGACCCCTCCGAGGCACACCCTCAATATCCACATCTATTACAACTGTTCTATGATCAGAAAAAAACACATCTATCACATTCACCCTCCGCACAGTAACCGCACAAGGCACGTACATTCGGTCCAACCTCGCCTCACAACCTTGTTTAATGAAGGCATGCTCTACCATCCCTCCCCCCCACACACATCCTTTAACCCCACCCCGGTCAATATATCCCCCAATATACCCAAACAACACCCCGCACCTCTAGGCTCCACATCTTTACGACGTATCACGCAATTCCAATCTCCGCCTATTATTGCAACATTCGGTAAACCATGTAAAAAATAGACCAGTACGTCCTGAACAAATTTAGTTTTAATACTCACGTCACACTCAGCCGGGCCATATACACATACTAAACTAATGGGAACCCTGCCCCAGGTTCCATCCACTCTAATTACCCTCCCCTCCCCCCCTTCACTACGCCTTACTATAAACGGGCTAGTTTCCTTTACCAAAATGGCAGCCCCACTTTTCAAACGTGTCGCAAGTTCCATGTACACATTATAACCACTCATATCCAACTCATAACCAGGCCTAAAATTATGTTCCTGTAAGAATACCACATCCACACCAAGTCGCACCAAATACTCATTAAACCACTTAAATTTCCTCTCAGCTCTCAACCCATTAATATTTATAGTAAAACACTTGAATTCAACAAATGGGTTTTCCTTTTGTCCCCGGCATTGACTTTACCCCAGTTCGTTTTGCAACACCTCTGTCCCTCCCCCCTTTATTGGGAATCACCTTTGCAATCCCTTGATCCTTTGGTTCACCATTCCCTCTCTGCTGTACCTCCACCCAAGACTTTTTCCCAGGGCGTTGGGCAGGAGTGAGCACATCATCAGAATCCGATGATGCTGCAGTCCTCTTTCGTGTCCCGCCCTCCACCTGCATTTTGACATCTGAAGCACCGTCCTGATGCACCTCCACCTCTCCTGCATGCACCTTCAATCCTTTAGACTCTCTCGTCGACAAACCGTCATCTCCTGCCATACCATCATTCACAGCCGTCCCCAGAACTAAGCCTGGGTCTTCCACCTGATCTAGGACCGATTCCTCTAACAAGACATCCAACGCCTTTACCAAAGACGCCGCCACTTCTTCACCCATATTAGGTAGTCTCTCCTCAAAAACCTGATGTATGTCCAAAGACTGAGATTCTCCTTGTAGCGTTACAACTGGCGATTCGAGCTCCTTTTCCTTGTCCACCTCCTCACTCCATGACAACCGTTGTTGGAGCGGCGTAGCAAGAGACTGTTCTCGCTCATCGCCTACCTCGCCCACTGGCTGCTGTTGCCGTTGCTGTTGTGCCGGGTACCCACTTCGCTTCCCACACTGCGCCGCGATGGGGTCATATGACCCACATAGCCGACACGTACGTTGTTGCCCCGCATAAGTTACATAGACTTGAGTCCGTAATTCCTTCAACACAACATATGAAGGAATAGGGTGTCGAAGAGTCATTTTAACAGTATATGTACCTTCCAGCGCACCTGCATACGGTCCAGTTGCCCATCTCCCTGCTGTGGCTATGTGAACCGTCCCATAAGTACGCAGTTCACTAATAATATCAAAATCAGTCGCTTCAAAAGGCACATTCCTGATTTTCACCCAAGTGTAATGTCGAGATACATCATGGAGTCGCACCGACACCGCTGTATTAACCGGTATGATGGTCTCCTGATACTTGTCGACCACCGCCTCGTAGACTCGTGCAGACGTCATTTTAACGAAGATTCTTGTCGTTCCATTGAGTGCGACACCACTTATCTCCTCATTTGCTATACCATAGGTATCGCGAATGATCGCTGGTAACAATAAATCCATGTTGGATCCCGTGACAGCACCACGGATCATCTCAATGCAGACAGTGTTGATTCTTCTTCTGCTATTCAGCGCCATGTTGGAGAAAATAAAGTTTCCACCAACCAACGCTAGGGGCAGCTGAATCAGGTAAACTGCGCAAAAACAAACTCAAACAGGAGCGTCTGCGCAGCTCGTCCACACAGCTCGGAAGCGATGAGGACAATGACGTTTTCAAGATGTCAGTATCGATGTCTCACCAGCAGTGAGGGTGAGGATGATTGACGTCTCGTGTCATTATAAGTGGGTTAAACTACGCAAAGTGCCCTTCGAAGTGGATGAAACAGATATCTGACGTGTATTTGACGAATATGGGATGTCTTTATGGCCCAACAAGGCAAGTGGGTGGCTGGTGCCTACGTGGGTGTCCTGGAAGGCACCTTTACACTAAAAATGACATTGTGTCACCCTATACTCTCATATGTATGCCTTGAGGACTTTAAAACACAGGTCATAGTTTTGTATGCAGGGCAGAGTTTTACCTACTGCCTGTGTGGGGCCAATGACCACATGGCCACCAAGTGCAGGAAACAGAGACGGGCGCCTGGACTGACAGGAGGAGAAGCACATGTTTTCGAGCATGAGGTGACTGATGGGGGACGACGGCACGATGAAGGGCATGGTCGTCAGTCAAGCAAGGAGGTGGAGGCTACACACATTGAGTTGGGGAGGGCATGGAGCTCCAAGAGTCCAATGGCACAATGACATTACAGACGGCGACGGGGAAGGCGCAGATGTGATGGCTATCAAGGCAGAGCTGGTGATAGTACTGCAAGTCATGTTACAGCCTGCAGAGGAGGAGGGTCCCACCGAGGAAGTTGCTGGTGATGAGTTGGAGGACGTGGTGAGCAAGCAGAAGGAGAACCATAAGGGGCCTGGGACTGACTGTGCAGTTGTGACATCGGAACATGAGGAGGACTACCCGACGGTGGAGGTGGAGGTCCATTGTGTGGCCTCCCAGAACACTGACATGGAGGAGGAGATCGCGTCGGATTCGGACGATGTTCTGACACCGGCGCAATGGACCAGGAAGAAGGCATGGGTGGATTGGGTCCACCGTGGCACCCAGGGCAGGCAAGACTAGCAGGTGGTTGGGGGGTTGGCATGGAGAGTGGTGCACATGGCAAAGGTGGTACCCCAGGTCCTGGTGGGACTGGGAAGAGTGTTTAGGGGTGGCGAGGATGGAAACATTAAGCCTGCCTCAGGTGTATGACTGTCGATATCAATGAATTGTGTGATGGCATGAAGCATGAGTGGTTTAGAGTGTTTTTGATAAATTAGACACATGTGCAACTCTTGGGTATCTTTATTGAGGAAACGTATCGCCACACAGTGGCTTCATCAGTCCATACAAAGGAGAAATGTAAAGAACAGGAGGAGAATGAGGTAATCAGTCCCTCAACCTTGAGACGATGTGGTCAGTCCATCAATCAAAATTGATAGACTGACCCCCTCGTCTCAAGGTTGATGGACTGATTACCTCATTCTCCTCCCGTTCTTCACGTTTCTCCTTTGTATGAGCTGATGAAGCCACTGTGTGGCGAAACGTTTCCTCAATAAAGATACCCAAGAGTTGAAGATGTATCTAATTTATCAACGTGTTGGTTCTCTGAACCATTCATCTACAATCCATAGAGTGTTCTTGTACAAATGTAATGTGGATGTAGCTTTTGTACAAGAGCACAACTTCAAGGTTGGCCGTGTGTTGGTGGTGGACGGATATGAGGCATTTGTATTGCCGTCTGATCGCTTGAAAGGGGGAGTGGAGATCTTGATCTGGGAGGCGAGCCCATTTGTTTTGCATAGGAGTGAAGGAGGAGGTGAAAGGAGGGACTTGCATGTGCATGGGTGGTGGATGGGTTCGCTGTGTCGTTTGTATGTGTGTATGTGCTGGCAGTAAGTGATGTGTGTGTGTGAAAACGGCATTTGTGCATGAGAAACTTTTGTATTTCCTGCACACGTTGCTGTCGGTGGCAATTGTGGGTGGAGATTGGAACTGTGTCATCAGCAGGGCAGATGTGGAGCCCAAGAGTGGTGGGTTATTTTTCTACAGTCTTAGGGGACCGTTCTAGGGATATGCATTTAAGGGATGTGTTTGGGGGAGGGTTGTGGGAGGTGGCACATACTTTAGTGAGGCAGGGATATGCAGCATGTTTGGACAGAATGCATATATTGTGGAGGGTAATTGTCGAGCCTCTTCACACTGTTGAGTCGGCATATTCGGATCATCATGCAGTAGTGGTGGAGGTGGAGTTGGCGTCTATGGTGCATAGGCATAGAGGTTATTGGAAATTGAACATGAGAGTTCTAAAGGATGAGGAGAGGTTGGAAGGTTTTGCAGCATTATGGGAGCAGCTTCGTGTGGAGGGGAGGGACGTGGAGGATGTGGTGGGTTGGTGGGACGGTGTGGCAAAAGCGAGGAGTCATCAATTTTACATGTGGGAAGGTAGCGAGTTAATCAATTGAAGTATGGCCTAACCAATTATTTAGAGGACAGGTTAAGGGGTTGTTATGGGCTGGGGGAAGTGGGGAGGACTTATACAGTGGAGGAAATTGACATGTTAAAGGGGATGATACGGGAGTTGCAGGAGGAGTGTTTTGCAGTGGTGCAGGTGCAGGTGGGGGTGGAGGAGGTTTTATGGGGAGACCCGGCCGTCGGCATGCGTGCTGCAAAGCCAGAAGCTGCAGCAGCAGGTCACTATCCCTGCTTAGAAGTCCACTCTCCGGTAGGGGGATATCAAGTGGGTCAGGTATTAAGGGCTACAATGGGCATGAGTGTGTATGCGGATAGATGGTACAAGGAGTATTCGAAAACTTGTAGGGTGGAGGGGAAGGATTTAGTATAAGTGTGTGGGTGTGTGTTGTGTCAACTGAGGAGGAGTGATAGAGAGGCACTAGGAGAGGGCCATGGAAGAGGAAATATAGAGGGCGCTAATAGAGATGAGCAAGGAAAAGGTGCCGGGTATCGATGGTCTACCATGTGAATTTTACGTACACCACTGGGGGCTACTGAGGGGATTTCTGGTTTGGTTGATGAATTCATTGAAGGAGGAGGGTAAGTTGGGTGAGATGCAGGCATCGGCGGTGGTGGTGTTAGTCCTGAAGGGGAAGCAGCTGTGTACTCTTCGGGACTACCGAGCCATTTCGTTGCTGTGCACTGATTACAAGTTTGCGAAGGCATTGGGGAACAGGCTCAAATGCATCATGGGAAGGGTGGTGTCTGAGAGTCAGTTTCGATTGCCAGGCAGGTCGATGGTCATGAGGCACAGGATCCTTAAGAGATTCATGAAAGAACTGGATTGGAGGCGGGGTGGAGGGTTGTTGGTGTTGTATTGGCAGGGGGCCTATGATAGAGTGGAAAGGGGGCTTCATGGAGTATCCTCATCCGACAGGGTTTCAGGGAGGAAATCATGGGGTGGATAGAAACGTTATACCGGGGAGTGCAGGTGCAGATCAACAGATGCGTGAGAGGGCGGTTGTCATGGAGCGGGATGTTTGGCAGGGTTGTCCAATGTCACAACTCTTGTTTGCATGTGTACAGGAATCCTCTTACAGGATAGTGGAGGATCATATATGCAAAGGGGGAAGGGTAGGTGAAGAGCAGCACTGGCCTGGTTTGGTGGGATATGTTGATGACAACTGGTCTGGTGAGGGAGGAGACACAGTTGGGGGAATTAGAAGAGGCTGTGAACATGTTTGGGGGCACTATGGGTATGAAAGTGAACTTGGAGAAATCAATGATCATGGGGCTGGGGGTTTGGTCAGGGAGAGTTGATTGGGGATCTGACGTCATGCAATGGCAGGCTGGAAGTTTAAAAAATTGTGGTGTCATCTACAGGGCTGACCTGGGAGCAGCGAGAGAGGCGAACTCGAATCAGATGGTGGAAAGGGTGCAGCAATGCTTAGGGGCACTGTGACCTTACCACTTAACCCTCATACAAAGGTCTATCATGATAAATGTCTTATTATATAGTAAAGTCTGGTATGCAGCAGCAGTTTCTCTGTTAGACGGTGATTACGAGTATTCTTAGGAGGGTGTTCAAATTCCTGTGGGGTTCGATGTGTGATTGGTTGCGTAGAGAGGTAGTGACATTATTAGTGTGTCAGGGAGGGTTGGGTTTGTTAGACCTGACATGGCACATAAAATATGTGTTTATGAAGAGGGAGGTTTGTGTGTAGGAGGGTTGCATGGGGGGCAGCTGGATAGAGTACATGATCGACTGAGGCGCTTGTATGGGGGAGCGGAGTTGCCGGAGTGTGAGACAGCATTACGTGCTCAGGAACCTGGGAAAGTCAAGGTAGGAATTTTATGTAGAATGATAGTAGGTAGGGTAGTGGTGCCGGTGGAGTGGATTTTCTCCATGTACACATGGGGAGACATATGGCACCGATTTAGCAAGTTGTGGTTACGACCCAGGGCACGTGAGGTCATGTATCGATTCCTGTATGTCATTTTGCCGTCGGGAACGGTACTCGGGAATAGATGGGTCATGGAGGGAAAGAGGGACATATGGTATATGTGGAAGGGAGGAGACAATGTATCATGTGGTATATTTTTGCAAAGGTTTAGGGGGAATTAGGGGATCGATGAGTAGGGTGGCAACGAGAGTAGGGGGAAGGGGGGTGACAGTGCTGCGAGTGCTTAGTCTCGATGTTGGGGGGGGTGGATGAGGGGTGCCGCCAGGGCTTTGGCATATATAATGGTGGATTATGTATACATTTCATGGGAAATGAGGGGAGGGGGGTTTAGGAGGTGAGGAGGCAAGTATTAGCGGCAATGTTCTGTCGAATATTTGGTCGTAATAGGGACATTTATTGGAAAAGGTGGGGGCAGCATTTCCAGAGAGTATTTATTTGCCAGTAGAGGATTTATTTGCCTTGTGAAACAGGGGTGTAGAGTGCAAGGGAGCGTGTCTGTTGACGAATATGGGGGAGGGGGATGTCAGGGGATGCAACGGGTTGGCCTTCTAAATCCCATCCCTGGCAACACCCCCCCCCCCCCCCGTCCATTCTTCATAGATCTTAACTCACTCCCTGTTCAGAACATCCACACTTACTACTGTGCAATCTATATCTACAGGACCTTAAATTCCAATATTACCTTGACCTAAAACGCTTTCTTGATAGTTGTGACAGGATCCACAGGCATAACACCAGACACAAACATCTCTATGACATTCCCCGTGTCCGACTAAACCTTTACAAAAATTCAATGTATTTCAAAGGACCTAAAATCTGGAACACCCTACCTGAAAACTCTAGAACTGCAGACACACTCATCACTTTCAAAACTACAATTAGAAAACATCTTATCTCCCTGATCCACCCCGAAAACTAACTACATGATAACCACCTGGTGGTTCACAATTACACTCACTCACCCACTGACTATAAACACAGAAATACTAATCTTAATCTTAAAATAATGAATCCTAACTAGTCATAAGTTTGCCTATGATATTCCAATATAGACACTTTGTATTATGCTAAAACAAAAGCATTCACATTGCTAAACTCACAAATTATAATGTAGTCATTTAGCCTTAATACCATAATCATTGTGCTCATCGCTATTGTGCCGCGTGGACGGGCTGCGCAGCGGCTCCTGATTCAACTGGTTTACTGTGCAGTTTTCCTGTTTTGTGCATACAACATGGCGGATCGCATTGGACGCCGGGTGAGCACTGTTTGTGTGGAATTGGTGCGAGGAACGCTTACAGGAACAACAATGCAGGTGCTACTGCCTGCGATCATCAGTGAGGTATATGGAATACCGACCGAAGAATTATATAGAGTGGCAGTAAATGGTGTGTCGAGAATTTTCATCAAATTTAAGGACGCAGGTTTCTACGCAAGCATAGTCAACAAATATCAAGAGAAAAGGCTAGCAGTGAACACTATGGTGGAAGTCTGCTTACATGATGTGTCCAGCTATGTGACGTGGGTGAAAGTACGAAACGTGCCTTTTGAGGCGACAGAGAATGATGTGATGGCGGTGTTTAGCAGCTATGGAAAAATCCACTCAGCAGTGATGGGGGTGTGGCAAAATGGACCTTATGAGGGGCTACCTGAAGGATCATTTACGCTGAAAATGACGTTGAGGCAGCCAATACCATCATACGTATTTATGGAGGTCTTTCGGACGCAGGTCTACGTGTACTACTCAGGGCAGCGGAAGACTTGCAGATTATGTGGTTCTTTTGAACATATGGCGGCCCAATGCTATAAAAAAGCTGGACGGAGGGAACAGGTACCAGTGATCTTACATCAGAGGAATGCTATGGGGGCTTCGGAGGAAGGAGTAAGGTCAAACAAGAATCCTTGCTGATGGAGTGAAGAAGTGGATAGGACTGAGGCGGATATGGAGGAAAGCGGAACACTAACAGTAGATAAGGGACAGACGACATCTACGTCTGATGAGGAAGGTACGGGCCAACAGGATGGCTTGCTGGAGGAAGTACTTAGTACCTTTTTACATGACTTTGAGGAGGGACAGGAGGTAGACGGATGTAACCTGGTGCAGGCGACAGTGCAGCACGATCAGGTGGATAGGAATACTATGTGCACTAATGTTAATGTGCACAACGTTGTGGCAGAGGTTCATAGGGCAGAAAAGACAGGTGGCGAGGTGAGTTCTCGTCAGAGAACTGCAGGAACGTCTGAGATGGACGATGTTCTTACTCCAGGACAAAGAACAGGAGCAAAATCTTGGAGAAAGGATGTATGTCATAAGGGGAAAGAGGGAAGGGGTAATGAAGGGTTTTATGGTTCTAGGGATAACGAAGGGATAGGGGGGGGGGGTGAATAAGCAAGCTGTCAAGAAAGACGCAATACAGCAGGACGGCATAGGAGGGTGTGTGCCACGACGAAAGGGTAAACCACCACTTTTAAAATAATTCAAGATAGTAACTGTAAATGTAAATGGATTGAGAATGAAGTGAAACGAGTATGGATGGAATGGTTTTTGAGGAGATATAATGTAGATGTATGCTTTATACAAGAACATAATCATAAGATAGGCTTTGCTTTGGCATTAAAAGGTTATAAATTGTATGTAAGTGGGTCTGTTAGGTTAAAAGGGGGAGTGGCAGTGGCTGTGAAGGAAAATAGTCCCTTAGGTATTATAAAGTGGGAAGAAGAGGGGGGGAGGGTAGTGAGGGTGGATGGTGAGTGGGGTACATCTCGAGTATGTTTCATTGGGGTTTATATGCCAGCAGAGAATATAATCAAAGTAAAAGAGGATTTTGTGAGAGACTTTTTGGTGTAATTTTTAAGGGGCTTACCTCTAGTCACTGTAATTGGGGGGGGGGGGGGGGACTGGAACTGTGTTATAAGGGGGGGGGACATGGAGCCAAGGGGGGCGGGTTGTGTATTACGGTCGTTACGCAATGTTTTACAGGATGCAGGGGTGAGGGATGTGGAGGGGAGTGGGGCTTGGAGAGTGGATTTCACTTTTGTTAGGAGAGATTATTCAGCGAGGTTAGATAGGATTTATATAACGGGAGCAGTTAGTGTAGGAGGGGTAAAAACAGTGGATGTAGGGTTTTCGGATCATAGGGCAGTTTTGGTAGAGCTGGATTGGGAGGGAGTGGTAAAAATATATTCAAGTTTCTGGAAGTTAAATGCGAGGTTGGTAAGGAGTGAGATGGTGAATGAAGAGTTTAGAGACTGGTAGAGACAATTGTGGAGGGCAAGGGATGGGGTAGGGAGTATTTTGGATTGGTGGGAAAATGAGGCTAAACCTGGTATCGCTGGGTTTTATAAATATAAAGGAAGGGAGGAGGCGAGGTGGAGGTATGGTTTACAGAATTATTTGGAGCAGCAGCTCAATGAGTGTTATGTAAGAGAGGAGGGGAAGTCTTTTGAAGAAATATCAGGGCTAAGAGAGAGACTAAGGGAAATACATAATGAAAGATTTGATGAATTAAGAGTAAGGGCAGGTATGGATGCCGTGCTATAGGGAGACAAACCGTCGGGTAGTGTGTTAAAAAGTTTTCGCGTTAGACAACAGGAGTCCACTATAATACTTTTAGAGGTTAGTGACGATTTAGAAGGTTATACTGAGGGGCAAATGTTGGTGACAACTGAGGGAATAAGTAATTATGCGGATTTTTGGTTTAAAAGGAAATGGGAAAAGGGTAACGAGGGGATAGTTAATAAAGAAAGAGGAGGGGTGAAGGCCTTGGGGAAAGGTGGGGAGGACAGAGGGGGATTGGAGGGAATAATAAGTATGGAAGAAGTGAAAGAGGCGGTGTTCAATTTAAGTAAGGGGAAAGCACCAGGAATCGATGGGATTTCCAATGATTTTTATAGAGTGCATTGGGAAACCATAAATGATTGTTTGGTTCAGGTATTGAATAGTATGCTGAAGGAAGGGAAATTGGGAATGTCACAAAGGGCGGGTGTGGTCGTGCTTGTAAAGAAAAAGAGGGAGGGGAGAACACTGAGCACGTACAGGGCCATATCTTTAATGTGTACGGATTATAAGATTTTTGCGAAGATTCTAGGGAACAGGATGAAGAGGGTGATAGGTGGTATTGTGCACAAGGGTCAGTTGGGGATTCCGGGTCGTAGTATGAGGGATGGACATAGTCGTATTAGGGAATTTTTGCAGGGTTGTAAGGGAGGTGGAATTTTGGGCATTGATTGGGAGAATGCTTATGACGGTGTGAATAGGGAGTAAATGGTTGACACTTTAAGGCTTATGGGTTTTGGGGAGGGAATAATAAAATGGGTGAAGACCTTGTATGCAGAAGACATGATTCAGGTGCAAATTAATGGTAGGTTGGGTAGCGTGTTGAAAATGGAGAAAGGTTTGAGACAGGGGTGTCCAATGTCTCAAATTCTGTTTGCATGTATGCAACACCCATTTTATGGAATGGTTGAGGAAGCAACAACATTACAGGAGGAGGGTAAAGGGTTCACAGAGGTAGTTGGTTATGTAGATGACACAACAATACTGATCAATGATGTCGAAGGTTTGAGAAAGGTGGAGAGAGTAATGAGGTTTTTTGGAGAGGCGTCAGGCATGCGTGTCAACAGAGCAAAATCGAAATTATTAGAGATAGGAGATTGGGTGGGGGGTAGAATGGGGATGGAGTTTGGATGGGATGTAACTGAACAGCTGAAAATTTGTGGGATTATCTATATGGCAGATGAGAAAGTGGCTAGACGGAGGAATTCGGAATTGGTGGGAGAGAAAGTTGTACAACGGATTAGGAACCCAAGAGCGAAGGATGTTACTTTAATGCAGAGGGCAATAATAACAAATTCATTGGTTTATAGTGAAGTGTGGAACGTGGAAGTGGTGTATCCTTTACGGGAACAGGAGATAATGGAGATACAGAGAAGGGTGCTTCGTTATATATGGGGTTTTGGACGTGCATGGCTAAGTAAAGAGGTAGTTATGACGAATGTGTGAAAAGGGGGAGTAGGGCTTTTGATGCTAGGGCCGAGGGTAAAGGCCATGTATGTTAAACAGAGGTACGTAAGGGATGGGGAGGGTAAAAGGAGTGAGGGTTGGGAGGGTGATGGGGGATGTACGAAGATGGTGGGGAGGAAAGGACTTAATGGAATGTGAAAATATGCTAAGGGTTATGTTAGTAATAGGTGAGGTAACAAACCTTAAGGTGGGAAGGTTAGTAGAGATGAGTAGGAAACCAGAAGTCATGCAAGGGGTGGCGGTATACCCTTTGTATGATTGGGGTACGATTTGGCATGATTTCAGGAAGCTTAGATTAATGCCGAGGGTAAGTTTATAGGTTTGTAATGGGAATTTTAGCGACAAAGCAGGCTTTGTGTGTGATGGGTTTGGTAAAGGAGGCGAAATGCGAACATTGTGAGGAATCGGAAACAGCTTTTCATGCCGTATACTTTTGTAGGGAGTTGGGGTAGGTAAGGGTGTGGCTGGCTAAAGTCTTCACGTTAATGGGTGGAGGCAATGTAGAGCTCCTGCGTGCCCTAACATTAGAGGTAAGGGGGGTGTCTGAGGTTGTAAAGAGAGCCATTCTGTACATTGTGACAGATTTCTTGTATTATTCCTGGGGATTGAAGGAAAAGGGTGGGGGGATTAGGGTAAGGGCAATTGTAGCAGCAGTTTATCGCACAGTCTGTAGAAATAAACTCATTTATGGTAAAAGGTGGGCAACTGCGTTCCCGGAGGCATATAGAAATATAACGGTAAAGGGACTCAGTAATTTGGCTACTTAAGTACTAAGGGACCATTTTCCTTTTATAGAGCGTATGACCATACTGAAGGATATGTAAATGTGGAAGGATTGTTAGGAGAATAGTATGGGAGGGGATGACATGTCAGATGTGGTGTAATTGGAGAGTTTTCTGGTGAGTGAATGTTTTAGTTTAGCCATGTGTTCAAAAACAACAGGTCATTGATGATCATAGTTTTATTAAGGTAAATGAGCTTTGTGAGACAACTACAAGAGGGAGCAATCAAAGCATTTTTAACATTTTGGTATAAAAAAGTGCTGAAAGAAAGGGAAGTGGTGTATGTGGTATGATCAGGTGTTAATACAGTTAAGAGGAATTTTAATTGTGTCAGTTTATTTTGTAGTTTAGTTAGCACATATCATGTGTAAATGTTAGGGATCATCAGAAATCTTCCATTTACAATGGATTTTTGTTACTGGAGCAGATTAAGAAAATGTGGTGGCAGTATGATGATGTGGAACCAACTGTTAAGAAGTATGTGATAACTGATGAAATGTTACTTGTAGAGTGTGCTGTTATAACTTGTGGTGGGTAGGGATAGGGTAGTGTAACCTTATTGGTTACTAACAGAACAACATCTTTGTTGGTAGTTATGGCTAGGGTGGGGTAATGTAATTGTGATAGTGTATATAGACAATGTTAAGGCATTTGTAAGTTGGTATGAAGATACTAACATGGTTTGGAAAAACAACTGTCTTAAAATAAAGTTATACTTCATGAATTTGTTAATTGGTTGAGTTTTCACATCATGTATATGTATATTGGGGAAAAGTGTGTTTAGTTGCTTGCTATGTTAGGGAGAAAGTGGTTGTGCCAATATTGTGTGGCGGCAGCAAGGGTTTCCTCATCCTGCATATTGCAGGTTTTGAGTGCGTGTAATCAGAGTGTATAGTTTAGTGTCCTCTGGATTGGGATAGATTATGTTGATGTTGTATTGTGTATAAATTTTGATGTTGGGCCATATGTTGGACGACATTTGGACGTTTGTGTACGTATTGTGTATTCTGTAAGTTTTTGTATAAATTATAACAATAAATGTAGTTGGGATAGTGCATATAGACAATGCTAAGACTTTTGTTAGTTGGTATGTAAATTATCAAATGGTTGGGCAACAACTGTCTTACAAGAACATGATACTTTATGATTTAGTTTATATTGAGTTTTCATATCGTGTATCTATATATATTGGGGGAAAAGTGTTTTTTTAGTTGCAAACTAAGTTAAGGGGAAGGTGGTTGTGCCACTATTGTGTGGCAGCAAGGGTGCCTCATCCTGCACTTCGCAGGTTTTGAGGGAGTGTTAACAGTGTGTATGGGTTTAGTGTTCACTGGAGTGGTATGGATTGTGTTGATGTTGTAATTTGTGTAAGTTTTGACATGGTCCATATGTTGGACAACATTTTTTATGTTTGTATACATTTTGTATTCTGTAAGTTTTTAAATAAAAAAAAATACCATAATCTGTAAAGATTTAATGTTAAGAATTAATCTAAGTCTGCCCGAAATGCCTAGCCATTCTAGGTGTCCTAGTGGTCCCCTCTGTAATTAGTATTTTATAACATGTAAACCACACAATATCCAAATTCTGTAAACCCCACATTGTAACTCTTATAGAGAATAAAACTTGATTTGATTTGATTCTGTTGTGTGTGTGAGGTGATGTGTGGGTGGGCGTGAGTGGAGGTGATCATGTGTAAATGGTAGTGTCAGCCATGTGTGGCCTGTGAACTGATTACTAGTAGTGGATGCTGTTATATGGACTATTGTATATATATGTACTGTACCATTGTAATAAGATGTTGTCCCAACTTTCATTATTGTATTATTGTTTTATTATGTTAGGTTGAGAGTAGGTGGATGGGAGAGAAACACAATCTAGGTGGAGGAGGTTTCCCACCCGTTTGTTCTGGGGTGATTGTAGGAAATACCAGGTTTCATTACCTGCTACGAATTAATTTATGTGTGCTAAATGTATTTCATGTTGTTGTAATGTATTGATTGTTCTGAATATATACCTAAACCACGACTGGTGTTAGTGGATTGTGCAAGCAGTCTTATGATCGCGTAATGGCCATTCGTGGACGAGTAGGATAACTGATATGTTAATGTATATATGTAATCATATCTGCAAGGCTATAGTATGTTCCTATGTAAAACCTCTAAGATTTAGAAAAGGTGTACGGGTGGGAGGAAAGGGAGGAGTGGCAGGAAAGGGAGGGGTGGCAAGTGCCCACACTGGAAGGTTATTATAATCGTTGACAATTAGTTCCTGTGTTATTTTATTTATTTACTGTGCTGTAATGTTTTAAATAAAACATATAAAAAATAATATAACACATTGATCTTAACAGGAAAATCCCAATTTGGTTTATTATTGTTATATTAATTACAACCCTGTCGCTCCTACCAATTTGTAATTCAAATAGGACAACATGTAGGCAACACACTTTTACTTTGATCACAGTATATAAATTTAAAGAATTTGAAACGCTGTAATTAAATTGTAAAAACATAGAATTTGTATTATCAGTAATCTCAAAACTAAAGCCTCCTTAACTTAATGTTCCTAATGCTTACAGAATTCCTTGAAAAGACTGCCACAAATGTTCATTTTAGAATCGACTATAAATTTAACGATTAGAATACCTTGATATATGAATGTCTAATATGCAAAATTGCATTTGAGTAGTTTTCCAGCATGTTAACTATCACAAATATATTATGAACAGGGAAGCTGCTTCTGTAATGTATTACAATCAACATGAATTTACTCAAAATCCTCAAACTACCTTTAACATATATTTAAATGCCAGTGGAAATCTTAACTCTCTTCTTGCACTTGATCTAGTTCTTGCATCTGATCTTGACCCTGCCTTGTAGACCTTACATCTGACCTAGTTCTTGCACCTGAATTTGATTCTGTAGCTGACTAAAACCCTACACCTGACCTCGTGCTTTCACTTGACTCTGATTCTGTACCTGACTTAGACCCTAAAACTGACCAAAATCTAGCTACTGATCATTGTCATGTGGCTTAAGCCAGGTTGCGTTAGTATGTAAGTCCTTGTAGACTTTCATGAGAGTTCAACGGCCAGTGGCCGTTGCCTCCATGGGCCGTTGTCAGGCCAATGGCTACCCCTACCTCCGAATGTGTCCATACACAGTCCCGTCTTGCCTTGGCCCCAGTATATTGGTGGCACATCTGAGCAAGTCAACTAATGAGAAAGACCTGTGTTAAGTAATTTTCTGTGATGAATAAACTAGAATTTTTTTTTTTTGGCCTGCATAAGTGATCTCACTGGTAGGACAAAATAATCAACGTATACGACTGCCACCAGGCCTCGTGGCCTGGTAGCAATAGCTCTCGCTTCACATGGTGAGGGTTCGGGTTCGATTTCCAGCGATGGGGTGGAAACATGGAACGTGTTTCCTTACACTGATTGTCTGTGCTCGCCCATCAGTAAAATGGGTACCTGGGTGTAGTTGACTGATGTGGGTCGCATCCTGCGGAAAAACTGACCTAATTTGCCCGAAATGTTCTACATAAACAAGCGGCTTTCTATGTAGTAGTATGTCATTGATGACAGCTAGGCCTGTATACCGTGTACATGTACTTGTAGTAAATAAAAACATTATTATTATTTTTATTATTATTATTATTATTATTATCGAACATTATTATTAATTTATTTTTACTAACAATGTGTTCCTTCAATGTTTACCAAACAGAATCTTGGAAACCTGATCAGAATGCCATACGGGTGTGGTGAACAAAATATGCTGAACTTCGCCCCCAATATTTTCATTATGCAGTACCTAAAGGCTACAAAACAATCTACACCGGAATCTACAAAGAAGCTTCTCACATTCATGAAGACAGGTATTTATCTATGGGCAACTGATTGTGTGTGCTTGTAACAATCTGTAGACAGCATAGTCAAGCTAATTAAAACCAGCCTTTGTTGATGTGCATCTCACTGAGTCTGGGTTATGTGCTAGAGATCCATACAGTTTGTGATTCTTTGATAACAGAAGTATAATTAGGAGTGTATCCTGATCAGTACTATTTAAAATGCTTGTTTTGAGTATGGAAAGAGACACCTATGCACAATTCAGGACATTTATTAGAGGAAACGTATCGCCACGAGCGGCTTCTTCAGTCATATGGACTGAACAAGCCACTATTGCCGATACGTTTCCTTTAAAAATGTCCTGAACTGTTCATATGCGTCTTTTTCCACATCTTGTCGGTATCACCACACTATTCTTCACTTACCTAGATTGTCTGATTGACTGTTAATCCTCTCGCTGTCAAGAGGAGGAGGAGTTAGTTACTTTCCTCACTGTCTTGAGAGGCGAGTGTCAAGCGCTATTTCCATATTTACATTGCAGTGGCAGTGGTAGTAAGAAAAAAAAAAGACCTGTTTATGTGTAAATCCCAGAAATAACCAAAAAGGCAAAGTACCGTGACTGGAACAATACAACAAAAAACCTGCGCGTAGGAAAGAGGAGCTTACGACGACGTTTCGGTCCGACTTGGACCATTTACAAAGTCATACTAACAAAAAGGAGAGAAAGGAGTATATATAGGGCAGCAGACATTGACGAAAACAAGAGTGGTAGAAGGAAAGGAGGAAGAGAGGTAGTGGAAGAGGTAATAGTGGTAGTAGTGGAGTCAGTCAAATACTAAGAAAGAGGAGCACTGCAAGAGAGCTAGTGGCCAACAAGGGAGCTAGGGGCCCACAAGAGAGCTAGGGGCCAACAAGGGAGCTAGGGACCCACAAGGGAGCTAGGAGCCCACAAGGGAGCTAGGGGCCCACAAGGGAGCTAGGGGCCCACAAGGGAGCTAGGGGCCTACAAGGTAGCTAGGGGCCCACAAGGGAGCTAGGGGCCCACAAGGGAGCTAGGGGCCCACAAGGGAGCTAGGGGCCCACAAGGGAGCTAGGGGCCCACAAGGGAGCTAGGGGCCCACAAGGGAGCTAGGGGCCCACAAGGGAGCTAGGGGCCCACAAGGGAGCTAGGGGCCCACAAGGGAGCTAGGGGCCCACAAGGGAGCTAGGGGCCCACAAGGGAGCTAGGGGCCCACAAGGGAGCTAGGGGCCCACATAGGGTAGGAACAAGAACACAGAGAGGAGGGGGGGATAATAATAATGGACCAAATACCCAAGGCAGAAGAAAGAAAACCCAGAGAAGAGAGAGGAAAGAGGAAAGGAAAAAAAAGGAGTAGGGGAAAAGAGAACCAGGTTAAGTCACGAGTGTTCTGAAGTTTGGAGAATTTTATAATGTAATGGGAAAGGAAGATATCTACAGAGACAAAGCCAAGACTAAGAGACTAAGATTCATACAAGGAAAGTTGTGTATTATGGAGGATTCAACCAGACGGCGACTGTTAAAGTTGGAAGTAGGGAAGACAGTTTTAGCAGAAGACCAGTCAATAGGATGACTGTGATCTATGATATGACAGAAAAGAGCATTTTTAGTGTCGGCAAGACTAACACTACTTTTGCGTTCCCTGAGTTTGTCAGAAAGAGTTCGGCCAGTTTCTCCAAAGTATTGAAGAGGACAGGAGGAGCAAGAAATAGAGTAGACACCAGGAGCATCTGTAGAGGGAGGAGAGGTGCGAAGAGTGTTAGTCTGGTGAAAAGTAAGCTTGATGTCTAAGGGACATAGAGAGTTGTTGAGATTAGAAAGACTGGAAATATAGGGAAAGCAGAGGACATGAGAGTTCCCAGGAGTAAAGAGTCTGGGAAAGAAGAAAGTCCGTTTAACACGTGAGAAAGCAGGGTCTATGAAATAGGAAGGGTAGCCAAGATGGGAAAATGAATTACGAAGAGTGGAAATTTCTGATTCAAGGAACTGAGGATCACAAATGCGGAGATCACAGAGAAAGAGGAAAATAAGAACACTTTTCGTGACAGAGGAAGCATGATAAGAAAATTAGTGAATGTACATGCCACTGAACATAGGCTTGCAGTACACGGAAAAAACAAAACCCGTGTTTGAGCGTTGAACATAAACATCAAGGAAAGGAAGCAAAGAATTAGTTTCCCATGGAAGAGGCAAGATTATTAAGAGCATCAAGAAATGGTTGGAAGAGACTAGTCATAAGGCCACAGAGCAAAGATGTCATCTATATAACAGAACCAGAGTGAAGGGCGCACATCAATAGTAGGAAGAAGAACAGTCTCGAAGTATTCCATGTAAAGATTAGCAAGAACAGGAGATAAAGGAGAGCCCATAGCGACACCGAAGGCTTGAAAATAATATTTGCCTTGGAAGTAAAAGGAATCTGAGTTCACACAGAGACGGATAAGATCAAGAAAGACATCAGTAGGTATAGCCTTCTCTCTAAAAAAATCAAGGACATCATCAAGAGAGACATTAGTGAAGAGGGGCTCAATATCAAGACTAAGCATCTTACAGGTCGGGAGAGAGCGAACCCATTCGATGAAGTCTTGAGAGTGACGGAGGTGGGCAGGAGAAAAAATATCAAGAAGGGGAGTGAGGGTTTTGGCCAACCAAGAAGCAAGAGAATAAGAGGATATGATGGGACGAAGACGAATATGAGTTTTGGGAAGGCCATACAAATAGGGACGAGAGGGACAGATGACACGAAACCGGTGAACAAGGTCAAAGTCAGGAGGACAGAGGTCGGAGAGAGTCCTTAGTTTCTTGTTGAAAGTTCTCTTGATGAGATCAAGTGGGTTGGAAACGAGAGGAGTGTAGGTACTTGAGTCAGAGAGTAAGACATCAGCTTTACGGAGGTAATCCTCGCGATCAAGGATAACTACCGAATTACCTTTGTCAGAAGATAGTATGATAATGTTAGTGTTAGATTTAAGAGACGAAAGTTGGTAATTGCGCGGAAGGTGGTGATTCTCAGAAAACAGACTAACAAGAGCAGGAAGGAGAGCGCCACGAAAAGTGGACAAGTCAGGAAGATTACGAGAGTGAGACTGACGAAAAGAATCAAAAGAGCTAATCAGGATATTCTGACGTGCCATTATTAACTAAGGCTCCTTTGCCAACCACTTGACAGGGTCCCAGGCAAAGCCGTCACTTTGGTCGAGCTGTATTTTTGATGGCCATGTGTCTACAGTCTTCGGTTTTGCACCTTAGAGGACACATGATAATGAGTGTCTTTTGTGACGTGAGCACAAGGGATCTAATTTGATGTATGCTCCTTATGTCTTTTCAATGATGTTCTTGACAGGCTACGCAGACTAATTTAGTGATATTACTGGACTCTCTGTACTAAATCCAAAATTCAGACTTTGGAAATAGACTTGATTTTGATGACTTTATTGGCGAGAGTACGTAGTCAGTGTCAGATATAATGAATTAATGGTATTCGAACAATGTGACACCTCATCATGAGTGCTTGATGTCATCATAATTCCAAGACAACAAAACCTCAGGTAGACAGAGAATTAATTGTATGATTTTTAAGTCCCTCTTTTCCCCACCTTCTTCATTATATAGACTGCAGTCCATATTCTTAAGCAAGGTAGGTAGGGACTTAATTTAAGCACAGCGGTGTTGGCAATAAGACCAGTAGCATTCACCTGTAGGGATGTCAAGTATCATATCCTTGCACTGTATATGCACCCTAGTAGTTGTCTAAACTCAATTATGCTTGATAATTAACCTGAAATTAGGTATCAACAAGAACATCAAACTAGTAAGTAAATACCTATGTGTATTTCTGACAGCCGCCTGTAGAGGAAGTGTTTACCCAATAACTGACAGCGCTCCTGTAGAGGATGGTAGGCTCTAGGCTACTAAGTTGACATTAATTAACAGAGTTATCACTACCATCGTACACTCAGAACTAGTGTTACCATTTCATGCTCCCACTCAGTGTAAACATTTTCTTCTCACACTGGTTCACATGGCTTGAATTCCTGATAATAATGAGTGCGATTTACAGTTCAATTTGTTGATGTATCATCAGTTTGTTGATGTATCAGTTCAGTTAAGACTGAACTTTACTTATCACTGAGCGACTATAACATGATGTTATCTCTACAGGTTATCAACGGGAACTCTTGTACCGGAGACATGATGGCTCCTACAGCGCCTTCGGCAACGCTGATGATTCTGGCTCCACCTGGCTCTCAGCCTTTGTTCTAAAGTCCTTCGCTCAGGCTCAGGAATTCATTTTGGTGAGTTAATATTTTATCATGTGTTTAAAACATAACAACAGAGTTTGGAAACTCTTGAAGTCACATATAAGAGGATTCATATTACTGAACGGAAGCTCAAAAGCGATGAGCAAATTACATCTCGGTACTGTTGCAGTGTGAAGAATGTTGAGTGAACACGATACGGCATAGTGTTTCTAATCATTATTCCTGTTGTACATAAATGACTTACAAGATTGGGAAACAATCCTGTGTGCAAGTGGAAGAGGATAGAAATAACCTTTAGGTAGAAGAGACAGATTTCAGAGATGATAAGACTAGTAGCTGATGGCTGTTACTCCATGTAAATGAGACGTTATTAAACATTAAGTTCGTGAGGCAGTAGGTAAAATGAAAGGGGGTAAGGCAGCCGGGATTGATGGGATAAAGATAGAAATGTTAAAAGCAGGTGGGGATATAGTTTTGGAGTGGTTGGTGCAATTATTTAATAAATGTATGGAAGAGGGTAAGGTACCTAGGGATTGGCAGAGAGCATGCATAGTTCCTTTGTATAAAGGCAAAGGGGATAAAAGAGAGTGCAAAAATTATAGGGGGATAAGTCTGTTGAGTGTACCTGGTAAAGTGTATGGTAGAGTTATAATTGAAAGAATTAAGAGTAAGACGGAGAATAGGATAGCAGATGAACAAGGAGGCTTTAGGAAAGGTAGGGGGTGTGTGGACCAGGTGTTTACAGTGAAACATATAAGTGAACAGTATTTAGATAAGGCTAAAGAGGTCTTTGTGGCATTTATGGATTTGGAAAAGGCGTATGACAGGGTGGATAGGGGGGCAATGTGGCAGATGTTGCAAGTGTATGGTGTAGGAGGTAGGTTATTGAAAGCAGTGAAGAGTTTTTACGAGGATAGTGAGGCTCAAGTTAGAGTATGTAGGAAAGAGGGAAATTTTTTCCCAGTAAAAGTAGGCCTTAGACAAGGATGTGTGATGTCACCGTGGTTGTTTAATATATTTATAGATGGGGTTGTAAGAGAAGTAAATGCGAGGGTCTTGGCAAGAGGCGTGGAGTTAAAAGATAAAGAATCACACACAAAGTGGGAGTTGTCACAGCTGCTCTTTGCTGATGACACTGTGCTCTTGGGAGATTCTGAAGAGAAGTTGCAGAGATTGGTGGATGAATTTGGTAGGGTGTGCAAAAGAAGAAAATTAAAGGTGAATACAGGAAAGAGTAAGGTTATGAGGATAACAAAAAGATTAGGTGATGAAAGATTGAATATCAGATTGGAGGGAGAGAGTATGGAGGAGGTGAACGTATTCAGATATTTGGGAGTGGACGTGTCAGCGGATGGGTCTATGAAAGATGAGGTGAATCATAGAATTGATGAGGGAAAAAGAGTGAGTGGTGCACTTAGGAGTCTGTGGAGACAAAGAACTTTGTCCTTGGAGGCAAAGAGGGGAATGTATGAGAGTATAGTTTTACCAACGCTCTTATATGGGTGTGAAGCGTGGGTGATGAATGTTGCAGCGAGGAGAAGGCTGGAGGCAGTGGAGATGTCATGTCTGAGGGCAATGTGTGGTGTGAATATAATGCAGAGAATTCGTAGTTTGGAAGTTAGGAGGAGGTGCGGGATTACCAAAACTGTTGTCCAGTGGGCTGAGGAAGGGTTGTTGAGGTGGTTCGGACATGTAGAGAGAATGGAGCGAAACAGAATGACTTCAAGAGTGTATCAGTCTGTAGTGGAAGGAAGGCGGGGTAGGGGTCGGCCTAGGAAGGGTTGGAGGGAGGGGGTAAAGGAGGTTTTGTGTGCGAGGGGCTTGGACTTCCAGCAGGCATGCGTGAGCGTGTTTGATAGGAGTGAATGGAGACAAATGGTTTTTAATACTTGACGTGCTGTTGGAGTGTGAGCAAAGTAACATTTATGAAGGGATTCAGGGAAACCGGCAGGCCGGACTTGAGTCCTGGAGATGGGAAGTACAGTGCCTGCACTCTGAAGGAGGGGTGTTAATGTTGCAGTTTAAAAACTGTAGTGTAAAGCACCCTTCTGGCAAGACAGTGATGGAGTGAATGATGGTGAAAGTTTTTCTTTTTCGGGCCACCCTGCCTTGGTGGGAATCGGCCGGTGTGATAATAAAAAAAAAAAAAAAAAAAAAAAAAGAAGAGAAGAGACCATAAATAGAATTCAGACTTAGAGGAGACTGAAAATATCGACAAGACAAAAATGTCTAGGAACTAATATTATAATGAACAGAAACTGCCACCGGATCAGCGATTCGACCATTGTTTTCGTAAGTTTGTGTGAGGCTAAAACATCTCAAAATAACTCAAGGATCAGAGGATTGAAGCGTTCCTGTCTATTACTGGTAATGTCCTTGATGGTAGTGGATGTGGCAATGTCTTCTCTGGGTGTGTTAAAGATGTTTAATGCCCGGCGTCTGCAATCTCTAATGAAGTGACGAGGATAGTGAAGTTTAGAAAATACTTGTTCATTAAGAGAGCATTCTTCCTCAAGGAACTCACTGCTGCAGATTCTGAGTGCGCGCAGAAAAAATGCCTATAATTACACCGTTTAGTTTTGGTGTCGTGGTGAGAGTAGAAGTGGAGAAGATCCTGTTGGTTGGAAGGTTTTCGATAGACTTTAAAACGAAGTTCTTGGTCAACTTTGCAGAGAAGAACATCAAGGAAAGGAAGAGTGTTGTCGACTTCTTCTAGTGTGAATTGGATTGAGGGCTCGACCTGGTTGAGCTTGTGATGGAGAGCTTGAACGTTGAAGCGTCTGGGAGTTATGATGAGAATGTCGTCAACATAACTGAGCCAGGTGACTGAAGAGGGAATAATAGTGGAACATTGCTCTGCTTCAAGATGTTCCATAGATTCGCCAGGACGGCACTAAGTGGCGAACCCGTGGGTAATCCGAAAGTCTGCTGAAGAAGGTGATTTTCTAAAGAAAAACATGTAAAGCCAACACATAGTTCAACAAGGTCGGTGAAATCGCTGGCTGGAATAGGAAGATCCAGTGACTCGTCAATTTTCCTGCGTTAGAGATCAATGGCTTATGTAGTAGTACTTTGGTGAACAGAGAAGTTATGTCAAGGCTGGAGAGTTTCTTGTTCCAGATGTTGATGTTGCGAATGCTATTGAGAAGATCACCCGAGTGTTTGAGATGTGCTGGACTGATTGTGCCCAAGAGTTTAGAGAGGTGTTTAGCGAGAATCCCTGAGAGTTGGTGAGGAGCACTATCTATTCCCGAGCATATGGGCCTCAATGGGATACCTGGCTTGTGAGTTTTTGGTAGGCCGTACACTCTGGCAGGTCTGAGGATGCTGGGAATGGTGAGCAGAAGTTTCTTCCCTTGTTCTGAGTCCCTCAGAATGCTGCGAGTCCTGTGAAGAAATGTTTTGGTAAGAGTGTCCACTTGGTTTGTTGTGACAGGTTTGTAGGTATCTGGATCTTAAGTAGATTGAGCACTTTGTTCAATCCCGGCCGGGGGTATGGTTTTAGTGTCCACTTGGTTTGTTGTGACAGGTTTGTAGGTATCTGGATCTTAAGTAGATTGAGCACTTTGTTCCTGTAATCGCCAGTGTTCAAGATTACGAGACCACCCCCTTTATCAGCAGTGGTAACCCTGATGGACGTGTCATCTACTAAAGCTTTAAGGTCAATGATGTAACATCGAGGTATGATTGGGGAGCTGTGTGTTGAGATGGCCGCTGAGATAATGCCTTGAAGATAGCCTTTCTGGAAATTGGAGTCATTGTACCTGTCGTTTTTAGCGATGAAATTGAGGTCTTGTTTCGGTTTCGCAGTTCCTGTTGGAAATTTGAGGCCTAAGCTGACGGCTTCAGATTCTGTGGTCGACAGGTGACGAGATGAAAGATTATGAATAATTTCAGGTCTTCATAATCTTTTCCACTGACTATTATCGCGGAGAGTTTAAAGTTTCCTAGTAAGTCTGATTTTCTGTTGAATATTTGCTGTAGTAACTCTGCTGCGAATAATTTCGGCGGTGCGTCTGTTCATGTTACCCTCGGGTGATCTTCTCAATCGCATTCGCAACATCAACATCAGGAACAAGAAACTCTCCAGCCTTGACGTAACTTCATAGACCTTGTTGAACTGTGTTGGCTTTGCATGTTTTTCTGTAGAAAATCACCTGTTTCCGCAGACTTTCGGACTACCCAGGACGGCACTTAGTGCCGTCCTGGCGAACCTATACATCGAACATCTGGAAGCAGAGCGATTTTCCACTATTATTCCTTCTTCTGTCACCTGACTCTGTTATGTTGACGACATTGTCATCATAACTCCCGGACGCATCAGCGTTCAAGCTCTCCATCACAAGCTCAACCTGGTCGAACCCTAAATGCAGTTCACACTAGAAGAAGTCGAAAACACTCTTCCTTTCCTTGATGTTCTTGGTATTGTATACCAGTCAAGCACAACCTGTCAGACACTGCAACATCATGGAATCTTGGTTCAGAGGACATCTCCACAATCTTCACTATAACTAACCGTCCCTTAGGTTTGACCTACTTCCACTGGGGAATCCCGCCTACCAGTGACAATGCCTTCTTCTGCTACCCGCTCCTTTCCGCCTGACGCCAGTATATTAGCGCCAGTCCTCATGCCTGTGCTTCAGATTCTTCATGACTAAGGTGCTCTTCACACCAACTCCAAGGCTGAGGGACTGATTATGTCATAGAATTTGCATTGATAAAGCCACTGGATCGCGAAACGTCTACAATAAAGATACACAGATGTTGCATATGTGTTTAATTCTAATACATTTTGATGTGTGAGCGTTGTTTACTTATTACTTTCCTTTTATGAGGTGAATGTGAATTTTATTCTTGTCTCTCTTGTGTGCGTTTAAGCACCGGGTACGTGTTTGACACCTTACGTAGTCTTTGTTTGTGACTGATGTGTAGGTGTTCTGTACCTAGTATATTTATTGGTAGTTGTTGGTTCTCAGGTGTTTTAGTGTATATGCTGCCCTGTTGATATGTGTATTGTATAAGCAAAAAAGTTGACGAGGAGTTTAGATGTGTATGTGTGTGTTTTACTGTGTATTTGACACTTGTTAAACATGTAAATTTGTTTGCCTATAGATATAACATGAACCACGTACTGTTGATGTTGATATACAACATTGTCGATCTGAAGTCTGGTTACAGTACATCAGAAAGATATATCGTGAAATGTTTTTTTTATTCTGGAATTAAACTTTCCCAACCAACATCTAGTACAATGAAGCTTTACTATTTCTTTTCATGAACAATTTCAGGTTGATAACAAGGATTTGAACCAAACCAGCACTTGGCTCCAGCAGCAACAAAGAAGTGACGGATGTTTCAACAGTGTTGGCAAGTTGTTCCACAAGGCAATGCAGGTGAGATTATTTTTGAGGATGTTAGTTATGATATTAGAATCACCACAACAACTAACACTCTTCACACTAATCTCGTTTATACCTCTCCTCCCTCTACAGGTGTTCCTGGTGTCTACTCTATTTCTTGTTCCTCCTGTCCTCTTCAATACTTTGGAGAAACTGGTCCATCTCTTTCTGACCGACTTAAGGAGCACAAAATTAATGTTAGGCTTCCCGACACTAACAACGCTCTTTTCTGTCATGTCAGAGATCTCAGTCATCCTATTGACTGGTCTTCTGCTAAAACTGTCTTCCCTACTTATAACTTTCAGTGACCTTCTGGTTGAATCCTCCCTTGTACACAACTTTCCTTGTATGAATCTTAGTCTCTTAGTCTTGGTTTTGTCTCTGTAGATGCCTTCCTTTCCCACTACATTGTAAAATGCTCCAAACTTCAGAACACTCGTGACCTAACCTGATTCCTCCTTTTTCTTCTTCTTCCTCTTCCCCTTTCTTCTTTCTTTTTTCTCCTTTGGGTTGTCTTTCTTCTGCCCTGTGTATTTGTTTCTTCTTTATTTATTTGTTTATTTGTTTTCCCCCCTCGGTGTTCTTGCTCTTACCCTCTGTGGGCACCAGATCCCTTGTAGTGCTGCTCTTTCTTAGAATTTGACTGACCCCTCCTACTCTTACTACCTCCCAACCACTACTTTCTTCCACCTCCACTACTACCACCATTACTACTACTACTACCACCTCCTGCCTATATATACCCATCCTGCTCTCTTTTTCGTTAGTGTGACTTTGTAAATGGTGCAAGTCTGACCGAAACGTCGTCGTCGGCTCCTATCTTCTATGTGCTGATTATTTGTGTATTGTTCCAGTCACGGTATTGTGCCTTTTTGTTATTTATAGTTCCTTGATAATGTGAGAAGTCACGAAAGCGCTTGGAATTTCACTATTCTTTCACAGTAGTGTGTTTTGCATATTCTGATATCACCTTATCACATGTTTATGTGATCTTATTGCATATATATATATATATATATATATATATATATATATATATATATATATATATATATATATATATATATATATATATATATATATATATATATATATATTTTGCAATATTTGATTTTAAAATCACCTATTTACTGTGATCTTATTATATATATGTTTTGCATATTTTAAAATCACCTTTTTACTGTGATCTTATTGCATATATATATATATATATATATATATATATATATATATATATATATATATATATATATATATATATATATATATATATATATATATATATATATATATATATATATATATATATATATATATATATATATATATATATATATATATATATATATATATATTCATCACTCTCACCTCACTCATACATAATCAGTGTCATTGAACAAGCGCTCAGATACGACAGTTTAGAAGTCCCTCCAAACTGCCAATATCCCAAAGCCCTCCTATAAAGTGCAGGCTTCGTACTTCCCATTTCCAGGACTCAAGTCTGGCTATCCGGTTTCCCTGAATCCTTTCACTAAATATTACCATGCTCACACTCCAACACCTTGTCTGGTCCCGATGGTCATTAGTCTCCATTCACTCCTATCTAACATGCTCACTCATGCTTGCTGGAAGTCCAAACCTCTCGCCCACAAAACCTCCTTTTCTCCCTCCATCCTTTTCGTGGACAACCCCTACCCCGCCTTCCTTTCCCTACAGATTTATGCGCTTTCCAAGTATTCAACTTTGATCCATTCTCTCTAAATGACCAAAACACCTCAACAACACCTCTTCAGCCCTCTGACTAATACTTTTAGTAACTCCACACCTTCTCCTAATTTCCATACTCCGAATTCTCTGCATAATGTTTACACCACATATTGCCCTTAGACAAGACATCTCCACTGCCTCCAACCGCCTCCTCGCTGAAGCATTTGCATCCCAAGCTTCACACCCATATAAGAGTGTTGGTACCACTATACTTTCGTTCATTCCCTTCTATGCCTCCATAGATAACGTTTTTGGTCTCCACATATACCTCAACGCACCACTCACCTTTTTTCCCTCATCAATTCTACGGTTAACCTCATCCACCATAAACCCATCCGTTGATAAGTCAACTCCCAAATATCTGGAAACATTCACTTCTTCCATACTCCATCTCTCCAATGAGAGATCCAATATTTCTTTATCTAAATCGTTTGATACCCTTATCACCTTATTCTTATCTATGTTCATTTTCAACTTTGTACCTTTACACACCCTCCCAAACTCGTCCACTAACCTTTGCAACTTTTCTTTAGAATCTCCCATAAGCATAGTATCATCAGCAATAAGTAACTTTGTATATATACACACACACACACACACACACACATATGTATATATATATATATATATATATATATATATATATATATATATATATATATATATATATATATATATATATATATATATATATATATATATATATTATATATAGGGAGGTACCACCTCTGGAACTCTCCTGGGGACAACTACAACAACTACAAACAATCGCACTGGGATACTCCAATAGTGGAAAATATAGCCTCAACAATGCTTCAGAGTGTGTCAGGGAAGGATAGAGCCCGCCTCCTGGCAGGGAGAGCCCCTCATGCAGGGGATTTTCTGTTGGCTGTTCCCAACTCCAGCCTTGGCACACGCCTTGACCCACAGACCATCCGCATCGGTGTTGCCCTTCGACTTGCCGCCCCTGTTCTCGCCGAACACAGGTGTATTTGTGGCAGTGAAGCAGCAGACCGATTCTGGTACCATGGTCTTGTTTGCCGTAAATCCGAGGGAAAGATTGTAAGACATGAGGAGGTTAATAACATTATCAAGAGGAGCCTCACAACAGCCAGATGCCCAGCAGTAAGGGAGCCATCCCAGCTATACAGATCTGATGGCAGCCAGAAGCGTCCAGCCTGGACAGATGGGAAGCAGGTGGTGTGGGACTATACATGTGCTTCTACCTTGGCTGATACCTATCTCCAATACACCAGGGAGGAAGGAGGGGCAGCTGCCAGCTTCTGGGAGTCCCAAAAGTCTAGAAAATTTGGAGAACTTGCCCATCATTATATGTTTGTTCCAATGGGCTCAGAGGCCCTTGGCTCATGGGGAAAGAATGCTTCTTAATTCCTTAAGGAGCTGGGAAAAAGACTCATTAGGGTAACCAGGGATCCCAGGGCAGCTACTTTTCTGTTCCAGCGGCTCAGTGCGGCTGTTCAAAGGGGTAATGCCTGCTGTATTTTGGGCACACGCCCCAGCTCTGAGGAGCTGGATAAGATTTTCACCGTATAATCGGTGATACACACGTAACAACATGTACCGTATATGCCACCTTGATATCAACAATGTATCTTTTGCACCATATTATGTAATAAAATATTCATATTGGTAAAAAAAAAAATATGAAAAGATGGGTTGGTAGGGGAAGTGGAATATTCAAACGGCTTCAGGAAGAAATCCAAATATTCTTCCTTGGAGCCTTTTTATCCACTTCTCCGAGGCTATGGGTCCCACAATTTACACCAGAGGTGGACCCCATCCTATAAATATATATATATATATATATATATATATATATATATATATATATATATATATATATATATATATATATATATATATATATGTTATGTTTTGCGAAAATCATATCTTTCTTCCACAGGGAGGAATCGAGTCAAGCAACTCTTCTGTACCTCTGACCGCGTACGTGATGATCGCAATGCTGGAGGCCGATGATGAATCGTGTAGCCCGTCTGTTTGTCAGGCTGCTCAGTGTCTACATGCTGACACCACTCAGCACCCTTATACCTTGGCGCTGAAGGCCTATGCTTTCGCCCTGGCTAAGCTTCCAGAGGCCGAAACCGTTCTCGAACAGTTGCTGAATCTGGCCATTGTTGCTAAGAACTCCACCCACTGGGAGCTGCCTGAAGGACCAGGTATGCTGGGGTGAAAATTATGCTGAACTTAAAAAAAAGAAAATAGTACAGCTAATGAATTGAAATATATAGTATAGATGAAAAGCAAAATAAGGTCTTTAAATAAGTTTCAAGTCTAACTTAATTACCTCATTTCTCGTTAAAATGTTGTATTAATAAATATTGCCTTAAGTTAGTATTTGCGACTTAGGCTGTCTACCAATTCTTCATTATATTTATTTTAAGCTATATAAATTTTGATTTATTGCACATTAATCCCGTATATTTAAGTTTTATAATTCTTAAGTTAATAATTTTAATTTAGGTGCGCATATATAAAAACTTTGTCAAACTCGGTATACAAAAATATTTTATTTTATTACCAGGAACATCTAATGCAGTGGCAGTGGAGACAGCTGGGTACGCCATCATGGCTATGATGACACTGGACAATGTCAAGTATCGGGATCAAGCAAGGAAGGTTGTTAAATGGATAACAGCCCAAAGAAACGGACAAGGAGGATTTTATTCCACACAGGTAAGATTGTCATATTTACTGGCATTTGCAGCAGCAATTTCACTTTTCTATATTAATTTTTCGATATTTTTTTACTTTTGTGTTAAAGAGTAAAAATATCTCAGTTAAGGTAAAATGTTCTCAAACACTCATCAAGTTCCTTCCCCATAATCTCTCTGTATGTTGAAGAATGGCATCGCCAAGTAGTACAAAGAAACATAGCATAAGATGACCTTTTATTGGTAATATGATTTCACCTACGTGAAACTTTCACATGTACGAAGAAAATAACAACTAACGACTAAATATAGTTCTGATAAGTGATAGAGTTAGTTGCTGGGGGAAGCTGGAGTTGAAGTCACAACCGGAGTAGGTGACGTGATTTCTCCGGCAGTGTTATTGTATAAGGTCAAGTAACATTTAATGTTGCTTGAATCACGAGGCCACATTCTTGTAATTAATCTGTGTTTCATGTTGAGAAAATAATACATTTGCAACACTTGGGTATCTTTTATTGCAAAAATGTTGCATCTGCCCAACAGGCTTCTTCAGTCGAGAAACAGGAGACCTTGGAAACAATTTTGACTTGTTGGTATTGCATAAGATCAGTAACATGATACCTGTCTGATACAGCAACACCATGGTAATTTATCTTAATACTGGAGAAGACTTCTGAAGTATCTTTGTTAAACAACTATTTATCATAACCTACTTGCACTAGTGGTTTACTCTTATCTATGATGTACCTTCCCTTGGTTCACATGACCTCGGCTTTGTATAAAAGGATCTAAAAGAAGTAAAAAATTTAGAATAATGGGATCCTATACCGACATTGTTCCTCCCACACAGGGGGCTGGGGAGAGGGAGCGTAGTGAGGAATGTTGATGTTGAGAAGAGGTTGGATATGAGAAGAGGGTTACCATCACGGGCCACTAGACCTACTGCAGTGTTCCTGTTGCTTTGTAGGATAACGATAAAAACGTTTCCTGGCAAAAGATTAAGCTACGACTTAATAAAATTTTCCCTACTGATTTTAGGCGATATTTACTGATATGAGAAGCGTATTAAAAAGTGCATTGAAGTACAAGAGATAAGTGAATTATCATTGTAATTAGAAGTTTTTATGCCAAGTTAAATATCTAAAAGTTCAAGAAAAAATAATAGCGTATGTCAAAAGTATACGTAATATCCCGCAACTAATAAACCAACATTTCGTATGAATGCAGGCACTGAAAATGCTTGTATTTTATCAATGTATGATAAATGTTATTTATAAGAAATATGTTATTTTTGCAAATTAAGCACTAATGTGTTATCCTTCTCTCTTGTCTGGAGAACAGGACACAGTGGTAGCACTGCAGGCTCTAGCACTGTATGCTACGTACACTTACCAGGGACCTTTGTACGTTGTAGCATCAATGGAAGGTACTGACTTCTCCCACAGCTTCAATGTCACTGAAGACAACAGACTTCTACAACAGCTCGTAAAAGTGCCAGTACTTCCTACCGCCGTCTCTGTCACACTGGAGGGACAAGGATGTGCTGTTCTGCAGGTAACATTAAACTTTTGCAGATATTTTGACTATAACATTATTAAATGTATGATTTGTTTCTATAATATAATAATTTTTGTACTTTTGTCTGTGTATTCTTATATATCTTAGGATATATGAAAGTACTGGTTTGGAAGCAGACTATTTGATGAGTGGAACAATCTGCCTAGTAGGGCCAAAAATAGGTTGGATAAATACATGAGTGAAAGGAGTTCGGATTTCAGTGGGACTTACAGTGCATATGGAGGGTTGTCGAATTAGCCATTGGGAGGCCTTGGAAATGAGGTGACCATATAATTTTATTAGAGATTTGAGCTTAAAAATGACGTACCTAGTATGAGCCTGAAGCAGTGTTCCATCATTCATGTGTTCTTATGTGCCAGTATGTTTGTGTATCTGTTTTACAGAATGTGTTTCTATATGTTTAGTGTGGGTGTAGTGATACAAGGTGTGTGTGTGGCAACTACGTTTTAGCTCCTCACCCTGATTCTTACCTACAGTTTTTTTTTTCGACCACCTTAACTTAGTAAACTGTTGTATAGCCTTTGAGGTGATAATTATTGTGTTTACTCTCACAAACACCTCGTTTAAATTCTTTCACTTTCTGAAAAGCCTGAGGTTAAAGAATAATTTTTGTCCAAAGCTTTCACGTATTTCTCTCTACTCCAACAGTCTGTCAATATCTTCCTTTAAATGTTCTCTAAATATATTTTATGCTGGTATCATGAGGTCACTAATCTTTCTATCCTTTAAAGTTGTTCTCTTCAATTGTGTTTTGCCAGTCCTCGCTTTCTAGCGCACACCTTTAATTATAATCTTGCTGGTAATATATGAATTTTCATTAATTTCTTTATATGCTTGATCAAGTTTAGGCTCGATGTGTGAGTGTATGAAGTGTGATCTGCGTGGGAAGGTGTGAATACTCACCTTATTGTGGTTGCAGATGCATGTGTGTGTGTGTTTGTTTGTTTGTGTGTGTGTGTGTGTGTGTGTGTGTGTGTGTGTACTCACCTATTTGTACTCACCTATTTGTGGTTGCAGGGGTCGAGTCTTAGCTCCTGGCCCCGCCTCTTCACCGGTTGCTACTGGGTCCTCTCTCTCTCCGCTCCATGAGCTTTATCAAACCTCGTCTTAAAACTGTGTATGGTTCCTGCCTCCACTACCTCATTTTCTAGGCTATTCCACTGCCTGACAACTCTATGACTGAAGAAATACTTCCTAATATCTCTCTGACTCATTTGTGTCTTCAACTTCCAATTGTGGCCTCATGTTTCTGTGTCCCCTCCATGGAACATCCTGTCTTTGTCCACCTTGTCTATTCCACGCAGAATTTTATATGTCGTTATCATGTCTCCCCTGACCCTCCTGTCCTCCAGTGTCGTCAGGCCGATTTCCCTTAATCTTTCTTCATAGGACATTCCCCTTAGCTCTGGAACTAACCTTGTCGCAAACCTTTGTACTTTCTCTAGTTTCTTGACGTGCTTTATCAAGTGCGGGTTCCAAACAGGTGCTGCATACTCCAGTATGGGCCTGACATACACGGTGTACAGTGTCTTGAACGATTCCTTACTGAGGTATTGGAATGCTGTTCTCAGGTTTGCCAGGCGCCCATATGCTGCAGCAGTTATCTGATTGATGTGTGCTTCCGGAGACATGCTCGGTGTTATACTCACCCCAAGATCTTTCTCCTTGAGTGAGGTTTGCAGTCTTTGGCCACCTAGCCTATACTCTGTCTGTGGTCTTCTGTGCCCTTCCCCTATCTTCATGACTTTGCATTTGGCAGGATTAAATTCGAGAAGCCATTTGCTGGACCAAGTGTCCAGTCTGTCCAGGTCTCTTTGAAGTCCTGCCTGGTCCTCATCAGATTTAATTCTCCTCATTAACTTCACATCATCTGCAAACAGGGACACTTCTGAGTCTAACCCTTCCATCATGTCGTTCACATATACCAAAAATAGCACTGGTCCTAGGACCGACCCCTGTGGGACCCCGCTCGTCACAGGTGCCCACTGTGATACATCATTACGTACCATGACTCGTTGTTGCCTCCCTGTCAGGTATTATCTGATCCATTGCAGTGCCCTTCCTGTTATATGCGCCTGATGCTCTAGCTTCTGCACTAATCTCTTGTGAGGAACTGTGTCAAAGGCCTTCTTGCAGTCCAAGAAGATGCAATCAACCCACCCCTCTCTCTCGTGTCTTACTTCTGTTATTTTATTATAAAACTCCAGAAAGTTTGTGGCACAGGATTTGCCTTCCATGAATCCGTGCTGGTTGGCATTTATACTCTTGTTCCGTTTCAGGTGCTCCACCACTCTCCTCCTGATAATCTTCTCCATAACTTTGCATACTATACACGTCAATGACACAGGTCTATAGTTTAGTGCCTCTTTTCTGTCTCCTTTTTTAAAAATGGGAACTACATTTGCCGTCTTCCATACCTCAGGTAGTTGCCCAGTTTCCAGGGACGTGTTGAAGATTGTGGTAAGTGGCACGCACAACATATCTGCTCCCTCTCTAAGGACCCACGGGGAGATGTTGTCCGGTCCCATTGCCTTTGAGGTATCGATGTCCCTTAGCAGTTTCTTCACCTCCTCCTCATCTGTATGTATGTCGTCCAACACTTGTTGGTGTATTCCTTGCTGGTGTCCCCATCTGATCTGTCCCCCCAGAGTCCTTCCTGTCTCTACTGTAAATACTTCCTTAAATCTCGTGTTGAGCTCCTCACATACCTCTTGATCGTTTCTTGTGAGTTCTCCACCTTCTTTCCTCAGCCTTATCACCTGGTCCTTGACTGTTGTCTTCCTCCTAATGTGGCTACACAGCAGTTTCGGGTCAGATTTGACTTTCGATGCTATGTCGTTTTCATACTGTCGCTGGGCCTCCCTCCTTATCTGTGCATACTCGTTTCTGGCTCTTCTACTAATCTCCTTGTTTTCCTGGGTCCTATGCCTCCTGTACCTTTTCTATTCTCTGTTGCACTTAGTTTTTGCCTCCCTACACCTTCGGGTAAACCAAGGACTCGTTTTGGTCTTCCTATTATTTCTGTTTCCCTTGGGAACAAACCTTTCCTCTGCTTCCTTGCACTTTGTTGCCACATATTCCATCATCTCGTTTACTGATTTTCCTACCATTTCTCTGTCCCACTGAACCTCCTGCAGGAAGTTTCTCATACCTGTGTAGTCCCCCCTTTTATAGTTTGGCCTGTCCCCTTCAGTTCCTGTTACCTTCTCCACTTGTAACTCTACTATATAATCAAAACTCAGAACCACGTGATCGCTAGCTCCAAGGGGCCTCTCGTAAGTGATGTCCTCAATGTCTGAACTGCTCAGGGTGAACACAAGATCCAGTCTTGTTGGCTCATCCTCCCCTCTCTCTCTGGTTGTGTCCCTGACATGTTGATGCATGAGGTTTTCAAGTACCGCATCCATCATCTTGGCTCTCCATGTTTCGGGACCCCCATGTGGCTCCAGGTTTTCCCAGTCGATGTCCCTGTGGTTGAAATCGCCCATTATCAGTAACTTTGCTCTGCTCGAGTGAGCTCTTCTTGCCACCTCAGCCAGTGTGTCCACCATCACCCTATTGTTTTCTTCGTACTCCTCTCTTGGCCTCCTGCAGTTCTGTGGTGGGTTATACATCACTCCAATGACTACTTTATGTTCTCCGGACTGAATTGTACCTACAATGTAGTCTCTTTCTCCAATCATGTCCATGCCTTCCATTTCCTCAAATCCCCATCGGTGTTTTATGAGCAGTGCAACCCCTCCTCCCCCTCTACTCCTTCTATCTTTCCTCAGGATCTGATATCCCATTGGGAAGATTGTGTCTGTTATTGTCTCAGCGAGTTTTGTTTCTGTGACTGCTATGATGTCTGGGGATTTTTTACTGATTCTTTCGTTCCACTCCTCATGTTTATTCGTTATTCCATCCGCGTTTGTGTACCAAACTTTCAGTTTCTTTTCTATCATTGTGGTCATGCAAGAATATTGGGGTTGGGGAGCGAGAGCCTTGGTGGGGGCCTATATGGGGCTGTGGTGTAGGTGGGGCTTGTGATGATGGGGGAGGGGTCAGAATGCCCATAAGAGACAGCTGTTGGGGTGAGGTTTGAGATATGGGGGTTGGTGGCAGAGGGAACAGTGAGTGGGTTGTAGTATAGGTTGCTCAGTTGCGTTGGGAATGTCGCGGTTGGAGTCTTTTGGTGGGAGATTCTGTTGGGTGTGTTTGCCCTTCCTCCTGTGTCTGGGTCCTGCTCATCTTCGTCATTGCCTCTCATTCCTCCTTGCGTCTCTGTACTCTCTCGTTCAGTGTAGTCCTTTCTTCTTGTGTTCTGTCGCGGTCGAGGTATACTCTCTGGTACCCCTGTTTGTCCCTCAGTCTTGCTTTCTCTTGCAGAATCCTGGTTCGAACTGATTCTTCCTTGAAAGTTACTTTGACAGGCCGTATGTGTATGCGTGTGTGTGTGTGTGTGTGTGTGTGTGAGTGTGTGTGTGTGTGTGTGTGTACTAACCTAATTGTACTCACCTAATTGTGGTTGCAGGGGTCGAGACTCAGCTCATGGCCCCGCCTCTTCACTGATCGCTACTAGGTCCTCTCTCTCTCTGCTTCCTGAGCTTTGTCATACCTCTTCTTAAAACTATGTATGGTTCCTGCCTCCACTACTTCACTTGCTAGGCTATTCCACTTGCTGACAACTCTCTGACTGAAGAAATACTTCCTAACGTCCCTGTGACTCGTCTGAGTCTTCAGTTTCCAGTTGTGACCCCTTGTCCCTGTGTCCCCTCTCTGGAACATCCTATCTCTGTCCACCTTGTCTATTCCCCGCAGTATCTTGTATGTCGTTATCATGTCTCCCCTGACCCTTCTGTCCTCCAGTGTCGCCAGTCCGATTTCCCTTAACCTATCCTAGTAAGACATTCCCTTGAGCTCTGGGACTAGCCTTGTTGCAAACCTTTGTACTTTCTCTAACTTCTTGACGTTCTTGACGTTCTTGACCAGGTGTGGGTTCCAGATTGGTGCTGCATACTCCAGTATGGGCCTAACATACACAGTGTACAGTGTCTTGAACGATTCCTTATTAAGGTATCGGAACGCTATTCTCAGGTTTGCCAGGCGCCCGTATGCTGCAGCAGTTATTTGGTTGATGTGTGCCTCCGGTGATGTGCTCGGTGTTATGGTCACCCCAAGGTCTTTCTCCTTGAGTGAGGTCTGTAGTCTTTGTCCACCTAGCCTATACTCTGTCTGCGGTCTTCTTTGCCCCTCCCCAATCTTCATGTCTTTGCATTTGGCTGGATTGAATTCGAGAAGCCAGTTGCTGGACCACATGTCCAGCCTGTCCAGGTCTCTTTGCAGTTCTGCCTCATCCTCGTCCGATTTAATTCTTCTCATCAACTTTACATCATCTGCGAACAGGGACACTTCAGAGTCTATTCCTTCCATCACGTCGTTCACATATATCAAAAAATAGCACTGGTCCTAGAACTTACCCTTGTGGGATCCCGCTCGTAACAGGCGCCCACTGTGGTACCTCTTCACGTACCATGACTCGTTGCTGCCTCCCTGTCAGGTATTCCCTTATCCATTGCAGTGCCCTCCCTGTTACATGCGCCTGATCCTCCAGCTTCTGCACTAATCTCTTGTGGGGAACTGTGTCAAAGGCCTTCCTGCAGTCAAGGAAAACGCAATCTACCCTCCCCTCTCTCTCGTGTCTTACTTCTGTTACCTTATCATAAAACTCCAGGAGGTTTGTGATACAGGATTTGCCTTCCATGAACCCATGCTGGTTTTCATTTATAATCTTGTTCCTTTCCAGGTGTTCGACCACTCTCCTCCTGATAATCTTCTCCATGACTTTGCACACAATACATGTCAGAGACACAGGTCTGTAGTTTAGTGCCTCGTTTCTGTTTCCTTTCTTAAATATGGGGACTACATTAGCTGTCTTCCATTTCTCAGGTAGTTGCTCAGTTTCAAGGGATGTATTGAAGATTGTGGTTAGAGGCACGCACAGCATCTCTGCTCCTTCTCTAAGGACCCATGGGGAGATGTTGTCCAGTCCCATTGCCTTTGAGGTGTCAAGGTCACTTAAGAGCTTCTTCACCTCCTCCTCAGTTGTTCGTATGTCATCCAACACTTGTTGGTATATTCCCTCTTGATGTTCCCTTCTGTGCTGTCTTCCCACAGCCCTTCCTGTATCTACTGTAAAAACTTCCTTAAACCTCCTGTTCAGCTCCTCACATACCTCCTGATCATTTCTAGTGAGTTCTCCACCTTCTGTCCTTAATCTGATCACCTGGTCTTTAACTGTTGTCTTCCTCCTGATGTGGCTATACAACAGTTTCGGGTCAGTCTTGATTCTCGATGCTACGTCATTTTCATACTGTCGCTGGGCCTCCCTCCTTACCTGTGCATACTCATTCCTGGCTCTGCGACTGATCTCCCTATTTTCGTGTGTTCTCTGCCTTCTGTACTTTTTCCATTCTCTATTGCACTTTGTTTTTGCCTCCTTACACGTACGTCGGGTAAACCAGGGGCTCGTTCTGGTCTTCCCGTTGTTACTGTTGCCCTTGGGAATAAACTTTTCCACTGCCTCCTTGCATTTTGTTGTTACATATTCCATCATTTCATTTACTGGCTTTCCTGCCAGTTCTCTGTCCCACTGGACCTCCCGCAGGAAGTTCTTCAACCCTATGTAGTCCCCTCTTTTATAGTCAGGCTTTTCCCATTCAACTCCTGTTATTCTCTCCACTTGCAGCTCTACTATGTATTCAAAGCACAGAACCACGTGGTCGCTAGCTCCTAGGGGACTCTCATACTTGATGTCCTCAATGTCTGAGCTGCCCAGGGTGAACACAAGGTCCAATCTTGCTGGTTCATCCTCCCCTCTCACTCTGGTAGTGTCCTTAACATGTTGGTGCATGAGGTTTTCCAGCACCACGTCCAACATCCTGGCTCTCAATGTTTCGGGACCCCCATATGGCTCCAGGTTTTCCCAGTTGATCTCCCTGTGGTTGAAATCCCCCATAACCAGCAACTTTGCTCTGCTGGAATGAGCTCTTCTTGCCACCTCAGCAAGTGTGTCCACCATTGCTCTGTTGCTCTCTTCATATTCCTCTCTTGGCCTCCTGCAGTTCTGTGGTGGATTATACATCACTGCAATGACCACTTTGTGTTCCCCAGACTGAAGTGTACCTGCTATGTAGTCTCTTTCTCCCGTCTCATCTATGCCTTCCATTTTCTCGAATTTCCATCTGTTTTGTACGAGCAGAGCAACCCCACCTCCCCCCTGCCCCTTCTATCTTTCCTCATGATCTGGTATCCTGGTGGGAAGATTGCATCTGTTATTGTCTCCGTGAGTTTTGTTTCTGTAACTGTTATGATGTCTGGGGACTTCTCATTGATTCTTTCTTGCCATTCCTCATGTTTATTCGTTAATCCATCTGCATTTGTGTACCAAACCTTCAACTTCTGTTCTAATACTGTAACTGTGGTGCGGAGGGTGGGAACAGAGGGATCGGTGTGTGATGGTTGGTTTGGATTGTTCAGTTGCCTTGGGGGTGTCGTGGCTGGAGTCCTTCTGCAGGTGTTTCTGGGGGGTGGGGTTGTCCTTCCATTTGATCCTGGGTTATTCTGCTCTCCTTTTTCATTTCCTCCCATTTCTCCTTTCGTTTTTGAACTCTCTCTTTCATCGTCTTCCTTTCGTCCTGTGTTCTGTCTCGATCGAGGTACACACTCCGGAACTCCTGCTTGCCTCTCAGCCGTGCTTTCTCCTGCAGGATCATGGTTCGGGTTGATTCTGCCTTGAAAATTACTTTGAGAGGCCGATTCCTTTTCTTTGTGAACCATCCAATTCTCCAAAAATTTGCCACCTGGGTCATGTCCCCCTCGCCTATCACCTTCATGATATCTTCAATTGCTTTTTTTCTCCTCCTGCTTTCTTTCATCTTAAGTTTCCCCTTTAGCTTCGTCTAGCCCATAGACAAACACGGATCTCTCCCTTTCCACCTCCCACTGTGACTCCCATTGCATCCTCTGATGTGTTTTAGTTTCTTCCCGTGGAGTGTTCCTTCCTTCAGTCCCTTCCCTAGTTATGGCCCCTATGCTTCTTGGTTTGTCCTTCCTGCTCACCTGTTCCTGGCCCCCACAGGTATCTGGTAAGGCCCTTGCACATGTCCTAGTTCCTTCAATGTCTTCCAACCTCTCATTCTGTCCTAGTGTGCTCCCTGCCTTTGTTTTGGCCCCATGTGGGTTTGACAGGACCTCTGCATACAGTTTAGTTTCCATGCTTCCTTCAGACCTGTTGTCTGTGTTTGATGTAGCCATTGCCGATGCTACTTCTGTAATATCTTTGTCTCTGTGCTGTTGCAGATGTCTCAGCTCCTCTTCTAATCTCCCTATCTTGATTTCTGCTGCTGTGGCCTGTTGCTTCCACCTTCTGCATTCTGCTGCTAACCTCTCTTCCATCTTCCTTTGCAGCTCATCTAGTCTCCTTCCCCAGTCTTCCTCCCTTTTTTTGAGCTCTACCTCCCATTCCTCCCTCCCAGATTCGTCCTTGGAGCCCCTTGTCCTCATCCTGGTTCTAGGTTCCTCCTTTGCTCCACAGAAGGGGGGATGGGTGGTTAGGGGGAGGGGAATAGATGGTTAGGAGGAGAGGGGATGGATGGTTGTGGGGGAGGGGGAGGATGGTTATTGGAGGGAGGGAGGTAGTTGGGGGTTAGACGGTTTTGGGTGGGGTTAGGTGGTTTGGGGGAGGGGTAGGTGGCTAAGGTGAGGTGGTTAGGGAAGGGGGAGGGGTGGTTAGGGGAGGGGGGTACGTGTTTGTGTCAAGTGTTTGTGACAAGTGGTGGTGTGTGTGTGTGGTGTGTGTGTGGTGTGTGTGTGTGGGTGTGTGTGGGGTGTGTATGTGTGTGTGTGTGTGGTGTGTGTGTGTGGTGTGTGTGGGTATGTGTGTGTGTGTGTGTGTGTTTGTGTGTGTGTGTGTATGTATTTATGTATGTGTGTGTGTTTGTGTGTGTGTGTGTGTGTGTGTGTGTGTGTGTGTGTGTGTGTGTGTGAGTGTCTACCCTTGTGTGTGTGTGCTTGTGTGTGAGGGAGGGAGGGTTAGGGGGGGTAGGTGGTGTGGTTGAAAGATCCGTCGTGTAGGTACAAATTTAGTCTTTATCTTTCCCAATTATGCTACTCTCTCCACTTATTGCCCTTTCTGGATTTACGTATTAATTGTTGCTGGTTATTATCATTTTCCTTGTTCACATTGAGAGAGGACTTCCTAGCTTCCTAAGTATTCTTACTGCTAATAACTACCGGTAGTAACACTGCCTGTGTGCATGTGTGTGTGTGTGTGTGTGTGTGTGTGTGTGTGTGTGTGTGTGTGTGTGTGTGTGTGTGTGTGTGTGTGTGTGAGTGTCTTGTGCGGTGTAATGACTGGCCGCAACTTCTTGTGACCTGACACAACCCTCCTGGGACTTGACCGACCCTTGCACCGTCTTACAATGTTGCCCTTAAAAGCTTGTCCCACCTACCTTCTCACAGTCGTCAACACTATATTCACTATGTCTATGCTATTTCTATTCTAATTCTGGTAATAGCTTGAAGAAGTGAGTGACCAGTATCAAACAGTATGCAAGGCCAGCCAGGGCCGTCAACATGCAAACCACAAATAGGCGAATAAACTTGCGCTCAATGGTGCGGTGACAGGTTGCCACCTGCTGATGATGGAGTCGTCGTATGTAGGCCTTAAATCCCTATTTTGGAGATCCTTCACCCGTGATGTTTATAACCATATATTCTCATACATCCCTCTTCCTCACGCGATGTCACTCTTCACTGATGATAGTATACACATCACATTATATACACTTCACTTTATATGTATAATGGCGCACAACTTGTCGTGACGTCACTTCTTCAGGCCTACCGCTGCCAATGTGGCAACAGCGCCTAAGACCCCCAACGGTTTGCGCTTTGAAATATTATGATTTCAGCTTTCCTCTCACTTTCTTTAACTAATACATGTGTGTGTGTGTGTGTGTGTGTGTGTGTGTGTGTGTGTGTGTGTATGTATGTATATATGAGAGAATGTGTTTTACTGAGCATGTATGTAAGTTAAGGTGTATGTATGTGTGGTGTGTGCATGTGTGTTTACGCGTCTGCGTCTATATGTAGTTGCAGGAGTCGAGTCGTAACTCCTGGCCCCACCTCTCGTAAACCGTTACTAGGTTCACTCTCTGTACTTGGGTGTTTTATTAGCTCTGATATGAAAAATCCGCCTTGTCCGTCGGTGCTTGGTAGGTGGTGTGTAGGAGCTGGGCAGGATACAGCAAAGATGCGGTTGACTAGAGAGCAGCTTATTTGCTCTGTGAGTTACAGCAGGCAGAGTGTACGGGTAGCCAGAGTCAGATCTCCTGGAGAAGGAAGATTGGTATGGTGTGAGGGCAGTTCTGGAAGTGAGAGCGAGCCAGGAGCTACCAGCCTTAGCTGTGGTTCATGGGCATGGGGGCTAGTTATAAATCTAAGGGCATCATGAACCTTTTCATTCCGATTCTTAAAGTTTTATGAATTGATCGTGTTTCTGTTAAATAATTCTCCATTTCGTTCCACTACCTGATTATTCTAAGACTGAAAAAGTGCTTCGTAACATCCTTGCGACACATCCGTGTTTTCAACTTCCAGCTGTGCCTTCGTATTTCTGTTTCCCATTTTTTTAAACAATCTGTCCTCATTCACTCATCATTTTGTCAGTATTTTGTACATTTTCATCATATATCCCTTAGTCTTTCTTCTCTCTGGAGTTGTGGTAAAATTTATCTCACCAAATTATGGTTAAATAAACTTGTAGAAAAAACAAAGTAACTCTGTATCAGTAATGAGACACTTGGACTTGTTGCTGTCTGCCTGTCGCAGCCTCTGACGATAGACACCTCCAATGATAGACAGTTATACGACCACGTGGCTGTAAGGAACAAGTAAGTATGAGTCTAATTACCCTTAGCGGGTGTTGTCAGTATTGCATTGAATAAATGAATACTGACGAGGGCCTTTTACTCACATGTGTGGGGCTCAAAAGCCCGCACCTTACTGCCGACTATAAGATGATTTTGAACCCATTGTGACACAAGAACTGCACAGTCCCTTGCTCTTATAGCGTGAGATATGGTGTTGTATGCAACACTCGACAGATATCGTTGACTTGATTGAAGAATAGGTCTCTCGGTGCACTAGTCTATAAGGAGAGTTCTAAATACGCTCGGTATACGACACTGCTTTGTCTTTCAATCGTTTTAAATTCACAATAATGCCACTACAGGAAGCTACGCACACTTCTCTGTAATATACCGATATACCGCGAGTGTGGATTGTTTTTTATGCACAATAATGCGCGGATCAGAGTTCTTTGTTCGTTATCCCGGCGTTAATGTTTCCCCTTGCAGGGCTTAAACTCCTTAAGTAATCTAGCCCGAGGCGCCTCCTTCGCTCTGGCGTGCCCTCGGCGTCTCCTCTGACACAAGAGAAGTATCAATCAAGCATATTTCCCTTGCATGCCGAACTTCCACATGAAGCAATGCAAAATGCTTGATTCTTGCTGTCTGAGCAAAAATAACAATTCATGCTAACATTAACATGGTAATAAAGTGGGTGCAGGATTTTCCTTAATTCTCCTACTAAGGCAAGAGATCGATTTTCTCATATTAATCCACTCTATGGTTGCAACACTGGTCTCTTGCAAAGACGTAACACGATCATGACACACGGCCATATGTTTTCAATTAAAAGTGTTGTTGCAGAAGCAAGACGCCATTGCCCTTTCTGAAAGGGATGAAAGGGGCTGATTCCTCTCTCCTGGAGAAAATTTCTCCAGACTGGGGGTTGGCGGAGGTTCGCCGTAGATGAACTATTTATCTCTTAACATTAATTTGATTTTCTCACTCGCCACCACTGCTGCTTGTCTTTGCTGAACAGCTTCAGTCTGTGTGGTTTCTGGAGAATCACTGATTTTGTTTTCAACACTGTGTAATTCTAACGGCACTAATTAATTTATTGCCCACTTATTCACTACACCGTTGCTTAAAACATCATCTGTCCTGATGATTCCATTTGCATCAGGATATATGGTCACAAAATTTCCAAGAGGCCAGTGGGACCTCGCCAAATTTTCTCCCAATGTTCAATCACTTTATTATGGCGTTTGAATTTACGTCTGAGTTGCTCAGGTTCGAAATAAGTAGGATCCTCTATGATTTCTTTATCATTCAAGTGAGGAACAGGTTCGAGCCTTCTGCCATGGAGTAAATGAGATGGACTTAACACTTCTAAATTGTCCAGATCATCGGTAACATAAGTTAGAGGTCTATTGTTGACTCTATTTTCTATTTCAGTCACAACTGTACGGAATTCTTCTAAGTCTATTCTCTGACGATGAAGAGCCTTCCTTAAACAACGCTTTACAATGCCGATCATTCTTTCATAAAATCCGCCGTGCCATGAAGATTTAGGAGGAATGTATCTCCAACGACAACTGCGTTGATTCAGCATCTGTTGTACTTCTGGTTGATCAAAGATCTTGCTTATATAAGCAGCACCAGCGACAAAGTTTGTTGCATTATCTGAAATCATCAGTCTAGGACATGCCCTTCTGGCTGCAAACCCCTGAATAATTTGATAAAGGTTTCAGCAGACATGTCAGTGGCTACTTCTAGATGTACTGCTCTAGTTGTAGCACAAGTGAACAAACAGATGTACACCTTGATGGGAACTTTGTCAACTGTTTTGGTTAAAATTATTGGTCCAGTGTAATCTACACCTGTCACCTCAAATATAGTGACATGAAAAACTCTTTCAGAGGGATATGGAGGTGGACCTGGATACTGACATACTCGTATATCGCAGTGACAAGTAATACAGTCCTTTATTTGTTTTTTCACACTTTGTCTACCTTGAGGTATCCAGTAGGATTGTCGTATATGACAAAGTGTGTCAGCTACCCCACCATGTAACACGTTACTGTGGGCGTTTTGAACAATCAGTTTTGTTAGCCAGTGATTCTTGGGGATCAGTATTGGATGTATGGCTTCTTTAGGTAGTGAAGAATTATGAATTCTTCCTCAACATCTTATAATCTTTTGTGAGTCGAGATAAAGTCCTAAAGAATTAATCATATCAGGTTTCTTTGGGGATTTGTGTTTCCAGAGAAAACATTTTTCTGTATTTAGTTTACTCAATATTTAATGAGTTCAAGACATTCATAATTGAAAAATTGAGACACGTATGCAATATATGGGAATCTTTATTGAAGGAACGTTTCGCCACACAGTGGCTTCATCAGTCCAATACAAAGTAGAAATGGAGAGGTAATCAGTCCCTCAGCCTGGAATCGATGTGTTCAGTCCATCATTCTTATACGAAGTACAGCATAGGACCAGAGAGGTGGCTTATGTGCTGCAGGCAGGTGAGTTAAAGCAGGAGGAGGAGGGATCACAGTGGGACCTTCCACTAGTGTAAGTAGGTCGTCGTCCAATGGTTGGACATGTGTTGAAGAAGTCTTTGTACCAAGATCCCACGATGTTGCAGTGTCTGACAGATGTGATGAAGGGCTTTTAAAACCAACAAAATGAAGAACTGAGACACTTGTGCAACATATGGGAATCTTTATTGACTGGAGTATATATGCTACCTCTTTGGCCCTATCTTGCACTTCCTACAAGAGTGATGGACTGAACACATCGATTCCAGGCTGAGGGACTGATTACCTCAATCTCCTCCTCTCCTTACCCATTTCTACTTTGTATTGGACTGATGAAGCCACTGTGTGTCGAAACATTTCTTCAGTAAAGATTCCCATATGTTGCATAAGTGTCTCAGTTCTTCTACTTGTCATCATATTCATAATTAGGGTTTATCGCTTTAATGAATTTAAAGATAAGAGTTGTAGCTATTATGAGTTTACCCAAAGATGAGTATTTAGATCCATCAATGACTTTCTGCTGTCTCTGCAGTATTTACACACATTTCTGCTATGTTCAAGCAGACTGTTTCTTCTGGCATAATGTGAGCTTTTTGTTGTGGCCAGTTATTTTCCTTGGGGAGACAGTTTGGTCCGTGGAGCCATAATTTATTATCCACAAATTTCTTGAGTGGGACACCACGTGACAACATGTCAGCTGGATTCTCTTGGGTAGAGACGTAGAGAAAGAGATAATTTCTCTGCATCTCTTCTATTTCTGCTACTCTGTTCTGTACATAGACCAACTTACTCTTATTATTTCTTAACCACTGGAGAACTGCTTCATTATCACTCCAGATCACGGTTTTTTCAATAGTGAGATGATCAAGTACTTTGTTGAGACAGACAGCTAGTTTTGTACCTACATAGAGTGCTGTCAGTTGCAGTTGTGGTACTGTTCTGACCTTCAAGGGTGCTGCTACTCTGGCCTTTGAAGTAATTAGTGTACTTCCTTCAGCACTGGGAGGTCTCCGGGTTTTTTATTCAGCCTGATTACCTGGTACTTTACTGTTGTCTTCATCATGATATGGCTATATAACAAATTAAGTTTGGATTAGGCTTTCGATGTTATTTCATTCTCACATTGTCATTGCGCCTCTTTTTTTATCTATGCATATTCGCTTTCGGCTTTTCTGCTCAATTCCATGTTTTCACTTTTTCTTCGCCTTTTTTCATGTTATATCATATTTACCTCTCGCACTCTACACCTCTGGGTGAACCATGAGCTCACTCTGTTCATTCCATTGCTTCTTTTGCTTTTGGGTAAGAATTTTTCTTGACTTTCCCCACTTTCTGGCCACATAATCCATCATCCCAGTCATTCTCTTCCTTGCTGGTTCTCTTTTCCATTGTACCTCATTCAGGACATGACTCATGCCTTTGTAGTCTCCTCTTTTGAAGTTTAAGTTATCACGTCCTACCTGTGCGACTTCTCTACATTACTGACGCAAGTTATTCGAAGCTGAGGACCATCCGGTCACTAACACTGAGGGGCCTTTCATATATGGCATCCTCTATGTCAGAAACACTCAGGGTGAAAACAATGAACAGTATTGCCGTTTTATCTTCTCCTGTCTCTCTGGTTGTGTCCCAGACATGTTGATGCATGAAGATCTGCTTAAGCACCTCCATGTTTCTGGTCCCCCGTGTGGCTCTAGGTTCTCCCAGTGTATCTCCTTGTGGTTAAAGTCACTCATGAATAGCAGGTTTGTGCTGTTTATGTGGGCTCTTCTGACCACCTCAGCTAATGTTTAAACCATTGCTTTGCTGTTTTCATCCTTTTCTTTACTTGGTCTCTTTCTGTTTAGTCAGGAGTTATCACTACCTTTGGACCCCCAGTCTTCAGTGTCTTCTGTGTAGTCATCTACTTCGCATCTGTTTATTTCTCTCATCTCCTCAAAACTCCACTGGTTTCTGAAGAACAGTGGTATTCCTTCACTTCTGTTCTCTCAGTCTTTCCTCATATTGTGATATCCATATCGCAAAAGAATATTGCACCTGTTATCTGTTCCATGACCTTTCTCTGTGTAAGTGTTGTATTGTCTGGGGATGTCTAAACTATTCCTTCCGTTTTGCCTTTAATCACAAGTTATTCCATCTGCTAAGTGTACCTTACTTTCAGTTCCCTCTCCATTACTAAGTTCCGGTTGTTATTTGGTTGGTTTGCCTTTATCTCATCACCCCTATTCCTTTTTCCTTAGTTGTGTGTGTGTGTGTGTGTGTGTGTGTGTGTGTGTGTGTGTGTGTGTGTGTGTGTGTGTGTGTGTGTGTGTGTGTGTGTGTGTGTGTGTGTGTGTGTGTGTGTGTGTGTTTGTGTGTGTTTGTGTGTGTTTGTGTGTGTTTGTGTGTGTGTGTGTGTGTGTGTGTGTGTGTGTGTGTGTGTGTGTGTGTGTGTGTGTGTGTGTGTGTGTGTGTGTGTGTGTGTGTGTTTCTGTACATGTGAGGGTGTATGTGTGTGTGTGTGTGAATGTGTGTGGGGGAGGAGATGAACTTATTTGTATATACTCACCTATTTGTGGTTGCAGGGGTGGAGTCCTAGCTCCTCTGTCCTCCTCTCAACTTCCAGGATTCACTCTCAACTTCCAGGATTCACTCTCAGCTTCGTGCGCCCGATCAATACTTACTCTTAACTCTAAATTTAGTGTCTGTCTCCACTATTTTTTTTTTTTTTTCATTTCTGGACTAGCTGAAACTAAAGAAATACTCCCTGGCATCCCTCTGCCTCACTTATGTCTTTAATCCAGCTGTGCCCCTGAGTACCTGTTTCCCTCCGCTAGAACAACCTGTCGCTGACTGTCCTATCAATTTCTCTCTGTAGTATGAATGTTGTTTTCATGTCTTTCCTGGTCTTTCTGTACTCCAGGGTCGCTAGATTATTTCATTAGCCTCTCTTCGTACTGTAGCTCATATCCCTTTTCTCTGGAACTGCTCTTATTGTATACCTCTGCAATTTTTCTCCAGTTTCTTGACTTGTTTTTTTTTATGTCTGTGTTCCATAATGGTGCTGCATACTCTAAGATGGGCCTGACATAACTTGTGTAAAGGTTGCAGAATGACTCTTTGTTGAGATTCCTATAGGCTACTCAGAATTGCCAGAGGAGCATTGTCTCCAGAGGTTATTCAATTGATGTGAGTCTCTGGAAATATATTAGCACTATACTTACCCCCAGTCTCTGTCCCCTGAGTGTATTTTCCATGTCACTAACCCTGCAGATTGTTCAGATCCATTTACAGATTTTTATTATCCTCATCTATTTGTATGAGCCACATTAGCTTTGCACCAGAGTCCCATGTGGTACGTAACATGTATAAACCAGAAAAAGTACTAACAATCCTTATGGGACTCCTCTTGTTACTATTCCCCATTTTGACATCTCTTCCTGGACAATCGCTTTTAGTTTCCTTACTATGAGATACTCTTTGATACACCTGAGTATGCTCCCTATTATTCCTGCCTACATCTCAAGTTTTTGCCAAAGTCTCATGGGAGCACAATGTCAAATGCCTTGTTTAATAAAATGCTTTCCAACCAATCCTAACTCTCCTGTTTCCCTTCTGTTATTTTGTCCGTTAAATTTGTGCTGGTAGTAGTTTAAGGAATCACCTGGCCTTTCGACAATCCTCTCAGTTACCTTGCTTAGTACACAAGTTAGTGACAACAGCCTGTAGTTCAATGCCTCATGACTATCTCCTTTCTTGAATATAGGTACAACCTTCATTGTCTTTCACATCTCTGGCAATTATTTTTTGTTTATTGTCTTGGTCTAGATGTTAAATTGCGGTCCAGACAGTACTTCTTCTCTATTATGCCACATCCATGGTGATACCATTTCATGTCACATTGCCATTGATATATCCAGCTCCATCAATAATTTTTTTCTTTCCCCTTTCCTCTGCTGTATGTTTGGTTGCCAGCATCTGCTGGTGTACTATTTTCCATAGAGCTTCTAGCCTTGCCCATTTCCACTGAGAGGACCTCTTTATATCGTGTTTTTCACATCATAGACATTCTTGTGGTTTTTCATAAGATCGCTGAGAGACAATCTTGGCTCAGATTTGGTCTTGGTTGCTACTGTATGTCATTCTCAAATTGTCGCTCAGCCTCTTTCCTCATTCTTGGATATTTATTTCTGGCTAATATCCTCACTTATCTGTTCTCGTCTCTTATTTGCTTCTTATATTTTTCAACATTCTTATGTTTCTCTCATTTGTCTGTCTGTATCTTTGGTTGGATCAAAGGCTCTCTTTGTCTTATTTTGCTCCCGTTCCTCGTCTAAGTATGAAGTTTTCCTCTACCTTCCGTTATTTCCCAACAGCTCACTCCACAATCTCATCTACTGACTTATCTTCCTTTCTTATTCCTCTTGTACCTAACCCTATTTTTCCCCTTTACTTTTCACATCACATTAAGCTATTTCTCTACAAGACCCCAATATACAGTAAACATTCCCTCCCTACTCTACCCCTACTTCATGTTATGCTTGAATTTACCATTTTTATCTTTTTGTTACTTCTCTTTCATTTTGTAAATACATATGGTATTATTTTCACAGTATTTATCCTTGGTTTGTATATTTATCTATGTGCTGACCATAAGTCTCTCATAACACAAGAGTAACTTCAAATATAAACTCATCAATGTTATAAGACACACATGTGCAGTATTAGCATATATAATTGAGGAAACATTTGGCCAAGCACCAAGAATGATCTCTTTTGTCCTCTAGACTGAAGGTGCCATGAGTGGAGAAACGTTGCCTTAATAAAATATCCTGATACTACACAAGCCTTATTTTTCCGTTTGCAGTATTTTCATGACTTGACCATCAATTGATTACTTTGAGGAATTGCACTTTGGTGTCAAATTTTAATACTAAAACATGAAAGTGCACCTTCACATGGTGTTCCAGGAGGTGTAACATTAGCATTATACATTGTTCGTGTATATTTCTGGGGAAAAGTGATGAAGTCTATAAACACTTTGAGTATATGAGGGAATAAATAGAGACATTAGCAAATTTGCTGACGACACCAAAATGGGCCGTCCAATTCAATCTAATGAGGACACTAGAGCACTCCAGGATGAGCTGAATAGACCGAGGCGTTGAATTAGGGGGATATGATTGAGGTGTATACATGGAAAACAGGAATTAATAAAGGGGATGTAAATAGCGTGCTAAAAATACCCAACATAGACAGGACTCGCAGCAGTGGTTTTAAATTGCAAAAATTCAGATTCAAGAAGAATATAGGAAAGCACTGGTTTGGTAATGGAGCTGTGGATGATTGAAACAAACTCCCAAGTACCGTCATAGAAGCTAAGCCGTTGTGTAGTTCTTAAAATAGGATGGATAAATACATGAGCGTGTGTGGGTGGGTGTGACTTGAACCTGACTAGCTTGTTCTAGTAGGTCTGATGCAGTGCTCCTCCCTTAGTGACGTGTCTGACCTGATTAACATAAGGCATTAGCTTAAGATGGTGGAAGAATTGGACCTGCCTAGCATGGGCCAGTACGCCTGTTGCAGTGTTCCTTCTTTCTTATGTTCTTATGTTCTAATATGTAATGATGTGTAAGAAAATCAATAAATATTGTTGTTTCCAGGCTGTTCTTCGGTACAATATTCCCGAGGCTGAAGCAAGTGATGCCTTTGATATGACTGTCAACACCATCACAGTCCCGGACAACAAGTGTGTTACTAAACGTATCACTGCCTGTGCTTCCTATATACTCCCAGATGGCAAGTCTAACATGGTAGTTATCGAAGTAGATCTCATTTCCGGTTACATTCCCGAGAAAGAAGATCTTAAGAAGCTTGTAAAGGATGATCTTAATATAAAGAAATATGAAGTTGATGGTAGCAAGATCACTTTTTATATTGATGAATTAACTGCAAAGGACACCTGTGTAAACTTCCGTGTGATAAGGGACATTGATGTGGAGAATGTCAAGCCTGGGACAGTCCGCATCTATGACTACTATAAACCAGAATTCCAGATTTCTAAGGTGAGTAACTTGCTCATATTCTTTATCACTGTCTACTGCCTCAAATGTTCTATTGAAGAAAGTCAGTGAATATGTCAGGCAGGAACGATCTCTCGTGAACCCATGCTGAGATTCATTAATCAAACTGTGCTCTTGAAGATGACTTCTAATAATATCAGCTATAATTGATTCTAATAATTTGCCTACTATAGACGTCAGGCTTATTTGACGGTAATTTGAAGAAATAGACTCATCTCTTGATTTGAATATAGGAACCACATTGGCCATCTTCCACATCTCTGGCACAACACCAGTAAGGATGGACGCATTAAACACACTCGTTAATGGCTGACTAAGTTCCATCTTGAACATTAAAATGGTATAAAATACCGACAGGTTGTTAGGTAAGACACATATGCAACAGTTAGGCATCTTTATTATGAAACGTTTCGCCTACACAGTAGGCTTCTTCAGTCAAGTACAGAAAAGTTGATAGAAGCAGAAGATACTTGAAGACGATGTAATCAGTCCATCACCCTTAAAGTTTTGAGGTGGTCAGTCCCTCAGTCTGGAGAAGAGCATTGTTCCATAGTATGAAACAATATCAATATATTGTTTCATACTATGGAACAATGCTCTTCTCCAGACTGAGGGACTGACCACCTCAAAACTTTAAGGGTGATGGACTGATTACATCGTCTTCAAGTATCTTCTGCTTCTATCAACTTTTCTGTACTTGACTGAAGAAGCCTACTGTGTAGGCGAAACGTTTCATAATAAAGATACCTAACTGTTGCATATGTGTCTTACCTAACAAGTTCCATCTTGCATTCTTTAAGTACCCTGGAAAACAATTCGTCGGGTCCCGGGGACTTATTTTGCTTCAGTTTGTCTATCTGTTTGATAACCATGTCCCTCGTGACAGTAATGTTACACTCTGTAATTATTATTTTACTACATGTAAACCACACAATAATCAAATTCTGTAAACTCAGCATTGTAATACTTATAGAGAATAAAGTTTGAATTTGAATTTGAATTGATGAGGAACTGAATAATTGTTAATTTCTGGAATCTCATTTACATCTTCCTGTGTAAAAACTGACAAAAGATAGTCATTAAATAGGGAACACATTTCCAGTTCGTTATCCATAAGCTGTCCATTCCCAATTTTCAGAGGTCCTACTTTTTCCTTCACCTTCATCCTATACACTTGAAAGAATCCTTTTGGATTAGTCTTTGATTCATTAATAACTCTAATTTCATAGTCACTTTTAGCCTTTCTAATCCCCGTTTCATTTATCTTTTAAGCTGAACATATTGGTCAGTAAGGTTAACTTCTCTTTTGATGCGCCTATATATTTCCCTTTTCTCCCCTAATAGATTCTTTAGTCTCCTGTTAACCCATTTGGGATCGTTATTATTTGATCTAATTTCTCTCTGGGGAATATATATACTCTGAGCACGTACATTATTAAGAAAAAAATTAAGAATGCAGATCCCTTCGTAATCGTATAAATTTCGTCAGTGAAATCATTAGCTAGATAACCCCAATCGATATTAGACAGGTGTTCCCTAAGTCTATTATAATCGGCAGAACGAAAATCAGGGACTTTTACGGTATTATCATTATTCTAGTTTTCCCAAGCAATCCTAAAACTAATGGTTTTGTGATCGCTTGCTTCATTAAGTACGCTAAAGCATTTCTGTCATGGCTAAGCTCTACATTATTTAGCTTATAAGTGCTAGGGTTATGGGCCTTCCCGAGCTTCAGAATTACACATCTACACTGAACTGCATCTGCCACTATTCTGACCAGTTCCTGGTCAGAATAGTGACCAGGAAGTGGTCCTGAAGTTCCGAGACATCAACGTCTGAATCAATTATCCTACCTATCTTCGTGTCATCAGAGAATTTGCTCATATCACTAGTAATTCCCTCGACAAGGTCGTTGATATATATTATAAACAACAACGGGCCTAAAACTGATCCCTGTGGAACACCACTTGTTACAGATCCCCACTCAGAATTAACCCCATTTATGCACACTGTGTGCTTTCTGTTCGTAAACCACGATTCGATCCATAACAGCACTTTTCCCCCAGTGCCTTAAGCTGCCACTTTCTTTAACAGTCTCTGGTGCAGAACTCTATCAAAGACCTTACTAAATTCCAAATAAACAGTATCGAATTCTTTATCATGATCAACGGCCTCAAAAGCTTTACTGAAGAAAATTATTAAATTAGTTAGGCAAGAACGGCTTTTCGTGATTCCATGTTGAGTATCATTAATCAAATTATACTTATCAAGATGGTTTCTTATAATCTCAGCTATAATTGATTTTAGTAATTTGCCTACAATTGAGGTCAGGCTTATTGGGCGATAATTTGAAGGTAACGACTTGCTCCCTGCTTTAAAAATAGGAATTACATTGGCCATCTTCCACATATCAGACACTACACTTGTTTGAAGAGATATATTAAAAATATTAGTCAATGGTTCACAACGTTGTATTTCACACTCATTGAGAACCCCTGAAAAAAGTTTATCAGGGCCATGGGATTTATTTTGCTTCAGTCGGTCTACTTGTTTCATAACCATTTCGCTAGTGACTGTGATAGTACACAATTTATCTTTTTCAGGCCCACTATAAAAATTAATTATTGGGATATTGTTAGTGACCTCTTGCGTGAAAACAGAGAAAATAATCAGTAAAAATCGAGCGGTATGATGCCCAGAGTTATTTTTAAGGGGACCTGGAAAAACCTTTCAGGTTAGCTTTCTAAATCTAAACTTTTCTAATCTGAATCCATTATTGCGGGTTCTCTCTTGTAGAGATAACCTCAAGACCTTGTTTATATCCCCTTTGTAAATACCCATCTTCCACGTATACTACCTTTCAATCATGTCTCCCCTCATTCTTTGTCTTATAAGTGAATGTAATTTAAGGGACTCCAATCTTTCTTCATACAGAAGATTTCTAATGTTATGTGTTAATTTTGTCATTCTTCACTGAATGTTGTCTAACAAATATATATCCATTTTGTAATATGTAGACCAGATCTTAGGTGCGTAATATAGGTGAGGCCTTACTGATGATGTATAAAGCTGTCGTATAACCACTGGACTTCTGTTGCTTACACTTCTTGATATAAATCCCAGTAATCTATTTACTTTATTACGTACGCCTAGGCACTGCTGTCTTGGTTTAAGGTTGCTGCTTACCATAACCCCCAAGTCCGTTTTGCATTCTGTATGGCTAAGTTCTACAGCTTCGGAACTTTGCATTTATCTTCCTTCCACTGTAGATTTATATGCCCTCCAAGTCGTTCTATTTTATTTCATCCTCTCTAAATGTCTAATCCGCTTCAACAGCACCTCCTCTTCCCTCTGGATGATACTTTTAAAACCCCGGACCTCCTCCTAATCTCCATGCTACTGATTCTTTGTATTATATTCACGCCGCACATTGCCCTCAGTTATGACATCTCCAGTTCTTCCACTTCCGCCCATCTGCTGACAATTTCACTTCCAAAAATCTGAATACATTCATTTCCTCCACGCTCCCTCCCTCCAATCTGATATCCAATCTTTCATTATCTAAACTTTTGTTATCCTCATCACCGTGCATTTTCCTATGTTCACTTTTAATTTACTTCTTTTACATACCCTTCCAAACTCGTTCACCAATCTCGCAACTTCTCTTAAGAATCTCCCAAGAGCACAGTGTCATTAGCAAAAACTATCTGCAACAACTCAGACTTTGTGTTACATTCTTTATCTCATAATCGTACACCTCTTGCCAACACCCGAGCATTCACTTCTCATACAACCCCATCTATTGAACAACCACGGTAACATCACGCATCCATGTCTAAGGCCTACTTTTACTGGGAAATAATCTCTCTCTCCTCCATACTCTCCACTGTCCTTGCGAGAACTCATAATTGTTTTCAGTAACCTACCCTCTATTCCATTTATCTCTAACATCTGTCACATCACTCCCGTATCTACCCTTTCATAAGTCTCTTCCAAATTCATAAATGCAACAATAACCTCTCTATCCTTATCTAAATATTGATCACCTATATGCTTCACTGTCAATACTTGGCCTACATAACCCCCTACACTTCCGAAGGCCTCCTTGCTCATCTGCAATCCTGCTTTCCGTCTTGCTCTTAATTCTTTCAGTGATAACTCTGCCATACACTTTACCAGGTATACTCAACAGGATTATTCCTTATAATTTTTAATCTCTTTAGTCCCCTTTGTCTTTATACAAACGAACTATGCATGCTTTATGCCGATCCCTAGGCACCTTCCCTTCTTCCAAACATTTATTAAATAACAGCCCCAAACATTCCAAAACTATATTCCCATCATCTTTTAACATTTCTGTCTTTATCACATCATTCCCAGCTGCTCTACTCCTTTTCATTCATAAGAACATAAGGAGGAACACTGCAGCAGGCCTGTTGGTCCACAGTAGGCAAGTCCTTCCACCCACTGCCTCACGCACGTCCCCACACTCACAACTGGCTCTTCCTCACTCCTACAAGAAGTTATCCCTCTATGCCCAATGCATGAAATCACAGCTTCCCTATCTTCATCAACATTTATCAGCTCGCTAAGTAAAAGGACACAAATGCAACTAATGACTTTTTATTGTAGCAACGTTTCTCTCTCCAGGAGCTTTATCAAGCCGTTACAAACAATACATGGACACAGAGGGTATATATAGGTTTAGTGTTGTGTAATATACTAGAGGTCTTAGTAGTATTGATATTGATAAATTTATCAACTTGTCGGTTCTGTGAACCATTCATCTACAGCACTGATTTCAGTTGCAATAGTTCTACTACTACCTCTATATATATACCCTCTGTGTTCATGTATTGTTTGTAGCGGCTTAATAACGCTCCTGGAGAGCGAAACGTTGCCACAATAAAATGTCACATTAGTTGCATTTGTGTCCTTTTACTTAGCATATAGTCGGTAATTCTACCAATATTAATACATTTATCAGTTCCTCAGAATATTCCCTTCATCTTTCCGATACTTCCAGCTTTCCATCTAATAACTTTCCTCTCCTATTTCTGTCAATTCTATTCGTTTCCTCAAAAACTTTCTTATTGTCAGCAAAATTCGTTGACAGCTTCTCACTCTTGCTCTCCTTTTGAAAAATTAAGACACACACATGCAACATCTGAGTATGTTTATTGTAGACGTTTCGCCAACCAGTGGCTTTATCAATACAAATTCTTGGACATAATTTGAAGACAATAGAACTATATACAAAAGATGAGGTAATCAGTCCCTCAGCCTTGGAGTTTGTGTGAAGAGCACCGTAGTCGTGAACATTCTTCTGTCTTCAAATTATGTCCTAGAATTTGTATTGATAAAGCCACTGGTTGACGACGCGTCTATGATAAAGATACCCAGATGTTGCATATGTGTCTAATTTTTTCAACATGTCGGTATTGTATACCGTTCATGTACAACTTGCTCTCCTTTTACATTGTTTCACCACTCTCTTAACCTCTCTTTTTCTCTCCCTCCGTGCATCACTTCTTTTTTGTAGAAACCTCTCATATGCTCTCTTTTTTTTCTCTTCCTACCCTCCTTCTCTCATCATTCTTCCAGTCGCTCCTCTTCCCACCTGTACCCATTCTCCTGTAACCACATATTTCTAATTAACACTAACACTACATTCTTAAATCTATCTCATACCTCTTCATCCTCGTTGCCTCTACTCTCGCTAGCCCATCTTTCTTCGAATAGTTGATCATATCTTACCCATACTGCCTCCTCCTTTAGTTTATAAACCTTCACCTCTCTCTTACTCCCTGATGCCGTTCTCCTTTTATCCCATTTACCTTTTATGCTCAATGTAGCTACAACTAAAAAATGCTCTGATATGAGGCCCCTCTAAAAACATCCACTTCCTGATGTCTACTCATCAGTCTTTTATCTGCCAGTACATAGTCTAACAACCTACTGTCATTACGCCCTATATGATGTATACTTATTAATCCTGTTTTTTGTTAAAATATGTATTACATATTATCAAACCCCTTTCTGTACATACTTCATTTAAAAGCCCCCCATCATTATTTACACCTGGTACCCCAAACTTACCTACCAAACTATAAACATTCCTCCCACTTAAGCATTCATGTCCCCCACCTCAAAATTTACTTTAAATCTCTCATAATCTCTCTTTCTCTTCTACACTCCTCTCCTCTCCAGGTAAATAAATACTTATTATAACCCACTTTTTGCATCTGATCAATATTTTAATCCACATAATCCTTGACTTTGTGTATTTATATTCCCTCTTCTCCTGCCATAACTGACCCTTTAGCATTAAGGATCGCATTTTTTCAATGGAAATGATTAAATTATTTACATTTTTGGATCAAACCTAAGAATCCTCAAATAATCTAATATAAATATTTTATTCATCTTAGCTAAATTCTATCTAATATAATACAGATCAATTTAAATTTATATAATATTACCTAATCTAAATTATAATAAAAATCGTTATTTTCAGTTTTTTTATTGCAGAGTAACAGTTTGAATAAATTTACATTCTGTTTATTCTACAGAAAAACAGCGTTGCTTTTTAGGCCTAACTCGCAGGTTTGGCTTCTGTGTGTGTTAGTGTGTTTGCTCAGATTAAGTTGTAATAAACAACTGTCAGTAAATAAACAGGGGGATGGATGAGGGGCTTCAACCGCGGTCCATAAAGTGATGGTCCGTTGCTCTACTGTCTGGACTACTGAACTTCTAATAGAGAAAGCTTGGTAGCAGTATATACGTACATGCTGCCATCAGAGGCACCTACTGTAGCCAAACTGGAAACTTCTCCACAGCCCCATAAACCTATTCTCACCACTTTTACCGCCATATAGTCTATAAATTCAGATTAAGTAGTAATAAACAACTGTCAGTAAATAAACAGAAGCAGTACAGAAGTAATTCTTCAGAGATTTCTCTGTTGGAATCCATACTAATTGTTCAGATGGCAGAGCAGTGGATTGCCAATTTACGGACCACGTTTCAAGCCTCCCACCCATCTTTCTGTTTGTTCATTAACAATTCTACGCTATTTAAAACTCTTTAAGGTAGAAACGTTTCACCTGCTTGTGGCTATATCAGTCCAACATAGAAAGAAACGGTATACGAGGAGTGGGGGTTTTAGATAATGTCGCTCAGCCTAGAGACTGTGTTCAGTCTACCAGTTTTGATATCAACCTGTTTTAAAATAATCATTTATATAATAATATAATAATGTTATATATGTTATACATTGCTGACAAGATGATAAGTAACACATGTGTCGCACTTGTTGTTTATGTTAGCTAAACATTTACTCCAGCGCTGCAGTATTGGGGAGTCGAATGCAGAGATGAACAGCAATCATGGTGTGTTGACGGAGTGTAGAGGTAGCTTGAAGTAATCATTATCTCAGTCTTATTTAAAGAAAACAATATCTTAGCTAAGAGATCAGCCAACACAGGATGATGGGCTGTAATTTATTTCTGTATTGGAAATAAAGCCTAAAGTGCAGGTGAAATTTTTCTTTAATAAACATACCAAGTAATGCACGAGTGTCTTTTTAATCTGGTTGTTTTGAATACCATTTTTAAAGGAAAACTGTTAGTTTTGTCTACTTACCCGGGATCATGAACAGCAATTTGTCTGTTAATGTTTAACATATAAATACTAGACTTCGTAATTTTTATGTTTTCAGAGCTATACTCTTCCACCTTCCACTGAGTGCCGCTAGGAGGCCCAGTCTTCGTGTTAGTGCTCAGTTCGGCATAATCTGCTATGAAGTACTTTATGAAGAACTGATGCTAGAATCATCATAGCAGTGAGCTTAATAAACGACACTGATGCATCAAAGTCGTGGATGAGTTTATAAGCAATGACATCGTATTGAAGAATGATAAATTGTTATTTCTCCATTGTTGTATTATTACGCTTTCCAATTATACTGGCATTGTTTAACCTGTGTTTTATTTGCCACTTAGAGCTGATATTACCTATTAGAGATATTATTTTTTTTATAATTTATTAAAACCCGCACATACATATACTTACATGGATAGGTACACATAGGAAAAAAATACAATGTTGGTAGTAATAAACATTAACTCCGCCCTAACACTACAACAGGTCATAAGGAAAATACACAATGAACAACAACGCAAAAGCTAACCTAATAAGCAACCTACAGGCAAATACATCGGCAACAATAATTAACCATAGTCATGCACGTATCCACCGAACATCTGCATTACTATGTTGAACAGCCGCCAACACTGGCATTATATGTACACATTACACACGCAGCTTACAGAAACAAAGCATACTTTTACAATAAGAAAATATGGAATTTCACGAACATAGCGGACACAAAGGCCAATCAAAGCACAATACATCCGTGCTATGTTCACCACTCAACAAAATCATGCTGTAAAATGTGACAAAATATGTACTAACTACTGGACGCTGCTCCACAAGAGGGGCATCTCATCTCTATAAAAAAGAAAGACCTGTATTTATACCCAAAGTGCATATGAAAAAAATTGCTTACACTTAAATTCCATGCGTTTAACAATAGTAAATATTTGTCCAATTCACACATAATGATAAAGCTATCTCAATACTTGAGTTTACAGTGAACCCAGTAAAACATTAATCTGAACCTAAAGGAATTATTACAACGGACGTAATGGACAATTCCCTTATACAAAGAATTTTTATGTACACACATACACACCAACCATACCAGTACATCAACAGAAGCTCGTGGGCATCCATCTGTCTCACACCGTTGAACATACAATGAACACAAATCAAATACATAAAATGGCAATACACAAATATATAACGTGTGGCACGGTGTTTGAAACCCTCATATTTCACACACGAAACTACACAACACTGAATACCTTCTTAACAGAACATACAATATAACGTTAGAGAGTCACTCTGCACTCGCACACATTGCGCATGCCATACAACACAGTGTCCTTAAGTCAGCAATATGCCTTCAGGTTTACAGCTACTACCCCGAGGCGTATCAACCCAGTATCTAAGCACATTTCATTAGAACCCCTGATACCTTACTCGGTATTGGTGTTACATATAGTAACACTGATACCGATGAGAAAAACATCTCACCCACATACAATTACCCCTATACACACTTCCAGAACCCCGTGACATGCATACCCACATCCATGCACCCCAATCCCTGGGAGACTAGCCCGTCGTCCACCCTTGACATTACAGACTCCATAAATCCCTCAACCCAAAATCCCTATAACCCTCCGAAAATTCTTTCTCCCATCTCCCCCTGTAAACAACTCTATTACAGCACTTAGACCTGTAAAAAGTTGCTGCCAATGCCTTTATCCATTCGTCCGCATCTGCATCCCTCATTGCCCAAGATATAAACATGAAATCCGTTGCCAGATATGTTACTGCATTCCTAACCTGCACCCCCACCCCTCCCATATCTAAGCTTAACACCCTCAAAATCTGCAACCCTCCCCCTCCCACTAACCGAATTGACCGAACCATTCCCTCACAACCCCATGACATTCACAGAAATAAACTGCATGGAATGCCATATCTTCCCTGCCACACACTAAATACTCCCTACCTTCCCTGAGCCTTCGATTAAATAAAATACAGCAAAGTCTCATGTAAAACCTGAAGCATCACTTCCCGTACACCAGGTCGTATACATAAATTCTTTAAGCACACCCAAATGTCGTGCCATGCATACACTGGGTATCCCCCCCTCCACTGCAGCCATGTCTCGCCCCCCCCACCATTTCTAGAACTACCAACTTAATGTGAGCTGGGTCCCTCGCCATCATCAAAGCCCGCAACATGGCCTCACAGAGCTGCAAATCCTTGCCCCCCCCACCACCGTTGCATATTGTTATGCACTCTCCCGATCCCACTGCCCCCCACCCCTCCCTCCCGCAGAAAACTCCTTCTCTCGTACACACTCATCAACCTTCTTTCCAATGGTATAAGCCCTACCCCGCCCTGGCCAAGCGGTAGTGTAACCACCCCTCTACTTAACCATTTTCATCCCAAACCCCATATAAATCTAAAAAATCCATGCAACATTCTTTTGATCTCCCATTGATCACCACATGCCATACCTTACTATACATCAGTACATTGGCCACAATCACCCATTGATGCAACGTGAGATGTGATGGCCACAATCCTCCGAGTCTCAACACACCATCAACAGCTCTCACCGAATTAACTTCACGAGCCTACCTCACATCCCTCGCATATACGACCCCACAAACCTTAACGTGATCCACCACACTCCATCGATCCCCATCACCCTCCACCATCTGTACCCTATCCCCAAGTTCCATGAACTTCGACTTCATCACATTAATTTTCATCCCAGTAGCCTCCCCAAAAAGCCACAACCCTCTCCACCTGCTGTAAATCCTCACCCACCCCCTCCACGAGAACCGTTGTATCAACTACATAACCCACAATTCCAGGACACCGATCGCTTCCCTTATGCTCCATATCCTCCCTCACACACCGCCGAACTGCCCTATAAAATGGGTCCTATAAACAAGCGAACAATAGTTGTGAAAGTGGACAACTCGGTCTCAATTCTCGACCCATCTGAACTTTCGACCCTACCCTGCCATTAACCTGCACACGCATACACACCCCCTCATACAAGGTCCGTGCCCAAGATACGATTTCCTCCCCAAACCCCTGCCATCTCATGAACCACCACAATGCATCCCTTTCGACACTATCATATGCTGCCTGCAAATCTAACGCTAACACTCCACCACCACCCGAATCCTGCCACTTCTCTATAAAACCCCATATCAACCCATGCCCCCCAAATATGGACCTACCTGATACCCTGTATTGTCCCCTGTCTATGACCTTATCAATCACCTTTTTCAATCTATTCCCAAAAATTCTCGCAAATAACTTATATTCAATACATATATGTGATATAGCCCTATAATACTACACTATAGACTGTTGGGCCCCTTTTGGCACCAATATCACGACTGCTGTCCGTTGCAATTTCCATCACCCCGTCCTTTTTTAAAACATTAAACAACCTTACCAAAAACTCCTTTAAACCCCCAATTCGAGACATAGAAATCGCTCGGCAGACCATCCATGCCTGGTGCTTTACTCGAGCTCATACACAACAATGCTTGCCAAATCTCACACTCCAAAATTAGGACCCCTAACACCTCCCTGTCCTCCCTCTCGAGCACACTCTGTATCGACCCCCCCCCCCTCATTTCCCATAAAGCTGCTGCACTTATACCCACGCTTGCCATATACGACCTGAACCATACATCAATGTATCCACCCACATTCTTTGTTGTGACCAAAACTTGACCCTCACGATACCCCTCCATCCCTACTTGCACATTCAACCCCATCATTTCTGTGGCCGCTCTCTTTTGTCTCTGCCCCCTCAAAACACAAGCTGATGGCTGGTCCCCCCAGAGCAACTCCTCCATACCTCCCAACACTCGCGCTCCATCAAAACAGTCATTTTGCCAAACCATATATGGTCCTTTAATCCCTCAATTTCCGCCACAGGGTAACACCCACCTCGGCCCCCATAACAAGCACGTTGCTGCCCTTCAAGATACCCAGTGAGCCCGTACATCAACTGATTACTCTCCCACCCACGTCAAACATAATGATCCTTAATATGTGTCTTAGTCACTGTTTCCAACCAATGAACCAATTCCCCATCCCCAGGTGCCCCTTCCCACAAACTCACCCACAATTTTGCAAACGACTGCCTTCCTTCCTCCCCTTGTAGCAACCGAACATTCAATTTCCAATAACTTCTATACCATCTAGGAAATCCCTCCCACCCTAAATCCACTGAGACACCTCGATGATCAGAGAAAGCCACATCCACAATGCTTACCCGCCAAATTTCGACCATGCGAGGCACATACAGTCTGTCAAGCCTGCCCGCATACCCACAATGCACAAATATATGCTCCATCTCCAACCCCACATCTATTAACCCCATCCTATTTAATAAATCCCCCAAGACCACAGAACAATATCCCGCACCCCGAGGTTCCACATCCTTATGCACAATTCCAATCACTGCCTATGACTGTTACCACTGGAAGGAACCTCAGATATACTAAAACCTCTCTCATGAATCTATTTTTCACACGACCATCCCCCTCTGCTGGTCCATACACACACACAAAGGCAGCCCTCTCCTGGCCCCATAAACCTTCCACCCGTATCGCCCTCTTCCCCTCACGGTGCCGAACAACAAACGGGCTAGTCCCCCTAATCATGATTGCCACACCTCCTTTCAATCTTTTAGTATACTCCACATACACATTATACCCCTCTAACATTAGCTCACAACCTAGCTTATAATTGTGTTCCTGAACAAACACATCAACACTATAACATACTATTACTAGTTAGGCACTTAAAACGGACAATGGGTGTTTTCCTCTTGACACCGACACAATCTTCTCAACCGTTCGTTTGTTTCCTCCTCTGTCCCCCCTACCTTAGAATTTCCTTTCACTGGCCCCAGACTCTTAGGACTACTGAGACCTCTCTGCGTCACATCCACCCATGTTACACGTTCACTGAGCAGGTGTTAGCACGTCCTGAGAGTCTGAAAGAACTGCAGCATGCTTCAGTGACCCACTGTCCACCTGCATCATTTCATCAGAAGGGCAGGCCTGATGTACCTCTGCCTCCACTGTATGTACCAGCAAGTCAGCTGCCACACAAACCTCCGGCACATCTTCATTCTCGGTGCCTGCTGCAACAGCAAACCCAAAATCTAGTGCCGCATCCGTTACAGCACACACGCCTTGGGACGCCAACAAATCATCCAAGACAGAGGTAATCGAGGCTTCCATGTCACTGACAGCCAATTCCGGGACAACCTCCCCAACCGCAGGTTCTGCCTCCGGTGAAGCATAGCACACACTGTCTCCTATCTCTGTCGTCTCGGTCCTCTCAACCTCTGGACTCCACGCCTTGCCCGGCATAGGCACCGACATACAAGGCGGGTATTGCTCTGCACTTTCCTCCCTGGCCTCTGTGCATCGCTGTTCTTCCCTGATGTCCCATCGACAAACTCACTGCATTATGATCATAAGCACCACACAAACGACAGGAACACTGTTGCTCTGCGTGTGTCACCATCACCTGGATCCTGAAGTCATCCAAGATGAAGTAGGATGGGATCGGATGATGTAGTGTCACCTTCAAAGTGAATGTTCCCTCGGGAACATTCACTTTGTCAAAAGCAGCGCGTAGATCTGATTCATCGGCCTTGAAAGGCCGATGTACAAGGTATACAAGCCTAGTTGACATCAGTGACATATTACTATATAGAAAGCCGCTTGTTATGCAGAGCATTTGGTGCAAATTAGGTCACTTTTGTCCCAGGATGCGACCTACACCAGTCGACTAACATCCAGGTACCCATTGTACTGATGGGGAACATAGACAACCGGTGTAAGACAACACGCACAATGTTTCTACCCTCGCCGGGAATCGGACCCGGACAGTCGCCGTGTGAAGAGAGAGCTTTAGCCACCAGACCACAGGGCACCGTAGTCTGGTGGCGCTTTTATTAATAGAAGAGGTGAAAGTAGGTAAAGTAACAGCAGAGAAAGACAAGGAATTTGGGCTAGAGCAGGAAAAACCCAAGGGAAATAATGCAGGATAGTTAAGACAAATTTCACTGGTCTGCATGATTTTTTATTGATTCTGTGGCATCTTTTTCTATATATATATATATATATATATATATATATATATATATATATATATATATATATATATATATATATATATATATATTTATATATATATATATATATATATATATATATATATATATATATATATATATATATATATATATATATATATATATATATATATATATATATATATATATATATATATATATATATATATATATATATATATATATATATATTTTTATTATCACACTGGCCGATTCCCACCAAGGCAGGGTGGCCCGAAAAAGAAAAACTTTCACCATCATTCACTCCATCACTGTCTTGCCAGAAGGGTGTTTTACACTACAGTTTTTAAACTGCAACATTAACACCCCTCCTTCAGAGTGCAGGCACTGTACTTCCCATCTCCAGGACTCAAGTCCGGCCTGCCGGTTTCCCTGAATCCCTTCATAAATGTTACTTTGCTCACACTCCAACAGCACGTCAAGTATTAAAAACCATTTGTCTCCATTCACTCCTATCAAACACGCTCATGCATGCCTGCTGGAAGTCCAAGCCCCTCGCACACAAAACCTCCTTTACCCCCTCCCTCCAACCTTTCCTAGGCCGACCCCTACCCCGCCTTCCTTCCACTACAGACTGATACACTCTTGAAGTCATTCTGTTTCGCTTCATTCTCTCTACATGTCCGAACCACCTCAACAACCCTTCCTCAGCCCTCTGGACAACAGTTTTGGTAATCCCGCACCTCCTCCTAACTTCCAAACTACGAATTCTCTGCATTATGTTCACACCACACATTGCCCTCAGACATGACATCTCCACTGCCTCCAGCCTTCTCCTCGCTGCAACATTCATCACCCACGCTTCACACCCATATAAGAGCGTTGGTAAAACTATACTCTCATACATTCCCCTCTTTGCCTCCAAGAACAAAGTTCTTTGTCTCCACAGACTCCTAAGTGCACCACTCACTCTTTTTCCCTCATCAATTTTATGATTCACCTCATCTTTCATAGACCCATCCGCTGACACGTCCACTCCCAAATATCTGAATACGTTCACCTCCTCCATACTCTCTCCCTCCAATCTGATATTCAATCTTTCATCACCTAATCTTTTTGTTATCCTCATAACCTTACTCTTTCCTGTATTCACCTTTAATTTTCTTCTTTTGCACACCCTACCAAATTCATCCACCAATCTCTGCAACTTCTCTTCAGAATCTCCCAAGAGCACAGTGTCATCAGCAAAGAGCAGCTGTGACAACTCCCACTTTGTGTGTGATTCTTTATGTTTTAACTCCACGCCTCATGCCAAGACCCTCGCATTTACTTCTCTTACAACCCCATCTATAAATATATTAAACAACCACGGTGACATCACACATCCTTGTCTAAGGCCTACTTTTACTGGGAAAAAATTTCCCTCTTTCCTACATACTCTAACTTGAGCCTCACTATCCTCGTAAAAACTCTTCACTGCTTTCAGTAACCTACCTCCTACACCATACACTTGCAACATCTGCCACATTGCCCCCCTATCCACCCTGTCATACGCCTTTTCCAAATCCATAAATGCCACAAACACCTCTTTAGCCTTATCTAAATACTGTTCACTTATATGTTTCACTGTAAACACCTGGTCCACACACCCCCTACCTTTCCTAAAGCCTCCTTGTTCATCTGCTATCCTATTCTCCGTCTTACTCTTAATTCTTTCAATAATAACTCTACCATACACTTTACCAGGTACACTCAACAGACTTATCCCCCTATAATTTTTGCACTCTCTTTTATCCCCTTTGCCTTTATACAAAGGAACTATGCATGCTCTCTGCCAATCCCTAGGTACCTTACCCTCTTCCATACATTTATTAAATAATTGCACCAACCACTACAAAACTATATCCCCACCTGCTTTTAACATTTCTATCTTTATCCCATCAATCCCGGCTGCCTTTCCCCCTTTCATTTTACCTACTGCCTCACGAACTTCCCCCACACTCACAACTGGCTCTTCCTCACTCCTACAAGATGTTATTCCTCCTTGCCCTATACACGAAATCACAGCTTCCCTATCTTCATCAACATTTAACAATTCCTCAAAATATTCCCTCCATCTTCCCAATACCTCTAACTCTCCATTTAATAACTCTCCTCTCCTATTTTTAACTGACAAATCCATTTGTTCTCTAGGCTTTCTTAACTTGTTAATCTCACTCCAAAACTTTTTCTTATTTTCAACAAAATTTGTTGATAACATCTCACCCACTCTCTCATTTGCTCTCTTTTTACATTGCTTACCCACTCTCTTAACCTCTCTCTTTTTCTCCATATACTCTTTCCTCCTTGCATCACTTCTACTTTGTAAAAACTTCTCATATGCTAACTTTTTCTCCCTTACTACTCTCTTTACATCATCATTCCACCAATCGCTCCTCTTCCCTCCTGCACCCACTTTCCTGTAACCACAAACTTCTGCTGAACACTCTAACACTACATTTTTAATCCTACCCCATACCTCTTCGACCCCATTGCCTATGCTCTCATTTGCCCATCTATCCTCCAATAGCTGTTTATATCTTACCCTAACTGCCTCCTCTTTTAGTTTATAAACCTTCACCTCTCTCTTCCCTGATGCTTCTATTCTCCTTGTATCCCATCTACCTTTTACTCTCAGTGTAGCTACAACTAGAAAGTGATCTGATATATCTGTGGCCCCTCTATAAACATGTACATCCTGAAGTCTACTCAGCAGTCTTTTATCTACCAATACATAATCCAACAAACTACTGTCATTTCGCCCTACATCATATCTTGTATACTTATTTATCCTCTTTTTCTTAAAATATGTATTACCTATAACTAAACCCCTTTCTATACAAAGTTCAATCAAAGGGCTCCCATTATCATTTACACCTGGCACCCCAAACTTACCTACCACACCCTCTCTAAAAGTTTCTCCTACTTTAGCATTCAGGTCCCCTATATATATATAAACACTGATCTCTTTCTGAAGGAGACTCGAACCTACAAACCTTGGAACAAGGTATGCAGTGCTTTACCAATCTACCCAATCAATCCAGTGTGAGTAGATTGGTAAAGCACTGCGTACCTTGTTCCAAGGTTCGTAGGGTCGAGTCTTCTTTAGCCAGAGATCAGTGTTTGTATATATTTCGCCTGCTCTTGCCAATTCCTTGCATATATATATACATACATACATATATATATATATATAATAGTGATTCATTGTGTTTTTTATTCATCTGTATCACATCAGGTTGTTAAGTTATTCGGAAACGTTTGATATAGCGTAAGTAAATGAGAAAGTGATATATTACCAATTAAAATGCTTACCAAAAAATATACTAAAATGTTAAATCTAATACATTTTTCTTCATTTTCAGATTATTAATATGTCTAGAGGCTGCATAAATTCACCAGACATATTTTGCTATGTCTGCGGGCAATTCTTCCCTTCAGATTCCCGGAGCAACATTACTCCTTTATTGAAGTGCTGCTCCTTTGCTTATTTTTGCTGAAAACTTGGAGACCAGCGTTGACCCCTGTACCACAGAGTCCTCAGTGTTGCCCACTGTACCTGGAGTTTACCTGTAGAGAGTTCCGAGGGTCAACGCCCCCGCGGCCTGGTCTGTGACCAGGCCTCCTGGTGGATCAGAGCCTGATCCACCAGGCTGTTAATGCTGGCTGCATGCAACCAACGTACGCGCCACAGCCCGGCTGGTCAGGTACCGACTTTAGGTGCTTGTACAGTGCCAGCTTGAAGACTGTCAGAGGTGTATTGGTAATCTCCCTTATGTATGCTGGGAGGCAGTTGAACAGTCTCGGGCCCCTGACACCTATTGTATTGTCTCTTAACGTGCTAGTGACACCCCTGCTTTTCGTTGGGGGGATGTTGCATCGTCTGCCAAGTCTTTTGCTTTCGTTGTGAGTGATTTTCGTGTGCAAGTTCGGTACTAGTCCCTCTAGGATTTTCCAGGTGTATATAACCATGTATCTCTCCCGCTTGTGTTCCAGGGAATACAGGTTCAGGAACTTCATGCACTCCCAGTAATTGAAGTGTTTTATCTCCGTTATGCGGGCCGTGAAGGTTCTCTGTACATTTTCTAGGTCAGCAATTTCACCTGCCTTGAAAGGTGCTGTTAGTGTGCAGCAATATTCCAGCCTAGATAGAACAAGCGACCTGAAGAGTGTCATCATGGGCTTGGCATCCCTAGTTTTGTAGGTTCTCATTATCCATCCTGTCATTTTTCTAGCAGCTGCGATTGATACAATGTTATGGTCCTTGAAGGTGAGATCCTCCGACATGATCACTCCCAGGTCTTTGACGTTGGTTTGTCGCTCTGTTTTGTGGCTGGAATTTGTTTTGTACTCTGATGAAGTTTTAATTTCCTCGTGTTTACCATATCGGAGTAATTGAAATTTCTCGTTGTTGAACTTGATATTGTTTTATGCAGCCCATTGAAAGATTTGGTTGATGTCCGCCTGGAGCCTTGCAGTGTCTGCAATGGAAGACACTGTCATGCAGATTCGGGTGTCATCTGCAAAAGAAGACACGGTGCTGTGGCTGACATCCTTGTCTATGTCAGATATGAGGATGAAAAACAAGATGGGAGCGAGTACCGTGCCTTGTTGAACAGAGCTTTTCGCCGTAGCCACCTCAGACTTTACTCTGTTGACTACTACTCTTTGTGTTCTGTTTGTGAGGAAATTATAAATCCATCCACCAACTTTTCCTGTTATTCCTTTAGCATACATTTTGTGCGCTATTACGCCATGGTCACACTTGTCGAAGGCTTTTGCAAAGTCTGTATATATTACATCTGCATTCTTTTTGTCTTCTAGTGCATCTAGGACCTTGTCGTAGTGATCCAGTAGTTGAGACAGACAGGAGCGACCTGCTCTAAACCCATGTTGCCCTGGGTTGTGTAACTGATGGGTTTCTAGATGGGTGGCGATCTTGCTTCTTAGGACCCTTTCAAAGATGTTTATGATATGGGATGTTAGTGCTATCGGTCTGTAGTTCTTTGTTATTGCTTTACTGCCCCCTTTGTGGAGTGGGGCTATACATGTTGTTTTTAGTAACTGTGGGACGACCCCAGTGTCCATGCTCCTTCTCCATAGGATGGTAAAAGCTCGTGATAGGGGCTTCTTGAAGTTCTTGATGAACACGGAGTTCCATGAGTCTGGCCCTGGGGCAGAGTGCATGGGCATGTCATTTATCGCCTGTTCGAAGTCATTTGGCGTCAGGATAACATCAGATAGGCTTGTGTTAACCAAATTCTGTGGCTCTCTTATAAAAAAATTCATTTTGATCGTCGACTCTCAGTCTGGTTAGCGGCTTGCTAAAAACTGAGTCATACTGGGACTTGAGTAGCTCACTCATTTCCTTGCTGACATCTGTGTAAGACCCATCTTGTTTAAGTAGGGGCCCAATACTGGACGTTTTTCTCGACTTTCATTTGGCATAGGAAAAGAAATACTTTGGGTTTCTTTCGATTTCATTTATGGCTTTTAGTTCTTCCCGCGATTCCTGACTCCTATAAGATTCCTTTAGCTTAAGTTTGATGTTTGCTATTTCTCTGACCAGTGACTCTCTACGCATTTCAGATATATTGGCCTCTTCTAGCAGCTCTGTTATTCTTTTTCGTCGCCTGTAAAGGGAGCGCCTGTCTCTTTCTATTTTACATATGTAATAAAGTTGGTAGAATTACCGACAACATGTAAAGTAAAAGGACACAAGTCCAACTAATGTGACATTTTATTGTGGCAACGTTTCGCTCTCCAGGAGCTTTATCAAGCCATTACAAACAATACATGGACACAGAGGGTATATAAAGGCTCAGGGTATATAAAGGTATATAAAGGCAGTACTAGTGAGGTACCATTTAGATGTTCACTATTGGTAGTAGTAGTAGTAGTAGTGACAAAAGTAGTAGTAGTAATACAATATGGTAGAGCAATTAATTCGTACATGAGTAAAAGGATATAAAAGCTATTACTTGGATATAAAAGTTATTACTTGGGAAGGGTAAAGAGAAAGGAGAGTCTTTCAATGTTTATTATGCTAATTGCCGTAGTGCTAGGAATAAGATGGACGAGTTGAGATTAGTTTCTAGTGCAGGTAACATTGATGTATTTGCCTTAACTGAGACGTGGTTTAATTCAAAAAGTCGGGACATGCCTGCGGATTGTCATATTCAGGGTTTTAAATTGTTCCAAGTAGATAGAAGTATCGGGAAGGGGGGTGGGGTGGCATTGTATGTCCGAGATCGCTTGAACTGTTGCATAAAAACGGGTATTAAGTCTGAAGTAACACATACAGAGTCTGTTTGGATAGAATTTTCAGAGGGGCATGATGTAATCAGTCCATCACCCTGATTACATCGTCTTCAAGTATCTTCTGCTTCTATCAACTTTTCTGTACTCGACTGAAGAAGCCTATTGTGTAGGCGAAACGTTTCAAAATAAAGATACCTAACTGTTGCATATGTGTCTTACCTAACAACCTGTCGGTATTTTATACCATTTTAATGTTCAATCTGTCAGACACTGCAACACAAGGGTATCTTGGTACAGACCTACAATCAACTTCTACAACCTCTACTAGTGAGAAGGGCTGGATTTGAGAGGGACCTGACCTCCCAGCATCTGAGTTCTTACGTCTTCTAGTGACCTACGTCTCACCTGTTGGCACTATATAAGGCTCCATCCTGTCACTTCATCTCCATATTGTTTCATTCTATGGAACAATGCTCTTCTCCAGACTGAGAGACTGACCACCTCAAAACTTTAAGGGTGATGGACTGATTACATCGTCTTCAAGTATCTTCTGCTTCTATCAACTTTTCTGTACTCGACTGAAGAAGCCTACTGTGTAGGCGAAACGTTTCAAAATAAAGATACCTAACTGTTGCATATGTGTCTTACCTAACAACCTGTCGGCATTTTATACCATTTTAATGTTCAACATGTAGAATTGAATGGAAGTATGATAGTAGGGATAACTCAGTAACAGTCCCAGATTTTCGCTTAGCAGATTACGATGGGCTTAGAGAACACTTATCATCTGTTGACTGGGGTAACGAAGAGAGCTATCAATATGACAGTTTTCTGAACACAATACATGCTGCTCAAAGAACGTTTATCCCTTATAAGGAAATTAGATCAAATAGAAATGACCCAAAATGGATGAATAATATTCTGAAATATCTAATAGGGCATAAGAAAGGAATTTATAGGCGTATCAAAAGAGGCGAGGGTCATCTTATGAATCAGTATATTGACATTAAGAGGGACATTAAAAAAGGGGATAAGAAAAGCTAAAAGGGACTATGAAATTAAAGTTGCTAGGGATTCTAAAACTAACCCAAAAAGTTTTTTCCAGGTCTATAGAACAAAAGTCAGAGATAAGATAGGTCCCCTTAAAAATAACTATGGGCATCTTACTGACAAAGAGAATGAAATGTGCTCGATTTTAAATAATTATTTTCTCTCGGTTTTTACACAGGAAGACACTAATAATATTCCGGTAATTAATTTTTATAGTGGATCAGAAGAAGATAAATTATGTAACATCACAGTCACTAGTGAAATGGTTGTGAAGCAGATAGACAGACTGAAGCAAAATAAGTCACCGGGTCCTGATGAGGTTTTTTCAAGGGTTCTAAAGGAATGCAAAATGGAAGTCTGTGAACCATTAACTAATATTTTTAATTTATCTCTTCAAACAGGTGCAGTGTCTGATATGTGGAAGATGGCTAATGTAATTCCTATTTTTAAAACAGGGGACAAGTCGTTACCGTCAAATTACCGCCCAATAACCCTGACCTCAATTGTAGGCAAATTACTAGAGTCAATTATAGCTGAGATTATAAGAAGCCATCTCGTTAAGCATAGCTTGATTAATGATACTCAGCATGGATTCACAAGAGGCCGGTCTTGTCTAACTAATTTATTAACTTTCTTCAGTAAAGCTTTTGAGGCTGTTGACCACGATAAAGAATTTGATATTATTTACTTAGATTTTAGTAAGGCATTTGATAGAGTTCTGCACCAAAGACTGTTGAAGAAAGTAGCAGCTCATGGCATTGGGGGCAGGGTGCTCTCGTGGATCGAATCATGGCTCACAGACAGGAAGCAAAGAGTGTCCATAAATGGGGTTAAATCCGAGTGGGGATCAGTAACAAGTGGCGTTCCACAGGGATCAGTCTTGGGCCCGTTGTTGTTTATAATATATATCAATGATCTTGATGAAGGAATTACTAGTGATATGAACAAATTCGCCGATGACACGAAGATAGGTAGGATAATTGATTCAAACGTAGATGTGGTGACGTGTACTTAGTTCAGTGGTGACGTGTACTTAGTTCAGTGGTGACGTGTACTTAGTTCAGTGGTGACGTGTACTTAGTTCAGTGGTGACGTGTACTTAGTTCAGTGGTGACGTGTACTTAGCTCTGTGAAGACCTGTTTGTGTGCTCTCTGTGAATCTGAACCAGGATGCCCTCTCTTGAGCAGCTTTACCAGCAGCTGAGAGAAGAACTCAGAGTTGCTAAACTGGAGATACGGCGATTAACGGAGGAGAACAAGAGGATTCGTAGTAATCCTCCTGTTGTGAGTCCCCAGGTTAAGAGGGGAGCTTGGTCAGTGGCCGGGCAACATGGAACCAAGCTGAAGATTAAGAAAACGGTTGGAGAGGCAGAAACAACGAGAAACCAGAAGACTGCCGTGGAAACTTCCAACTCATTCTCGGTGCTACCTGACGAATGTGAGTGTTCTACTGGGAATGCCACAACGAGCACCAAGG
>NC_091292.1:46427995-46456989 GCF_038502225.1 Cherax quadricarinatus | reverse complement strand
CTTTCACCATCATTCACTCCATCACTGTCTTGCCAGAAGGGTGCTTTACACTACAGTTTTTAAACTGCAACATTAACATCCCTCCTTCAGAGTGCAGGCACTGTACTCCACATCTCCAGGACTCAAGTCCGGCCTGCCGGTTTCCTTGAATCCCTTCATAAATGTTACTTTGCTCACACTCCAACAGCACGTCAAGTATTAAAAACCATTTGTCTCCATTCACTCCTATCAAACACGCTCACGCATGCCTGCTGGAAGTCCAAACCCCTCGCACACAAAACCTCCTTTACCCCCTCCCTCCAACCTTTCCTAGGCCGACCCCTACCCCGCCTTCCTTCCACTACAGACTGATACACTCTTGAAGTCATTCTGTTTCGCTCCATTCTCTCTACATGCCCGAACCACCTCAACAACCCTTCCTCAGCCCTCTGGACAACAGTTTTGGTAATCCCGCACCTCCTCCTAACTTCCAAACTACGAATTCTCTGCATTATATTCACACCACACATTGCTCTCAGACATGACATCTCCACTGCCTCCAGCCTTCTCCTCGCTGCAACATTCATCACCCATGCTTCACACCCTTATAAGAGCGTTGGTAAAACTATACTCTCATACATTCCCCTCTTTGCCTCCAAGGCCAAAGTTCTTTGTCTCCACAGACTCCTAAGTGCACCGCTCACCCTTTTCCCCTCATCAATTCTATGATTCACCTAATCTTTCATAGACCCATCCGCTGACACGTCCACTCCCAAATATCTGAATACATTCACCTCCTCCACTAACCTTACAAACTTCTCTTTAGAATCTCCCAAAAGCACAGCATCATCAGCAAAAAGTAACTGTGCAAACTTCCATTTTGTACTTGACTCTTTTTAATTTAATCTCACTTCTCTCACCAACACTCTTGCATTTACTACTTTTACAACTCCATCTATAAATGTGTTTAACAACCATGGTGGCATTACACACCCCGTCGAAGGCTTACTTTTACTGGGAAGTAATCTTCCTCTCTCCTACGCACCCTAACCTGAGCCTCACTTTTTTCGTAAAAAAGTCTTCGCAGTATTTAGTAACTTTCTATGCTTTCCATACACTTGCAATATCTACCACATTGCTCCCCTATCCACCCTATCATAAGTTTTTTTCTAAATCCATAAATGCAAAGAAAATATCCCTACCTTTACCTAAATATTGTTCTCTTGTATGCTTCAATATAAACGCTTGATCAACTCATCCGCTACCCATTCTGAAGCCTATATGTTCATTTGCAATCCTGCTTTCTCACTTCTAACTCTTTCATTAATAACCCTACCATTCACTTTACGTGGTATACTCAATAAACTTTATTTATCCCATATAAATTATACAATCTCTTTTGTCCCTCTTTCCCTTATATAAGGGAATTATACAGGCTCTCTGCCAGTCCTTAGGTACTTTCCTCTCTTTCATACATTTACTGAACAAAAGTATCAACCACTCCAAAATTATATTCTCCTTCTTCCCCGCTTTTAACATTTCTTTCATGATCCCATCAGTTCTAGTTAATTTACGTCCTTTCATTCTACTTCATGTCTCATACACCTCCCCCACACTCACTGCCGGCTCGTCTTCACTCCTGAAAGATGTTATACCTTCCTGGCCACTGCATGAAATTACTGCCTCCCTCTCATCATCAACATTTAACAGTTCTTCAAAATATTCCCGCCATGTTCCCAATACCTCGAGCTCCCCATCAACTAACTCCAGTACGTTTTCTGATTTTCAACGGTCAAATCTGTTCGTTCTCTAGGCGGCTTTCTTAACCTATCGCTCTCACTCCAGAATTGTTTCTTATTCTCAGAAAAACTTGTTGACAGCGCCTCACCCACTCTATCACTTGCTGTCCTTCCGCACTCCCTCACCAATTTCTTCACCTCTCTTTTACTCTCCATATACTCTACCCTTCTTATAACACATCTCTATAAAACTGTCTCATACTTAATCATTCCACCAATCACTCCTCTTTCCTCCTGCACTCACCTTCCTATAACCACAAACTTCTGCTCAGCTTTCTGTCACTATCCCACCCCTCTTCAACCCCCTTACTACCTATACTCACACCAAACTCCCAATAGTTGCTTATATCTCACCCTAACTTCCTCCTTCCATAGTTTACAAACTTTTACCTCTCGATTACTTGCTGTTGCCGTTTTCCTTTTGCTCCATCTACCTCTTACTCGAAGTTTATCTACAACTAAATGACTGTAGACACTGCAAGGCTCCAGGCAGACATCAACCAAATCTTCAAATGAGCTGCAGAAAACAATATGGAGTTCAGCGATGAGAAATTTTAATTACTCTGATATGCTAAACGTGAGGAAATTAAAATTTCGTAGAAGTATAAAGCAAATTCCAAAAACACATTAGAGCGAAAAACTAACGTCAAAAACCTGGGAGTAATCATGTCGGAAGATCTCACCTTCAAGGACCACAACATTGTATCAATTGCATCTGCTAGAAAAATGATAAGATGCATAATGAGAACCTTCAAAACTAGGGATGAAAGCCCATGATGACACTCTACAGGTCGCTTGTTCTATCTAGGCTTGAATATTGCTGCACACTAACAGCACCTTTCAAGGCAGATGAAATTGTTGACCTAGAAAATGTATAGAGAACTTTCATGGCATGCATAACTGAGATAAAACACCTCAATTACTGGGAATGCTTGAAGTTCCTGAACCTGTATTCCCTGGAACGCAGGCTGGAGAGATACATGATTATATACACCTGGAAAATCCTAGAGAAATTAGTACCAAACTTGCACACGAAAATCACTCCCTATGAAAGCAAAAGACCCGGCAGACGATGCAACATCCCCCCAATGAAAAGCAGGGGTGTCACTAGCACGTTAAGTGTCATGAGCCTAAGACCGTTCAACTGCCTCCCAGCATACATAAGGGGGATTACCGATAGACCCCTGGCTGTCTTCAAGCTGGCACTGGACAAACACCTGAAGTTGGTACCTGACCAGCCGGGCTGTGGTTTATATGTTGGATTGTGTGCAGCCAGCAATACCAGCCTAGTTGATCAGGCCCTGATCCACCATGAGGCTTGGTCACAGGAGTTAGCGTGGGCTGTTACCAAGCACCATGGCTTGTTGTAGTGTTTTAGAATCTCAGGTTCAATGTTGAAGGAGGTTCTACTTCTTCAGGAGGAAAATAGGAGGCTGAAGCTTCGCATAGATGAGTTTGGGAGCGAGTGTGAGAAGGATTTAGCTGGTAAGGAGGAAATGGTCACCAGCAGTGATAGTGGCAGCCGCTTTAAGTGGCAAGTGGTTCACAGTTCAGGAAGAAGGAAGATGAGGAGGGTTAATAGAGAAGATGTGAAGGTAGGAAATCGATTCTCTGTTCTCCAAGACGAGTGTACTTCAGTGGTTAGTGAGGTTGAAGGTACCACTGATTCCCCTGCTAATCAAGGTAAGAATATTTTAATAGTAGGCGATTCTCAGGTAAGATATATGGACCGTGCATTTTGTAACAGAGACAGAAAGGTCAGACAGAGAGTGTGCCTTCCTGGAGCTGGTGTTGGTGACATAGTCAGCAGGTTGGATAATATTATGGCAGGTAATGGGAACAAGCCCATTATCTGTCTTAGTGCTGGGGGTAATGACATTGGGAAGGGCAGGAGAGAGGAGCTGCTGGATAAGTACAGGTCAGCCATAGAAGTAGTTAGGTCTAAGGGAGGGATCCCAGTCATATGTAGCATCTTGCCTAGAAAGGGAGTGGGCAATGAATGGATGTCTAGGGCAATTGGTATAAATTGCTGGCTAGACAGGTACTGCAAGGAACTTGCAATCCCATTCATTGATAACTGGGACCTATTCTTTGGCAAACGTGATATGTATGCAAGGGATGGGGTTCATCTCTCTGGGGATGGAGTGGTTGCATTAGCCAATTCAATTGAGAGGGTAATTGATGACTTGTCTAGGAATTTAAACTGATAGATTATAGAGGTATGGGTGTTTGTGGGAAACAATCAGGCTGCAGCATTAGGGTTAAAAACAGCAGTTATTACCGGGATACCTCAGGGATATGTTTAAAAGACAATATTCAAAATAAAGTTGCTAGTAATGGCAAATCAATTGATCAACAAACAAAGAGAGATAGTAGAGGGCAACGAGTGACTAGCTCCCTTAAGGTTTACTATACAAATAGTAGGAGTCTAAGAAATAAGATAGATGAGCTAAGATTACTTGCAAGTGTAGGTAATATAGATATTATTGGTATAACAGAGACCTGGTTCAACCTGAAAGATAGAGAAATGCCTTCTGAATGCAACATACAGGGTTATAAACTATTCCACACTGATAGGGTCAACAGGAAGGGTGGTGGAGTGGCGATGTATGTCAGAGAAAATTTAAATTGTTGTCTTAGACATGATATAAGATTAGAAACATCGAACACAGAATCTGTTTGGCTACAGTTTCTCGAGGGACGTGACAAATTAATTTTGGGTGTGATTTATAGGCCCCCAAACCTTGATAGGGAGTGCAGTAAGCTGTTATGGGACGAAATTCATAAGGCATCTAGATATGAAAATGTTGTGATAATGGGAGATTTTAACTTTAGACAAATTGATTGGAACAATATGACAGGAAATCTTGAGTCTAGTGACTTTCTTGATACGGTTCAGGATTGCTTTTTAGAACAGGTTGTGACAGAACCAACTAGAGGAAACACTGCTTGACTTGGTTACCTTGCCATTTTGATGTTCATCTTGTCAGACACTGCAACACAATGGCTTCTTGGTACAGAAAACACCTTGGACAACTTTTTCAAGTGAAATTGTTTGATCTGAGAGGGACGTAACCTCTCAGTGGCTGCATTCTCACTACTACTACTCTGCACCTCTCCTTCCGACAGTATTTAAGTCTCCGCATTGTCGCTTGATCTTCAGATAGTTCCAGACTATGGAACTGAACTTCTCCAGGCTGAGGGACTGACAACCTCAAATTCTACGACTTCAAGGGTGATGGACTGATTACATCGTCTTCACATCTCTACTGTTCCTGCATACTTTCTGTATTCGACTGTAGAAGCCTACTGTGTAAAACGTTTCGGAGTTGTCTAACTGTTGCCTATCACCTACCAAGAAGTAAGATTAGGGACAAGATTGGCCCATTAAGAGTAACTCTGGTCAGATCACTGACAGTGATTTGTGTGAAATTCAATACCTACTTCCTCTCAGTTTTCACCCAGGAAAATACTAGCGATATTCCTGAAATAATAGATTATGTAGAACAGGATGATAAACTATGTACAATTGCGGTAACTAGTGACATGGTCCTCAGACAAATAGAGAAATTAAAACCTAACAAATCCCCAGGCCCTGATGAACTGTTTGCAAGGGTGTTAAAGGAATGTAAAGAGGAACTTAGCATACCTTTGGCTAATCTTTTTAACATATCACTACAAACTGGCATAGTGCCTGATAAGTGGAAAATGGCAAATGTAATACCTATTTACAAGGCAGGTGACAGGTCCTTGGCTTCGAACTATAGACCAATAAGCCTTACCTCCATAGTGGGAAAATTTATGGAATCAATAATTGCCGAAGCAATTCGTAGCCATCTTGATAGGCACAGATTGATTAATGAATCTCAACACGGTTTTACAAAGGGGCGTTCCTGTCTTACGAATTTACTAACTTTTTCACTAAGGTGTTTGAGGAGGTAGATCATGGTAATGAATATGATATTGTGTATATGGACTTCAGTAAGGCTTTCGATAGAGTTCCACATCAGAGGCTATTGAGGAAACTTAAGGCACACGGAATAGGAGGAGAATTTTTTTCCTGGGTAGAGGCATGGCTGACAAATAGGCAGCAGAGAGTTTGCATAAATGGGGAGAAATCAGAATGGGGGCACGTCACAAGCGGTGTTCCTCAGGGGTCAGTGTTGGGCCCGTTGTTGTTCACAATTTACATAAACGACATAGATGAGGGAATAAATAGCGACATAAGCAAATTTGCTGATGACACCAAAATAGGCCGTCCAATTCATTCTAATGAGGACACTAGAGCACTCCAGGATGATTTGAATAGACTGATGCAATGGTCGGAGAAGTGGCAGATGCAGTTTAATATTGACAAATGCAAAGTTCTAAATGTTGGACAGGAAAATAACCATGCCACATATAAACTAAATAATGTAGATCTTAATACTACTGATTGCGAAAAGGATTTAGGAGTTCTGGTTAGCAGTAATCTAAAACCAAGACAACAGTGCATTAGTGTTCGCAATAAAGCTAACAGAATTCTTGGCTTCATATCTAGAAGTATAAATAATAGAAGTCCTCAGGTTGTTCTTCAACTCTATATATCCTTGGTTAGGCCTCATTTAGACTATGCTGCTCAGTTCTGGTCACCGTATTACAGAATGGATATAAATGCTCTGGAAAACGTACAGAGGAGGATGACAAAGATGATCCCATGTATCAGAAATCTTCCCTATGAGGATAGACTGAGGGCCCTGAATCTGCACTCTCTCGAAAGGCGTAGAATTAGGGGGGATATGATCGAGGTGTATAAATGGAAAACAGGAATAAATAAAGGGGATGTAAATAGCGTGCTGAAAATTTCCAGCCAAGACAGGACTCGCAGCAATGGTTTCAAGTTGGAAAAATTCAGATTCAGGAAGGATATAGGAAAGCACTGGTTTGGTAATAGAGTTGTGGATGAGTGGAACAAACTCCCGAGTACAGTTATTCAGGCTAAAACGTTGTGTAGTTTTAAAAATAGGTTAGATAAATACATGAGTGGGTGTGGGTGGGTGTGAGTTGGACCTGACTAGCTTGTGCTGTATTAAACAAACACAGTGAAAATATATTTTTTTCGTTAGGTTAAGAATGGTTTTGGCGAATTATTATTATTATTATTATTATTATTATTATTATTATTATTATTATAATCAAAGAGAAGCGCTAAGCCACAAGGGCTATACAGCAGTTTTGGCGAAATTATTGCATACACAAACTTTCACTTGTCCTATATGGCAAGATGAGCGTTGCTATTTAAGCCAAGATCGCAAGTTCTGCCTATTCGGCACATTATATATATATATATATATATATATATATATATATATATATATATATATATATATATATATATATATATATATATATATATATATATATATATATATATATATATATATATATATATATATATATATAAGTTTTTCAACTATTGTGTAAAAAAATATTAAGGTGTGCATATCATAAAAATATATAACTCACATCTATCAGCCTAGCTTTAGCCACGACATAGAAGCCGCCCACACTGAAGGCAGGATAGTTGTCTAGCAGGTCCAGCAAGTGATTCAACTGAAACATCAAATATACAAGAATATTATTAATGTATATTAGAGAGTGTAAAACCTATAAGTTGACAGGTAGGCACAATAACAGGTTGAAAGAATAAATGACATAGCATTTCACTTGAATAAAAAGCCTTTTTAAATGTATAGAAAATACATGGAATACATCTCTTTCTCTCTCTCTCTCTCTCTCTCTCTCTCTCTCTCTCTCTCTCTCTCTCTCTCTCTCTCTCTCTCTCTCTCTCTCTCTCTCTCTCTCTCTCTCTCTCTCTCTTCGCAAACTGGCGAAATTATTTACAACATTGCTTTTACATCCACAGCAGGACTCGAACATGCAAACTCTGTATCAGAGTCCACAGTACTTTACCACAGAGCCAGACCTCAGATAAGTATGGGCGCCTTGGAGAAGATAAACCATGTTACCTCATACCCCAGGGCACCAGGCTTGTTTCCAAAGTAATTTCATCAAATCTTGCCACATGCCTGTTTGGAAATTATTAAGCATTTCAAATCTCTTTCGTTGTCCACTGCATGTTGCAGGATTTGATTAAATAACTTTGAAAACGAGCCTGGTGCCCCGGGGTATGAGGTAACATCGTCTAGCTTCGGCTAGGTTCCCATACTTATTTGGGGTCTGGATCACTTGTAAAGTATTAAGAGATAGTATGAAGGAAGCGAATGTGTTCAAATATTTGGCAGAGGACTTGTCAGCAGACGGGTCTATGGAAAATGAAGTGAATCATAGAACTGAAGAATGAAAAAACGTTAGTGGAGCACTAAAAAATTGCATAAGGAAATCATCCACTTCGTGGGCTCCACTGTGCATCCTTTTTAAAAGAACCTAATCTAGGATTCCGGATGTGTACCGACTTCCGCAAGGTGAATGAGGTTCCTGTACCAGATGTTTCTAAACTAGATCTTCTGAGAGGATACTAACAGGTACCTTTAACAGATAAAGCGAAGGAGATGTTTGTTTTTGTAATTCCAGGTCACTATCAGTTTACTGTGACCCCCACTGGAATGAGGAATTCGCCTGCCTCATTCCAAACACTGATCCATCATGACATTAAAAACCTTGATGCACAGTGGATTACCTAGGTATTATAGTTGCAGATTCCAATACATGGGATCAACATGAGTCTTGTTTGAAATACCTCTTCGAGAGGATCAGGACATTCAAACTAACTGTTGACCTTGTTAAATCATCTTTTGACCAGACTACTAACATTCTTTGGTCAAGAAATAGGTACTTCCCCAAGATAAAAAAAAAAACATTCAAAGATTTATGTGAGTGATAGGATTGTATCTTAGGTTCTGCCAAAGTTTTGCAGATGTGATAGCCCCTCTGACCTCTCCTACCAGTAAACATATTAATTCTTGTTAGACTTCTAGTTGTCAAGAGACTTTTAACTGTGTCAAACGTCTTTTATGATCTGCTCCCTCATTAATGTCCCCATATTTTCCAAAGTCAAATTACTTTGAAATATCTGTGGACAATAGTGTCTTACAGGTTGATACATGTGAGTCTAGAGTAGGGGCAGTGTTACTTCAAACATCTGGTGAGGAAAGTTTGCAGATCATGGACTATTATTTAGCCAAATACCAAACATATCAGTGGGCTTACTCCACCAGTGGATAGGAGACCCTAGCCCTGGTACTTGCATTAGAACATTTCGTCGTGTTCTTTTCAATTGCTCCCTATGTGGTCACTGTCTTCAGTGACCATGTTCCTAGTCTCTTGAATCTTCGCTGGCCCTACTATCTGCTGTCTCTTTCTGAGATTTGTGCCTGACTAAAGTTTTCTTTGGGTTGAGCACTTCCTGTTGAGTTGCATGGTTGAGATGAAAGGAGGTTCCATTAGTAATTCGTGCCATGGTGACAGACTACCCATTGAGGTATGAATATTAGAGAACCTTTTGGGGTGGGGGTTTGGCTTGCTATGAGTACATTATATATTATTTAGCGTAGGTCACACACCCATACAGGTATGCCCTACAGACCAGCAAACCGGGTGCTAAGAGTATAACAAGCTGATCCCCCTTGTTATGATTGCACTTTGCTTCAGTCCAGCCAGTCTCAAAGAAGCTCACCAATGTTGTAAAACGATGTTAGTGACTCTCAGAACATTGGCAGACATGTCTCAAGTCTGGTTCGCGACAATTCTCATTGTGTCTCTTATTTGTAAACTTGACATGTACATAATGTATATACATTGTTCATATACTTGCATGTCTTTTTGGTGATGGAAATATTTATAAGTATTGACTTGCTACGAGCAGGTGTACAGGGCACAAGCTACACCTGTCTTCGTAATAGTTGGGAACTCCAACTCCAATAAGCTTGAAGTTTGGTTATCCTCAGCGCATCAGTTCATTTCCAATAAATGTGAAAAGTTTACTAACGCGTGCTGCATAAGTTATATTGCAGCCTCGGTTGTGGAGAACAATTTTGATATTGCACAATTCACTAAATTCGAAGAACCTTAGGTGATTATTCAATTGTCATATTTTAAGGATCATGCTCGTGAATATTTTGTGAAGAACCAGACTCAACATTATTTTGACATATTGTTGTGGGTCCTCGATGTCAAGCACGCGAACGGAAGAAATTTCTCAAATGTCTCCACAGAGTAGTCACTGCACAACGTACCAAAACACATCTAAGTGTTTAACTGGATCTATACGTTTTTACACATTGCAACCATCAGGGATAAAATCAGTGAACTTGATAGTGCACTCAAGACCAAATTTTTTAAGGCTTAGAAAGCTCTTGATAATCTTAAGAAACCACACGATTGTTATCGTGAATGTTATGCAGATGGTGACGTGCTGTACCACTGTGAACACTGCCGCCCCTGAGAATAGTATTGCCACATCCATAACATTTCACGACACACTACACATTAATGTAGAGTTTTGAGATGCACTAATAAGGGCTTTTTTCCAGTGAGAAAGCCATAGGATGCCCTGCGAGGTAACAGAAATAAGCCATTCCTATGAGGTCTTCCTAACATTGCAGTGGAAACCACAGAGTAAAGGACATGCATGTCAACTCTAAACAAAACAAGTAGTAGCCTTTGACAAGTCACTGTGCATCATCAGCATCCCTAACATGTAGTCTCCCATTATGTTTTCATTATAAGAAACCTGATATCTGTGTTCAAAGTCCATTATATCATGGTGGAAGTGCTCCCCTTGCTCCTCTGAGTATGCTCCTATATTCTCCCTGAAATTTTCAAGATGAGCATTAAGGATATGGACCTTATGGGATATCCTACAGCCCATCTCCCCATAGCATTTTACCAAGGTCTCAACAAGTTCCACATAATTGTCAGCCTTGTTATTGCCCAGAAAGCTCTGTGCTACAACAACAAAACTCTCCCAGGCTTCCTTTTCTTTCTCTGTGAGCTTCTATGGAAATTCTGGACTCTCCACGATTGACTCACGAAACCGTAATGACACGATTGACTCTCTGGTCGCGGGTTCTATTCCCGCCCGTGGCATGGTTTCTCCACGATTTTCCTGACTTGTGGTCCAGTGAAGATGCTAGCCTTCCCCTTTGCCTCTGATAGCTTGGGAAAGAAGTCTTGAAGATACTTAAAGGCTGCAGACTCATTGTCAAGAGCTGTAACAACCAGTTTCATTAACCCTAGTTTGATGTGTATGTCAGCATAGTTGCTGATCCCCTGTATATGTATGTTATCTGAGTATCATAATTAGTACCATCCATATGTTTTACATAGTTGACCCCTTGCTAGGCTCAGTGACTAGCTTGTGTGACGTCACGTGAAGCCACATGAGAGCGCTGCGCTTCCGACCTCGTCCTCACTCCCCACTTAGGTCTGCGACAGGTGACACAGGCAGGCTGGGCCTCTCCCCTCTCACACTCTGCTAATATAAGTGTTACCATCCAACAAGTTTGTTTAACTCCAACCATCACATCTCCAGAAACCCTCTCGGCAAATGGTGACAGCGGTGCAGACGTAAAATTAATATTTACGCAGATGTATGGAGATCACTTCTGTCAGCCGACGATGGACATTGTGTCGACTGCATGCTAGCCTACTCAAGCAAGTGTCCACCAGCCTGTTTGCTTCTTGCTTACTGGTCAGTCTTTGTGTCATAGTGTTTATCTGCTTATCTGCATTACTTCTGAGGGGTTGACCTGGGTTTGCCAATTAAGCCAAGCCACCAAGCCAGTCTGTGGGAAGGGGGGAAGTCAAGCAGCCTACACCATCTAGCCTGTCTTAAGTACCAGCCTTGCCTGCTAAGCCAGCTTTCTACCCCTGCTGTTCTCATCGTTCAGCCTATAGCATAGAATTGTATGTCGAGACAAAATACGTAACATGACTGAGCTGTCAGCATAGTTGCTGATCCCTTGTATATGTATATGTTATCTGAGTATCATAGTTAGTACCATCCATATGTTTTACATAGCTGACCCCTTGCTAGGCTCAGTGACTAGCTTGTGTGACGTAACATGATGCCGCATGAGAGCGCTGCACTCCCGGCCTCGTCCTCACTCTGCGCTTAGGTCTACGACAGGCAACACAGGCAGGCTGGTCCTCTCCCCTCTCACACTCTGCTAATATAAGTGTTACCATCCAACAAGTGTGTTTAACTCCAACCATCACATCTCCACGAACCCTCTCGACATGTAATGTAGGGAACAGAACTTTTTGAGAATCTACCAATGGTTTATGTTTGATATTGTGTCTTCCTACTGAAAACTCAGTCCTTTGAGGCCAGTGCTTCCTCTGGTAATGTGCTGCTCTGCCTCTACTATCCCAATGACAGAGATAACAGGGAAACTTGGTAAAACCTCCTTGGAGTTCCATCAAAAATGCAACCATTTTGAAGCCTCCAATAACTTCCCATACTTATTATAGTTCAAAGCTTCCAGAAGAAGTTTGACACTGTTGTAATCCTCCTTAAGATGCACTGAATGAGTCAAGGGAAGAGCTGGATACTAGTTCCCATTATGGAGAAGTACAGCTTTTAGGCTTTTGGAGGAGCTGTCAATGAAGAGTCATCACTCATCTGGATTGCATACAATTCCAATTACATCAAACAGGCCTGATATAATAGCAAAACCTGTCTTCATTAGTGAAGAAGCTTAAGAAATGTTGGTGACGTTTTCTTTGGCTTGTCACTTGCAGACTTTCATCCACCAAGTCCCACTCCTTGAGCCTTGAATTCAAAAGCTCATCATTTGACTTTGTCAAACCAAGATCTCTGATAAGGCCACTGAGGTCTGTTTGGTTTGGGTATTAAGGATTCTTCCCAACAGCTGCATCTGTGAGTTCATGGTCTTATTCACTGTGCTCTTAATTTTCTGATTTGCTGCTTTCTTCTAATGATTGACTTCTTTCGGGAGGTACTGGTGCAATAGAAGAGGGAAGGTCTGGATAAAAAATAGCAGGTGTATTTTTCCCAGTTCGGTGTTTGAAAGGATCCACCAGGCAGAAGTAGCAGTGGGCTGAGCGATCAGTGGGCTCACGCCATATTCAAGGAACAGCAAACTTCAAGGATAAGTTACATTGTTAGTATAGTCGTAGGTAAGCGATAAACCCGTGGGGGTTCATCGTTTACCAAGCTAATACTCTTCACAGTAATCTAGCTGGTACTTCTCCTGCTGTTTATGCTTCCGGTGTCTACTCCATTTCCTGCTCCTCTTGTACTCTCCAATACTTTGGAGAAACTGGCCGCTCTCTTTATAACAGACTTAAAGAACACAAAAAATGTGTTAGATCTGCCGACACCAATAATGCTCTTTTTCGTCATGTTTAAGATCACTGACTGGTCCTCTGCCAAGACTGTCTACCTTTCTCCTATTCTTCACAGACGCTGTCTTCTTGAAGCATCCTGTTATTATAAACAACTTTCCTAATATGAATCTTAGTTTTGGCTTTGTCTCTGTAGATGTCTTCCTTTCTTATTACATTGTCAAATGTTCCAAACTTCGGAACATTAGAGACTTGACCTGTTCTATGTCTCCTCCTCTCTTTGTTTCTTCCCTTTCCTATATTTTTTTATCTTTTCCTTTCTTCTGCTTAGGTGTCTTATGTCCATCAGTTTTTTCCTCTGTGTTTTTGGTCCCACCCTCGTAGACCATCCCGAATGCTTCTTCTTCTACTGCTTCTACTACTACTACTACTATTGCTACTACTACTACTACTACTACTACTACTACTATTGCTACTACTACTACTACTACTATTTTGCCTCGCTTCACTGCACTTTTAGTCTCTTGTTCCACTATCCCTGCCTACTAATACTATTTCCACTTCCACTACCGTCTCTAGTTCCTGTCCCTTCTCTCCTCTCGTATATGTACTGCTCCCATACCTTCGTGTGTTAGTGTGACTAGTTAATGGTCCAGGTCGGGCCAAAACGTCTTCTTAAGTTTGTTTCTGCTATGTGCATGATATTTGTGTACTATATATATATATATATATATATATATATATATATATATATATATATATATATATATATATATATATATATATATATATATATATATATATGTCGTGCCGAATAGGCAGAACTTGCGATCTTGGCTTAAATAGCAACGCTCATCTTGCCATATAGGACAAGTGAAAATTTGTGTATGCAATAATTTCGCCAAAATCATTCTGAACCTAACGAAAAAAATATATTTCTCTGTGTTTGTTTAGTATTAAATTATTGTAAACAAATCTAAAATATATTTAGTTGGGTTAGGCTAAAATAAATTGTTCTTGTTATAATAAGGTTAGGTAAGTTTTCTAAGTTCCTTTTGGTGCAAAATTATAAATTTTTACATCAACATTAATGAAAAAAATATATCTTTAAACGAATACGAGAAAATTTTAGAAAGGACTTAATTTTAAACGAGTTCTTGCTAATTTACCAATTTTACATATTCGGCACGACATATATATATATATATATATATATATATATATATATATATATATATATATATATATATATATATATATATATATATATATATATATATATATATATATATATATATATATATATATATATATATATATATATATATATATATATATATATATATAGAAATATACAGATATATATATATATATGTCGTGCCGAATAGGCAGAACTTGCGATCTTGGCTTAAATAGCAACGCTCATCTTGCCATATAGGACAAGCGAAAATTTGTGTATGCAATAATTTCGCCAAAATCATTCTGAACCTAACGAAAAAAATATATTTCACTGTGTTTGTTTAGTATTAAATTATTGTAAACAAATCTAAAATATATTTAGTTGGGTTAGGCTAAAATAAATTGTTCTTGTTATAATAAGGTTAGGTAAGTTTTCTAAGATTCTTTTGGAGCAAAATTAAAAATTTTTACATTAACATTAATGAAAAAAATATATCTTTAAACGTATAAGAGAAAATTTTAGAAAGGACTTAATTTTAAATGAGTTCTTGCTAATTGACCAGTTTTACATATTCGGCACGACATATATATATATATATATATATATATATATATATATATATATATATATATATATATATATATATATATATATATATATATATATATATATATATATATATATATATATATATATGTCGTGCCGAATATGTAAAACTGGTCAATTAGCAAGAACTCATTTAAAATTAAGTCCTTTCTAAAATTTTCTCTTATACGTTTAAAGATATATTTTTTTCATTAATGTTGATGTAAAAATTTATAATTTTGCACCAAAAGGAACTTAGAAAACTTACCTAACCTTATTATAACAAGAACAATTTATTTTAGCCTAACCCAACTAAATATATTTTAGATTTGTTTACAATAATTTAATACTAAACAAACACAGTGAAATATATTTTTTTCGTTAGGTTCAGAATGATTTTGGCGAAATTATTGCATACACAAATTTTCACTTGTCCTATATGGCAAGATGAACGTTGCTATTTAAGCCAAGATCGCAAGTTCTGCCTATTCGGCACGACATATATATATATATATATATATATATATATATATATATATATATATATATATATATATATATATATATATATATATATATATATATATATATATATATATATATATATATATATATATATATATATATATATATATATATATATATATATATATATATATATATATATATATATATATATATATATATATATATATATATAAGGCTAAAATAAATTGTTCTTGTTATAATAAGGTTAGGTAAGTTTTCTAAAATTCTTTTGGTGCAAAATTATAAATTTTTACATTAACATTAATGAAAAAAATATATCTTTAAACGTATAAGAGAAAATTTTAGAAAGGACTTAATTTTAAATGAGTTCTTGCTAATTGACCAGTTTTACATATTCGGCACGACATATATATATATATATATATATATATATATATATATATATATATATATATATATATATATATATATATATATATATATATATATATATATATATATATATATATATATATATATATATATATATATATATATATATATATATATATATATATATATATATATATATATATATATATATATATATATATACATTATATATATACATATATATATATATATATACATATATATATATATATATATATATATATATATATATATATATATATATATATATATATATATATATATGCTACTGCGAGGAGGCAGTTGGAGGCAGTGGAGATGTCCTGTCTAAGGGCAATGTGTGGTGTAAATATTATGCAGAAAATTCGGAGTGTGGAAATAAGGAGAAGGTGTGAAGTTAATAAAAGTATAAGTCAGAGGGCTGAAGTGGGGTTGTTGAGGTGGTTTGGTCATTTAGAGTATATATATATGATATATATATATATATATATATATATATATATATATATATATATATATATATATATATATATATATATATATATATATAATATATATATATATATATATATATATAATATATATATATATATATATATATATATATATATATATATATATATAATATATATATATATATGTAGTGTTGTTAGAGTGTTCAGCAGAAGTTTGTGGTTACAGGACAGTGGGTGTGGGAGGGAAGAGGAGCGATTGGTGGAATGATGATGTAAAGAGAGTAGTAAGGGAGAAAAAGTTAGCATATGAGAAGTTTTTACAAAGTAGAAATGATGCAAGGAGGGAAGAGTATATGGAGAAAAAGAGAGAGGTTAAGAGAGTGGTGAAGCAATGTAAAAAGAGAGCAAATGAGAGAATGGGTGAGATGTTATCAACAAATTTTGTCGAAAATAAGAAAAAGTTTTGGAGTGAGATTAACAAGTTAAGGAAGCCTAGAGAACAAATGGATTTGTCAGTTAAAAATAGGAGAGGAGAGTTATTAAATGGAGAGTTAGAGGTATTGGGAAGATGGAGGGAATATTTTGAGGAATTGTTAAATGTTGATGAAGATAGGGAAGCTGTGATTTCGTGTATAGGGCAAGGAGGAATAACATCTTGTAGGAGTGAGGAAGAGCCAGTTGTGAGTGTGGGGGAAGTTCGTGAGGCAGTAGGTAAAATGAAAGGGGGTAAGGCAGCCGGGATTGATGGGATAAAGATAGAAATGTTAAAAGCAGGTGGGGATATAGTTTTGGAGTGGTTGGTGCAATTATTTAATAAATGTATGGAAGAGGGTAAGGTACCTAGGGATTGGCAGAGAGCATGCATAGTTCCTTTGTATAAAGGCAAAGGGGACAAAAGAGAGTGCAAAAATTATAGGGGGATAAGTCTGTTGAGTGTACCTGGTAAAGTGTATGGTAGAGTTATTATTGAAAGAATTAAGAGTAAGACGGAGAATAGGATAGCAGATGAACAAGGAGGCTTTAGGAAAGGTAGGGGGTGTGTGGACCAGGTGTTTACAGTGAAACATATAAGTGAACAGTATTTAGATAAGGCTAAAGAGGTCTTTGTGGCATTTATGGATTTGGAAAAGGCGTATGACAGGGTGGATAGGGGGGCAATGTGGCAGATGTTGCAGGTGTATGGTGTAGGAGGTAGGTTACTGAAAGCAGTGAAGAGTTTTTACGAGGATAGTGAGGCTCAAGTTAGAGTATGTAGGAAAGAGGGAAATTATTTCCCAGTAAAAGTAGGCCTTAGACAAGGATGTGTGATGTCACCGTGGTTGTTTAATATATTTATAGATGGGGTTGTAAGAGAAGTAAATGCGAGGGTCTTGGCAAGAGGCGTGGAGTTAAAAGATAAAGAATCACACATAAAGTGGGAGTTGTCACAGTTGCTCTTTGCTGATGACACTGTGCTCTTGGGAGATTCTGAAGAGAAGTTGCAGAGATTGGTGGATGAATTTGGTAGGGTGTGCAAAAGAAGAAAATTAAAAGTGAATACAGGAAAGAGTAAGGTTATGAGGATAACAAAAAGATTAGGTGATGAAAGATTGGATATCAGATTGGAGGGAGAGAGTATGGAGGAGGTGAATGTATTCAGATATTTGGGAGTGGACGTGTCAGCGGATGGGTCTATGAAAGATGAGGTGAATCATAGAATTGATGAGGGAAAAAGGGTGAGTGGTGCACTTAGGAGTCTGTGGAGACAAAGAACTTTGTCCTTGGAGGCAAAGAGGGGAATGTATGAGAGTATAGTTTTACCAACGCTCTTATATGGGTGTGAAGCATGGGTGATGAATGTTGCAGCGAGGAGAAGGCTGGAGGCAGTGGAGATGTCATGTCTGAGGGCAATGTGTGGTGTGAATATAATGCAGAGAATTCGTAGTTTGGAAGTTAGGAGGAGGTGCGGGATTACCAAAACTGTTGTCCAGAGGGCTGAGGAAGGGTTGTTGAGGTGGTTCGGACATGTAGAGAGAATGGAGCGAAACAGAGTGACTTCAAGAGTGTATCAGTCTGTAGTGGAAGGAAGGCGGGGTAGGGGTCGGCCTAGGAAAGGTTGGAGGGAGGGGGTAAAGGAGGTTTTGTGTGCGAGGGGCTTGGACTTCCAGCAGGCATGCGTGAGCGTGTTTGATAGGAGTGAATGGAGACAAATGGTTTTTATATATTCTGGCAAGACAGTATATATATATATATATTATATATATATATATATATATATATATATATATATATATATATATATATATATATATATATATATATATATATATGTCGTGCCGAATAGGCAGAACTTGCGATCTTGGCTTAAATAGCAACGCTCATCTTGCCATATAGGACAAGTGAAAATTTGTGTATGCAATAATTTCGCCAAAATCATTCTGAACCTAACGAAAAAAATATATTTCACTGTGTTTGTTTAGTATTAAATTATTGTAAACAAATCTAAAATATATTTAGTTGGGTTAGGCTAAAATAAATTGTTCTTGTTATAATAAGGTTAGGTAAGTTTTCTAAGTTCCTTTTGGTGCAAAATTATAAATTTTTACATCAACATTAATGAAAAAAATATATCTTTAAACGTATAAGAGAAAATTTTAGAAAGGACTTAATTTTAAATGAGTTCTTGCTAATTGACCAGTTTTACATATTCGGCACGACATATATATATATATATATATATATATATATATATATATATATATATATATATATATATATATATATATATATATATATATATATATATATATATATATATATATATATATATATATATATATATATATATATATATATATATATATATATATATATATATATATATATATATATATATCGTGCCGAATAGGCAGAACTTGCGATCTTGGCTTAAATAGCAACGCTCATCTTGCCATATAGGACAAGTGAAAATTTGTGTATGCAATAATTTCGCCAAAATCATTCTGAACCTAACGAAAAAAATATATTTCACTGTGTTTGTTTAGTATTAAATTACTGTAAACAAATCTAAAATATATTTAGTTGGGTTAGGCTAAAATAAATTGTTCTTGTTATAATAAGGTTAGGTAAGTTTTCTAAGTTCCTTTTGGTGCAAAATTATAAATTTTTACATCAACATTAATGAAAAAAATATATCTTTAAACGTATAAGAGAAAATTTTAGAAAGGACTTCCCAAATATCTGAATACGTTCACCTCCTCCATACTCTCTCCCTCCAATCTGATATTCAATCTTTCATCACCTAATCTTTTTGTTATCCTCATAACCTTACTCTTTCCTGTATTCACCTTTAATTTTCTTCTTTTGCACACCCTACCAAATTCATCCACCAATCTCTGCAACTTCTCTTCAGAATCTCCCAAGAGCACAGTGTCATCAGCAAAGAGCAGCTGTGACAACTCCCACTTTGTGTGTGATTCTTTATCTTTTAACTCCACGCCTCTTGCCAAGACCCTCGCATTTACTTCTCTTACAACCCCATCTATAAATATATTAAACAACCACGGTGACATCACACATCCTTGTCTAAGGCCTACTTTTACTGGGAAAAAATTTCCCTCTTTCCTACATACTCTAACTTGAGCCTCACTATCCTCGTAAAAACTCTTCACTGCTTTCAGTAACCTACCTCCTACACCATACACTTGCAACATCTGCCACATTGCCCCCCTATCCACCCTGTCATACGCCTTTTCCAAATCCATAAATGCCACAAAGACCTCTTTAGCCTTATCTAAATACTGTTCACTTATATGTTTCACTGTAAACACCTGGTCCACACACCCCCTACCTTTCCTAAAGCCTCCTTGTTCATCTGCTATCCTATTCTCCGTCTTACTCTTAATTCTTTCAATTATAACTCTACCATACACTTTACCAGGTACACTCAACAGACTTATCCCCCTATAATTTTTGCACTCTCTTTTATCCCCTTTGCCTTTATACAAAGGAACTATGCATGCTCTCTGCCAATCCCTAGGTACCTTACCCTCTTCCATACATTTATTAAATAATTGCACCAACCACTCCAAAACTATATCCCCACCTGCTTTTAACATTTCTATCTTTATCCCATCAATCCCGGCTGCCTTACCCCCTTTCATTTTACCTACTGCCTCACGAACTTCCCCCACACTCACAACTGGCTCTTCCTCACTCCTACAAGATGTTATTCCTCCTTGCCCTATACACGAAATCACAGCTTCCCTATCTTCATCAACATTTAACAATTCCTCAAAATATTCCTTCCATCTTCCCAATACCTCTAACTCTCCATTTAATAACTCTCCTCTCCTATTTTTAACTGACAAATCCATTTGTTCTCTAGGCTTTCTTAACTTGTTAATCTCACTCCAAAACTTTTTCTTATTTTCAACAAAATTTGTTGATAACATCTCACCCACTCTCTCATTTGCTCTCTTTTTACATTGCTTCACCACTCTCTTAACTTCTCTCTTTTTCTCCATATACTCTTCCCTCCTTGCATCACTTCTACTTTGTAAAAACTTCTCATATGCTAACTTTTTCTCCCTTACTACTCTCTTTACATCATCATTCCACCAATCGCTCCTCTTCCCTCCTGCACCCACTTTCCTGTAACCACAAACTTCTGCTGAACACTCTAACACTACATTTTTAAACCTACCCCATACCTCTTCGACCCCATTGCCTATGCTCTCATTAGCCCATCTATCCTCCAATAGCTGTTTATATCTTACCCTAACTGCCTCCTCTTTTAGTTTATAAACCTTCACCTCTCTCTTCCCTGATGCTTCTATTCTCCTTGTATCCCATCTACCTTTTACTCTCAGTGTAGCTACAACTAGAAAGTGATCTGATATATCTGTGGCCCCTCTATAAACATGTACATCCTGAAGTCTACTCAACAGTCTTTTATCTACCAATACATAATCCAACAAACTACTGTCATTTCGCCCTACATCATATCGTGTATACTTATTTATCCTCTTTTTCTTAAAATATGTATTACCTATAACTAAACCCCTTTCTATACAAAGTTCAATCAAAGGGCTCCCATTATCATTTACACCTGGCACCCCAAACTTACCTACCACACCCTCTCTAAAAGTTTCTCCTACTTTAGCATTCAAGTCCCCTACCACAATTACTCTCTCACTTGGTTCAAAGGCTCCTATACATTCACTTAACATCTCCCAAAATCTCTCTCTCTCCTCTGCATTCCTCTCTTCTCCAGGTGCATACACGCTTATTATGACCCACTTCTCGCATCCAACCTTTACTTTAATCCACATAATTCTTGAATTTACACATTCATATTCTCTTTTCTCCTTCCATAACTGATCATTTAACATTACTGCTACCCCTTCCTTTGCTCTAACTCTCTCAGATACTCCAGATTTAATCCCATTTATTTCCCCCCACTGAAACTCTCCTACCCCCTTCAGCTTTGTTTCGCTTAGGGCCAGGACATCCAACTTCTTTTCATTCATAACATCAGCAATCATCTGTTTCTTGTCATCCGCACTACATCCACGCACATTTAAGCAACCCAGTTTTATATAACATAAGAACATAAGAACATAAGAACGAAGGAACACTGCAGAAGGCCTACTGGCCCATGCGAGGCAGGTCCAAGTCTCCTACCGGCTTAAGCCAATGCACCCAACCTAGTCAGGTCAGGTCACATTGACTTAAGGGAGGAACACGGCAACCGACCTGGTAGCACAAGCTATCAGGTCTAACTCACACCCACCCACATCTACTCATGTATTTATCCAACCTATTTTTAAAGCTACACAACGTTCTGGCCTCTATAACGGTACTTGGGAGTTTGTTCCACTCATCCACAACTCTATTACCAAACCAGTACTTTCCTATATCCTTCCTGAATCTGAATTTTTCCAACTTAAAACCATTGCTGCGAGTCCTGTCTAGGCTAGATATTTTCAGCACACTATTTACATCCCCTTTATTTATTCCTGTCTTCCATTTATACACCTCAATCATATCCCCCCTAATTCTACGTCTTTCTAGAGAGTGCAGTTTCAGGGCCCTTAGTCTATCCTCATAGGGAAGGTTTCTGATACATGGGATCAACTTTGTCATCCTCCTTTGTACATTTTCCAGAGAATTTATATCCATTCTGTAATACGGTGACCAAAACTGTGCAGCATAATCTAAATGAGGCCTAACCAAGGATGTATAGAGTTGAAGAACAACCTGAGGACTCCTATTATTTATGCTTCTTGATATGAAGCCAAGGATTCTATTAGCTTTATTGCGAACACTTATGCACTGTTGTCTTGGTTTCAGATTACTGCTAACCAGAACTCCTAAATCTTTTTCGCAATCCGTAATATTAAGATCTACATTATTTAGTTTATATGTGGCATGGTTATTGTCCTGTCCAACATTTAGAACTTTGCATTTGTCTATATTAAACTGCATCTGCCACTTCTCCGACCACTGCATCAGTCTATTCAAATCTTCCTGGAGTGCTCGAATGTCCTCGTCAGAATGAATTCGACGGCCTATTTTGGTGTCATCGGCAAACTTGCCGATGTCGCTCTTTATGCCCTCATCTATGTCGTTTATGTAGATTGTGAACAGCAGGGGGCCCAACACTGACCCCTGTGGAACACCGCTCGTGACGCTTCCCCACTCTGATTTCTCCCCATTTATGCAAACTCTCTGCTGCCTATTTGTCAACCATGCCTCTATCCAGGAAAAAATTTCTCCTCCTATTCCATGTGCTTTAATTTTCCTCAATAGTCTCTGATGTGGGACCCTGTCAAAAGCCTTACTGAAGTCCATATACACAATATCATATTCATTACCATGATCTACCTCCTCAAATACCTTAGTGAAAAAAGTTAATAAATTCGTAAGGCAGGAACGCCCCTTTGTAAAACCATGCTGAGATTCGTTGATTAATTTATGCTTTTCAAGGTGGCTACGAACTGCCTCGGCAATTATTGATTCCATAAATTTTCCCACTATGGAGGTTAGGCTTATTGGTCTATAGTTCGAAGCTAAGGACCTGTCACCTGTTTTGAAAATAGGTATCACATTTGCCATTTTCCACTTATCTGGCACCATGCCAGTTTGTAGTGATATGTTGAAAAGATTAGCCAAAGGTGTGCTAAGCTCCTCTTTACATTCCTTTAGAACCCTTGCATACAGTTCATCAGGGCCTGGGGATTTGTTAGGTTTTAATTTATCTATTTGCCTAAGGACCATGTCACTTGTGACCCTAATAGTGCACAGTTTATTATCGTCCTGTTCTACATAATTTATCATTACTGGAATATCGCTGGTATCCTCCTGTGTAAAAACTGAGAGGAAGTATGTGTTAAAAATTCTACACATTTCCTTATCACTGTCAGTGAGCTGACCCGAGGAACTTTTGAGTGGGCCTATCTTGTCCCTGATCTTACTTCTGTATACCTGAAAGAATCCTTTTGGGTTAGTCTTCGATTCTCTTGCAACTTTAACCTCATAATCTCTTTTTGCTTTTCTAATTCCCTTTTTTATTTCTCTCTTTAACTGAATATATCGATTTCTCAATTGCCCCTCTCCTCTTTTGATTTGCCTATATATGCCTCTCTTTTGACCAATCAGATATTTTAATCTATTGTTCATCCATTTAGGATCATTTTTGTTTGATCTGATTTCCCTATTTGGAACATAATTTGACTGAGCAGCTAGAACTATGCCCTGGAAAGCATCATATCGGCAACCATCACCACCTACCTGACCCTTAGTCAGGTCATTCCAGTTCAGCCCACCTAAGTAATTTTTCAGTCCTATGAAATCAGCCAAGCGAAAGTCAGGGACGGAGACTTGATTGCCATTATTAGGGGAATTCCATGATATATTAAAACTGAGTGATTTGTGATCACTTTCCCCAAGCTCATCATTAACCTCAAGATTATTAATTAGTGTTTCCCTACTGGCAAGAACCAAGTCAAGGAGGTTATTTCCCCTAGTTGGCTCTGTCACAAACTGTTTTAAAAAACAATCCTGGATCGTATCAAGAAAGTCACCTGACTCTAAATTTCCTGTCAAATTGCTCCAGTCAATCTGTCTATAGTTGAAATCTCCCATTAGCACAACATTTTCGTATGTAGATGCCTTACGAATTTCGTCCCATAGAAGTTTACTGCACTCCCTATCAAGATTTGGGGCCCTGTAAATCACACCCAAAATTAGTTTTTCTCGGCCCTCGAGAAGCTGTAACCAAACAGATTCAGTGGCTGACGCTTCTAATTTAATATCTTGTCTAACACAACAATTTAAATTGTCTCTGACATACATCGCTACTCCACCACCTTTCCTGTTGACCCTGTCAGTGTGGAATAATTTATAGCCTTGTATGTGACATTCAGAGGGCATCTCTCTATCTTTCAGATTGAGCCAGGTCTCTGTTATAGCAATAATATCTATGTTTCCTGCACTTGCAATTAATCTTAGCTCATCTATCTTATTTCTTACACTCCTGCTATTAGTATAGTAAACCTTAAGGGAGCTAGTCCCTTGCTGCCCTCTGCTGTCCCCCTTTGTTTGCTGACCTGATCTATTGTCTTTATTTATAACTTCATGCTGAATGCCTTTTATACATTTACTGTTTCCAACCCAAGTGTTGCAACCTGCTTGTTTCCCACACACACCCATACCTCTATCTTCCATCAGTTTAAAATCATAGGCATTTCACCAATGGCCTTCTCAATCGAGTCTGCAAGTGCTACCACCCCAGCCCCAGAGAGATGTACCCCATCCCTTGCATACATATCATGTTTGCCATAAAAGTTGTTCCAGTTGTCAATGAATGGGATTGCAAGTTCCTTGCAGTATCTGTCTAGCCAGCAATTTACACCAATTGCCCTAGACAACCATTCATTTCCTACTCCCCTTCTAGGCAAGATGCTACATATGATTGGGATCCCTCCCTTAGACTTAATGAAATCTATAGCTGACCTGTACTTATCTAGCAGCTCTTCTCTCCTACCCTTCCCAATATCATTTCCACCAGCACTGAGACAGATAATGGGCTTGTTCCCATTACCTGACATGATATTATCCAGCCTGTTGACAATGTCCCCAACACCAGCTCCAGGGAAGCACACTCTATCTCTCATCTTCTTATTCCTATTACAAAAAGCACGGTCAATATATCTTACCTGAGAGTCACCAACCACAAGAATGCGCTTACCTCCATTAGCAGGGGCAGTAGTACCCTTACCTTCACTGGCCACTGAAGTACATTCATCCTGAAGAACAGAGAAGCGATTTCCTACCTTCAGATCTTCACTCTTAACTTTCCTTACTCTGATGCGCCTCCCATTACTGTGAACAACTCGCCACTTGTAGCAGGTGCTGGGCTGCACCTCACTGCTGGTAGCCGTTGCTACCTCCCCACCTACAGCCTCCTCACAGTGAGAGACAGACTGCACCTCACTGCTAGAAGCCTCATTCCCCACATCTCCAACCACCTCACACTCTCTCCCAGGCCCATTGAGGTGGACCTTCAGCCTCCTAATCTCCTCCTGGAGAAGCAAGACCTCCTCCTTCAACTCTCCAACCTCAGTTTTTAAAACACTGCAGAAGCAAGCCATGCTTTGTAACCGTCCACGCTAATCCCCAAAGCAGCTCAGGGTCTGTGACCTCACGTGACGACTGACCACTGAACACTGACGACTGACCACTGAACACTGACCGGTACGAGGACACTCACACATATTCCCAAAGCAGCCCGTCCACACGCAGCTGGGAAACTTACAGACCTCCTGAAAAAAGTAAACGATGGTTCCACTATCTTAAATGCTCCACCAACCATCAAGGCATGGCACAACTTGCTACTTTTTGGCAATGTCTGCTTAGCTGTGCCGGAAAGAAGGGGAAAGAGGCTAGCCTCAATGATAATTAAATCCTTAAGAGATTTTCCTAGAGTTGATAACCTCATTCGCCTTCCCCGTCAACACAAAAAAGGGAGAGGCAGAACCCCCACTCACTCTACTGACAGTGAAAAAGTCAGAGTCCAGGTGAGCAAGAAAATTGAAGAGGGCAACACAGTGGGGGCAATCAGAATTATTACCAGTGAAGATACAGTTGCTCCCAGGGATGCTGACACGGCTGAAGCACTTAGAGGAAAGCACCCTGCCAGGGAAACCAGTGGCACCAACAGTTCCAACACCTCTGTCCCCACTATGGAACCATTGATTGTGGAAGACTCAGACATTTACAAAGCAATAATGTCGTTCCCATCTGGCTCTGCTGGGGGTTACACTGGAATAAGGCCACAGCATTTAAAGGAAATGGTTAATCCAGTTATTGGGGAAATTGCAGAGACACTGCTTTCAGAGATCACAAGGTTCGTCAACAATTCCTTGGCTGGTCTGATTCCTGATGAAATTAGACCTTTCTTTTTTGGTGCAACACTTTGTGCACTTAAAAAGAAGGATGGAGGAATTCGGCCAATTGCAGTAGGCAACACGTTACGCCGCCTCGTATCCAAAGCTGCTGTCCGAAGTATTCGTGCACAGGCAGCCATGATGCTTCAACCAAACCAGCTTGGCTTTGGGGTCTCTCAAGGAAGTGAAGCAGCGGTTCATGCAACAAGGGCGTATATCAACAACCTGCCTGAGGACAATGCAGTGGTAAAATTAGATTTCAAGAATGCGTTCAATCTCCTGAAAAGAGACGTGGTATTAGCAGCAGTACAAGAACATTTCCCTGGTCTCTTCCCTTTTGTTTCAGCTGGGTATAGCAAGGAATCAATGCTTCTCTTTGGAGAGCATGAAATCACATCATCGGAGGGTGTCCAACAAGGAGATCCTCTTGCACCATTTCTCTTCTGTATAGCAGTTAGGGAAATCACAGTCAGACTGACCAGCGAGCTAAACATCTGGTTCCTAGATGATGGCACACTAGCAGGTACAAAGGAGTCCCTCCTACATGACCTTACACAGGTAATGACACGGGGACAGGAAATGGGTCTCATCCTGAATCCATCCAAATGTGAAATCATCTCAGTCAGTCAACAAGTGATAAATGCAGTGAGATCAAAACTACCAGGAGCAGCAGTCATTGCCCCCACAAATAGTGTCTTGCTAGGAGCACCTCTGGGAAGCAATGCCATTGACACAATTCTCAGGAAGAAATTGGAAGAGTTAAGGAGAATGGAACAACGAATAGGCAATCTGGACACCCACGATGCCTTGTACCTTCTCACAAAGTGCTTGAGTCTGCCCAGGTTGACATATTTCCTAAGATGTGCACCTTCATATGATAACCCTATACTGCACGAATATGACAGTATTCTGAGGCAGATTTTTACGAAAGTACTTAACCTTACTCTAGAAGACGGGCAGTGGAACCAAGCTACACTTCCAGTCAGACTAGGAGGCATTGGTGTCCGCAAGTCATCACAGATTGCGTTACCTGCTTTTCTGTCCTCGTGTATTGCATCCAGAGAGCTTGTAGCAGCGATTCTCCCTGAACATCTTAGGGACAAGATTGGAGTCCAGGACCAAAAATTCATTGACGGAGCAATGATCTGGGATAATCTAACGGGCTCTGAAACCAGACCTGCTCCCCCCAACAACTACAAACAATCGCACTGGGATGGTCCAATAGTGGAAAATATAGCCTCAACAATGCTTCAGAGTGTGTCAGGGAAGGATAGAGCCCGCCTCCTGGCAGTGAGAGCCCCTCATGCTGGGGACTTTCTGTTGGCTGTTCCCAACTCCAGCCTTGGCACACGCCTCGACCCACAGACCATCCGCATCGGTGTTGCCCTTCGACTTGCCGCCCCTATTCTCGCCGAACACAGGTGTATTTGTGGCAGTGAAGCAGCAGACCGATTCGGGTACCATGGTCTTGTGTGCCGTAAATCCGAGGGAAAGATTGCAAGACATGAGGAGGTTAATAACATTATCAAGAGGAGCCTCACAACAGCTGGATGCCCAGCAGTAAGGGAGCCACCCCAACTATGCAGATCTGATGGCAGCCAGAAGCGTCCAGATGGTATCACCCTTCAAGCCTGGACAGATGGGAAGCAGGTGGTGTGGGACTATACATGTGCATCTACCTTGGCTGATACCTATCTCCAATACACCAGGGAGGAAGGAGGGGCAGCTGCCAGCTTCAGGGAGTCCCAAAAGTCTAGAAAATATGGAGAACTTGCCCATCATTATATGTTTGTTCCCATAGGCTCAGAGACCCTTGGCTCATGGGGAAAGAGTGCATCTAAATTCCTTAAGGAGCTGGGAAAAAGACTCATCAGGGTAACTAGGGATCCCAGGGCAGCTAGTTTTCTGTTCCAGCGGCTCAGTGCGGCTGTTCAAAGGGGTAATGCCTGCTGTATTTTGGGCACACGCCCCAGCTCTGAGGAGCTGGATGAGATTTTCGCCTTATAATCGGTGATACACACGTAACAACATGTACCGTATATGCCACCTTTATATCAACAATGTATCTCTTAAATCTTCTGTACCATATTATGTAATAAAATATTCCTATTGGTAAAAAAAAAAATAAAAAAATATAAAAGATGGGGTGGTAGGGGAAGTGGAATATTCAAACGGCTTCAGGAAGAAATCCAAATATTCTTCCTTGAAGCCTTTTTATCCACTTCTCCGAGGCTATGGGTCCCACAATTTACACCAGAGGTGGACCCCATATATATATGTATATATATATATATATATATATATATATATATATATATATATATATATATATATATATATATATATATATATATAT
>NC_091292.1:46408107-46427895 GCF_038502225.1 Cherax quadricarinatus | reverse complement strand
TCAGGCACTAGTAATTCTGTCATTCCCGTCTGTGTTCCACCTATACCTTCAGACTTGCAGGATAGTGTTCTGTTGCCTCAAGTGTCCGGGGACACTCAGACTGCCTTGAGTGCACAGCCTATCCCTGCAATGACTGCTAGTTCGAGTAGTAGTTTCTCCACAGGGGATGCCTTGTCAGAAAACGATTACTTGCAACTAGTAATGCCATCTCTTGTTGATGTGACATGCTGTCTGCAGAAAGACGTCTCTGTTACAGCTAGTGTTCTCACTAGAGTGTCTGTTGTTGTTCCTAATGTTCCAGATGGTGATCCCATCCTAGCTGACAGTAATCAGTTCATTGTAAGAAGTTATTTCTCGAGTAACTTTCACATGTTAACGTTTGTAAGTGTAGTTTCTTTATAGCTGATACCTCGTGTCACTGTGTGCGACTCAGATTGAATATCAGCATTGTTCACCGTGTTCATTTCTTTTCTCCTGTGCTTGCAGTTTGAGATAGTAGATTCGTTCTCCCTTGCTCATATTGCGTGTCATAGCGTTAATTTTTTCAACCGGGGGGAGTCATCCACTCCACCGAGTTTGTTCTTTCCTCCAGTAAGGAAGAACTGTTACCTTTATTCTAGAACAAACAGCCTACTGGAAGGTTAGCCAGATGGACCTTGACTATCCAAGAGTTCAATCCCACTTTTGAAAATTTACCTGGCAAGTCGAATGTAGTCGCAGATGCTTTATCGCGACACGTTAGTGTAGTTACTGCAGATCCTCCATTTACTGTCGAGGATGTCAAAAAAGCCCAAAGAACCGATCCCTTGTGTTCTGGTGTGATTCGATTCCTGCTCCAGGAAGATCTTATTCTTACTGTGAAGCCACCAGCACCCATTAGTGACTTTGTAACGAGCCAAGAATTACTGTATCGAATAGTTGAGTTGAGTACTCCTAGCAGACGAATTAGTAATTCCACAGTCACTAGTGATTGTAGCTGTATCTTTTGTAGATACTCATTCAGACTGTCCTCAGTCAAGGCATGTGTTAGCCATTGCAGAGGAATTCAATCCTCCCAGAGATGATAACCATTCTGCATATGTAAACCTAACCCTCGCAGAATTGGGTTTAAATGTACATAGTCTGCATAATTAGATGTCCGAGATGAATGAAATTATCAACTGTGTGTTTTGTCATTAGTTGATCAGTTGTCAGAAATTTTCGTGTTCACGTTCCCTCCGTATTCTGAGAATTTGACAGTAATAGTCTGAGTGCACCGGATGCTTTTGCTGTTAATTTCACCTTGTATATATATATATTTATTCTTCCTCAGAATCCGTAGAGTGTATGAATACAGATCGATCGATCAATTCCATCCATATTGTACAATGATTTGTTCTTATAGTTGTAATGCATTACGTTAAAACTCATTACGTTAACACCCATTACGTCAAAATCATGTTGTACCATCCATTAGTTCTAAGTTATATATGAATTTGTTATTGTATAGAATCAGCCCAGATCCGCCTGCCTGTTCAGCCTATAGTATAGTAGTGTATGTCGGGACGACATACGTAACATGACCGAGCTGTCAGCATAGTTGCTGATCCCTGTATTCCCTGTATTATATAGCATAGCATAGTAGTATCATCCATGTGCTTTAGATACGAGATCCCTTGTAGGCCTGTGGCTTTGTGTGATGTCACCGGATGCACATGTGCAGGCTCATACCTCTGCCCCGGCCTCACTCGGCGGCAGACCATCCAGGCGAAGACAGGCAAGGCACTGGGCTCCATCCCTCATCTCAGTCTGACAATATAGTTACCATCCTACAAGTGTGTCTACTTTCAACCTACGATATCACCATTTAAGAACCCCTTACGATAACCTTCCTTTGTTTTGGAGGGTTGTGATCAAGGTTTTCTATCGAATTAATCATTTCTTTATCAGTTCAGTGATGTGTAGACACTTTTGCTTCTGTAACAAATTTTACACATGTAACTTCCACTTATTAAATGAACTTTTCCTCTTGTTAACTTAAACACAAGATGAGTCTAACACGATTTTTTTTTTTAGACTATAACAAAAATCTCACTTGCATTTTTACAATCCAGGGAACTTACGCAAATCTGAAGTCTCCATCTAAATACTCTTGTAACTCAATACAGATGTGTCTTCTTATACTCTTTTCACCACGAGGGTTGTCGAGTTAGTAGTTTTTATAACTATATGTGTAGAGAAATTTGTTCCATGAAAAACACTACGTGGCATCACCATGACGATAGGTGAATGAACCTACACGAGTTTAGTGACATACAGGATGGGGAGAGTTAAACATTTGTTGGATTTCTTTGGTGAGGTGAAGAATCTTAAGTGGAATGAATATAAACCTTTAATATCCGGAGGAGGTGATCTTAGCAAGAAAAAGTTGTATCGTGGATGATAGATGAACAAACCCCCATAGGGGAACTTCGCCAAGTGTGTTGATTTCTAGCAAATGATTGGAATTGGTAATGCGTTTGTTGGGTCCTGTAGAGTGTAATCATAACTTACTTCAATGGTATTATGACTTGTTATTACTATACCGATGGTACATACTTGGAAATGCATGAAGACAATTAAAGGTAAGATAATTTGATCAATGAGTATCGTGACGTCACTCTTTTAGTTTCATTTAAGTTAATAATGGGAAGATGCTCTATCCTGTTTTAACGTGTTGCTGGATAGTGACGTCACAAGCAAGTAGTAAGTGTTGCCAAAAAAAATATTGTCTGAATATTTCTTTTTACTGAAAAATAAGATAAGTTAACAATGGCTAAACATATTATTTGAAATATACAATGGATAATATATATGCTTTGAAGAAATCCCCTGTAATGTGTATTTGTATTATTAAAAAAAATGATATTCGATGATGACAACGATTGAAATTTTTGGTATAAATATTTGGAGTGAAATGGTAAGGAATCACTTGAGCAGAAGAAGAAATATGGAGGTGGTTGCGACAAAACATACTAGTGTGGTGTTTATAGAAATGTTATATACAATTAAGAGAGTCGAACCCATTCAAAAAAGAGTTGATGCGGAACATGTTCTCTCAAAAGAAGTGTTTGTAGCTGAGGTACGAGAAATGACTCAACGATGGAGTGAAGAAATATTGGAAAATTTATTGTTACGAGAATGTGAATGGAGTAGTCATTTATCTCAAACTTTTATTATACCAAAGCCCAAAAAATTAATTATGAAAATGGATTTTGAAATGGCTGATCCTAGTTTAGGTAAGTTTAATGAAATTTTCATTTAATACTATTTAGCAACTCTTTATGTGTATGGGAGAGTTGTGTGTAAGTCACCCCCAGACATTGTCCGGGAACCACATGGAAAGCATCTAATATGGGGAAACTTGGCGATTTCATTGTTATTTGTGAAACGGTGAAAGATCTTCCTTGGTTGGAATTTTGCAACACTGTCAATCAACTCTTAAGGAAAGATGGTGAATCATTGAGTGAAAAGAATTTTCAACGAGTTAAAAATTGGTTAGAAAATGAACTTGATTCGCATAAATTCATTGATGAAATGGTAACGGAGTGGAGTGATGATCTGGTATATTATATTTTGGAAAACAATATATCTGAAAACTTTGTCAGTCAAATATTTAATAGACAGTATAATCTGTGCATTTTGCATAGATGGTACAACACAAAGAAGTGGAAATTAATTTGGAGAGAACTTTTCACAGATATTAAACAATATATTAAAAACATTGAACCTAATGTGTGAGTAACTTATAAGGTAAGCAAAATTATTTACCTTGTATCAGTGGTTTAATTCATTTAAATTATTATGAGGAAGTAATTATAACTTGAAGAGAGAGAGATATATTTGAATTAATATATATAACTCATATTTACCTCTTCATGAAATGTGTCACTTACCATTTCGACCTTCTCTCTCTACCTGAACACCAAGAATCATGTCTACCATAATACTTACATCATTTAAGTTAACAAGACGCTTTTAATTCATTTAAGTTAATAAGGGGACACAGTATGATTATGCTTTTAAGTCAATAATGGGAAGATATTTAAGTTAACGAGAAGAATACTGATGTAACACTTGAGAGGCATATGTTTGGGATAGTGAAAAAAATATGTAACTTTTAGTTGGTTTATATCTTTTACAGGTGATGATGCAAATTTCTCCCCATTATATGCTAATGAAATAAAAAAAATATTAACATTTACAGGTACCGATGTGACGGGGCTTGGAAGAACAAGACTTAGAGGGGAGGATTTATGATGTTTAGAGCGTGTTGTTACACCAAGATTAATAATATATGATGTTTCATTCATTAAAAAGAGAAATGTTTAATAAAAATTTTTAAGACATGATGAATTTTAAATCAATCAAACCTTACCATGAAAAAAGTATTGAGGTAGAATACAAATGTTATATCTCATTTAAGTTAATTTCATGGTGTCTGTCAGCCCTGTGACCTCACCAAATTTTAGCACAAGAGGACACAGTTGGTCTGGAAAGAGATGATTATCTTAAATCTACCTTGGGTGTGAACACCATTTCATGGCGTCGCTGGAGGGGATTGTACAAAAATCATGATGCAATACTTTGGGGTAAGCCATATAAGCTCAAGGAGTCTCTCAGAGCGAGGATTGTGTTTCTATCCGGAAATCGAGTAAATATTTCTACCATTGCGTGTGTTTACCAACAAGAAAATAATGTTCGATTTTAAGATAAAGTCTCCAAAAGTAATTTGGAAATATCCAAAAATGGAGTCGGTCAAAGTAATTCTGGAGTACTCTAATGTATTTTGGAATTGTTCCAATATATTTTTGAATGTGCTCCAACGTAATTTGGAAATGTTCTAAATGTTATCTCAATCATTTTGTTCATATTACCGAAATTGAGGGAATGTGGCTAAAAATGTGATTTATATCATATCTTAGTTGGATGTGTATGTGATATATTTATAAAAAATGAGTGTTTTCTAAAAATTTGTGACGGGTGACTTTTTTCTGATGAAATAGTTGGATGAGAAAAATTGTGGGGTTATGAGTATAATATTAAACTATGTGGAGTTGAGGAGATGATTTTATTAGAAATTTAGTGTAGGGAGGAATGTGGGGATTTCTATAAAATGGGTATTAGCTGGTAGTGTTGATCTTAGTTTCTGGTGATTTTTAGTAGTTTTGGAGTAGTATTAAGTGGTGTTTTGGGGGTGTTCAAAGAATGATGTCTTTTGTTAGTATTCAACAGTGTAGTGGATTGATGGGTGTGCATTTGCGGATGTGAAATGTGATTTTTGTGTTTGTTCTGAAGAGGTTGTTGGGAGACAAATGTGAAAAATGTGAGTGAGATGTATGGGGAGGGTGTGAAATTTAATGAAATATGTGGGGTTTTAGAAAATTTGTGAAATTATAGAAGTGAAAAGTTATGATATATTGGAAAAGAATGGAGGGTGTAGAAACATGTCGCAGTAGTTGGGTAGTGAGATTTAGTTGTTGTGAGTATAATATCAATTTATGTGGATACAACGAGATGGGTATGGAGAGGATTTTATTAGAATTTTAGTAATGTAGGGAGGAATGTGCATTACATTTTAAGATTCAATAAAAAGAAGGGGAAAATTTGTATCGAATAAATTGTGAATAAATTGGTAAGTGATGAGGGTTGTGGGTATTGTTGTCGAACTAGAGATACCTGATGAAATTAGTTAAAACGAAAAAAAATGTTATAAGTTGTGGGTGTGTGGGTTGTGGGTGTTGTGGGTTTTTCTGTCGAACTAGAGATACGAAAAGATGTTATAAGTGGGTTGTTGTTGTGAAAAATTAGTTAAAACGAGAAAAAATTGTGGGTTGTGGGTGTTGTGGGTTGTGGGTGTTGTTGTCGAACTAGAGTTGCTGAAAAGTGGTTATAAGTTGTGGGTTGTTGTTGTGACTTTTTCTGATGAAATTAGTTAAAACGAGAAAAAATTGTGGGTTGTGGGTGATGTGGATTGTGGGTGTTGTGGGATGTGGGTGTTGTGGGTTGTGGGCGTAGTTGTCGAACTAGAGATACCGAGAAAAAAGGGATTCTGTTGTAAGTGTTCGTGTGTGTTTGGATTGTGTTCATGTTTTTTTTGCACTTATGTTATATTTTAGTTGGAGGTGAGTGTACTCATAGAAATTGGTAATCGTCTTGGTTATAGTGATTTGAGGGGATTTATGTGAAAATGGGTGTAAGTCTGTGATGTTGATCTTAGTTTATGGTGATCGTGGTGGTGTTTTGATTGTATTCAGTGGTGTTTTAGTAGTATTCAGTGGTGTATTTGGGAGTACTCAAATGGTGTTTGAGACTATTCAAAGGTGTTTTTGAAGGTGTTCAAATGATGTGCAAGAGTATTTATGAAGGTGTTCTGGGAGTATTCAGTGGTGATTTGGCTGTGTTCGAATGATGTTTTTGGAGTATTCAAAGGTAATTGATGGTGTTTTTGGTGTTGTTCAAAGTAAAGTGTTTGAGTTAGTTTTTGTGATACTGTTGTAAAAATCTGGAGAATGAGGGAGGAGTTTGGGGGATGAGTTGTAATTTAATGAAATATGAAAGTGTAGATAAATTAGAGATGTCAAATCTTATTTGGGAGTATTCAAAATGTTGTCTTGGAAGTGTTTCAGTGTTGTTTGGTAATGTTCAAAAGTATTTTTGTGAGTATTCAAATTTATGAGAGTGTTTTGAAGGTGTTCATAAGAGTGTTTTGTGTGTGTGTTGTGTGTGTGTGTGTGTGTGTGTGTGTGTGTGTGTGTGTGTGTGTGTGTGTGTGTGTGTGTGTGCGTATTAACTTCGTAATATGTAAAATTGTGACTAGTGAATTTATCGAAAAGTGGTTATAAGTTGTAAGTGTTGTGGTGACTTTTTCTGATGAAATAGTTAAAACGAGAAAAATGTCTAGACTTGTGTTGTATTTTGTAAAGAAATTGTGGATTGTTGTGGGTATTAACGAAAAAAATGTGGAAATTATTTGGGTTATCCTGGGTTAAGAGTGAAAATGTTTTCCCTATGTTGTATATGAAATGTGTATGGAAATGGGTTGTATAATAAATAGTGTTAAGTCGACAAGATTCAGCCTGTGTGCGGGGTCATCACGTGACGTCACTGACATAGGGGGAAGTCGACAAGATTCAGCCTGTATGTGTGAGGTCATCACGTGACGTCACTGACCGCCGAGTAAACACAGGTGGGGTGACGTCACACTTGTTTAGACCTGTAGTAAGAGAAAGTACCATGCCCCATAGGAGGAGTTCATTTGAATGCTTACCCCCAGAGGGGGAAATCCAAAAACTTGATCCAAGGAGATGGAGTCTTGATATTATCGAGAAAAACTTGATCCGAGGAGATGGAGTCTTTGATTTCGAGAAAAACTTGATCCGAGGAATTGGAGCAGGGAATTTGAGATGCAAGTGAGAGTTCATTTGAATGCTTACCCCCAGAGGGGGGAACCCTAAAAACCTTGATCCGAGGAAATGGAGTCTTTGCATTATCGAGAAAAACTTGATCCAAGGAGATGGAGGAGAAATATTTTGGGGTGAAAGTGGGAGTCCATTTTGAATGCTTACCCCCAGAGGAGGAATCCAAAAAACTTGATCCGAGGAGATCATAAGAAAATGAAATTAAAAAAAAAAAATTGGGATGGGGGTGAAAGTGGGAGGGGAAACCCAAAAAAATTGATCCGAGGAGATGGAGAGCACAAGAAAATTAAATTAAAAAAAGAAATTGAAAAAAATCGGAAAAAAATTCGGGGAGCGGGGGCGATCCGGACGACGCTGCAGAAGGCGCAGCAGAAGGCGCGGGCGGGCGCGACGGACGGGCGCGAGGGGCGCGGGCGGGCGCGAGGGCGCGGCGGGCAGGTGAGTCCGCACGAGGGCGGGGGCGGGTGGGGGGGGGTGCGTGGGGGGCGTGGGGGGGTCGTGGGTGGGGGTCGTTGGTGGGGGTCGTGGGTGGGGTGATCTCGAGGGCGAGGTTGTCTCGAGGGCGAGGTGGTCTCGAGGGTGAGGTGGTCTCGTGGGCAAGGTAAAGGTCATTAGCATAAAGGTGTGAAAAGGAGACCGCTCAGAGGAGACCATACCGTGGAGACCGCTCAGGAAGAGACCGCTCTGTAGAAGGCCTTTCCAGAGGAGACCGTACTGTGGAGACCGCTCAGGAAGAGACCGCTCAGCCGCAGAGACCGCTCTGTAGAAATCATCACTACTTATGTATATTTATATGTCGTGCCGAATAGGCAGAATTTGCGATCTTTGCTTAAATAGCAACGCTCATCTTGCCATATAAGACAAGTGAAAATTTGTGTATGCAATAATTTCGCCAAAATCATTCTGAACCTAACGACAAAAATATACTTCACTGTGTTTGTTTAGTATTAAATTATTGTAAACAAATCTAAAATATATTTAGTTGGGTTAGGCTAAAATAAATTGTTCTTGTTATAATAAGGTTAGGTAAGTTTTCTAAGACTCTTTTGGAGCAAAATTAATTTTTTTTACAAACAGGCGAAATTATTTACAAACATTGTCTATATCCACAGTAGGGCTCGAACCTGCAAACTCTGTATCAGAGTTCACAGTACTTTACCACAGAGTCAGACCCCAGATAAGTGTGGGTGCCTAGCCGAAGATAGATGATGTTACCCCATACCCAGGGGCACCAGATTTATTTCCAAAGTTATTTCATCAACTCCTGCCACATGCCTGCTTGCAAATTGTTAATCATTTCAAATCTGTTTCATTGTTTACTGCATGTTGCAGAATTTGTTTAAATAACTTTGAAAACTAGCCTTGTGCCTCGGGGTATGGGCTAACCTCGTCTAGCTTCTTCTAGGTTCCCATACTTATCTGGGGTATGGATCAGTGGTGAAGTATGAAGGAAGTGAATGTGTTCAAATATTTGGCAGAGGACTTGTCAGCAGACGGGTCTATGAAAAATGAAGTGAATCATAGAACTGACGAATGAAAAAACGTTAGTGGACAAAACGCTGTCCATGGACACAATAAAAAGAATGCGTGAGGAAATCGTCGAGCTCCAGGGCTCCACTGTGCATCCTTTTTAAAAGAACCTAACCAAGGATTCCGGATGTGTACCGATATCCACAGGGTGAATGAGGTCACTGTACCAGATGCTTACTCTCTTCCACATATGGAGGATATAGTGGACTCTGTGAGTAAGGCTTTTTTTGTTTCTAAACTAGATCTTGTGAGAGGATACTAACAGGAACCTTTAACCGATAAAGCGAAGGTGATATTTGCTTTAGTAATTCCAGGTCACTATCAATTTACTGTGACTCCCACTGGAATGAGGAACTAGCCTGCCTCATTCCAAACACTGATCCATCAAGTTATTAAAAAGCTTGATGGCACAGAGGATTACCTGTGTAATATAGCCGCAGTTTCCAATGCATGAGATCAACATGAGTCTTGTCTGAAATACCTCTTCGATAGGTTCAGGACATTCAAACGAACTGTTAATCTTGGTTAACAGTTTGACCAGACTACTAACTTACTTTGGTCAAGAAATAGGTAGTTCTCCAGGATGCAATGTCCATTCAAAGATTTATGGGAATGATATGATTTTCATCGTAGGTTCTGCCAAACTTTTGCAGATGTGATAGCCACTCGGACCTCTACTACCAGTACAAATATTAATTCTTGTTAGACTTCTAGTCGTTAAGAGGCTTTTAACTGTGTCAAACGTCACTTATGCTCTGCTCCCTCATTCATGTCCCCAGATTTTTCCAGAGTCAAATGACTTTGAAAAATCTGCAGACATTAGTGTTTTACAGGTTGATACATGTGAGTCTAGAGTATGGGCAGTGTTATTTCAAAAATCTGGTGAGGAAAGTTTGCAGATCATGGACTATTATTTAGCCGCATACCAGGCATATCAGTGGGCTTACTCCACCAGTGGATAGGAGACCCTAGCCCTGGTACTTGCAATAGAGCATTTCGTCGTGTTCTTTTCAAGTGCCTCCTTATGTGGTCACTGTCTTCAGTGACCATGTTCCTGGTCTCTTGAATCTTCACTAGCCCTACTGTCAGCTGTCTCTTTCTGAGGTTTGTGCCTGACTTTAAAGTCCTCTTTGGGTTGAGCACTACCTGTTGAGTTGCATGGTTGAGATGAAAGGAGGTTCCATTAGTAATTCGTGCCATGGTGACACACTACCCATTGATGTATGACTATTAGAGCACCTTTTGGGGTGGAGGGTTGGCATGCTATGAGTACATTATATATTATTTAGTGTATGTCACACACCCATACAGGTATGCCCATACAGGTATGCCCTACCGACCAGCAAACCAGATGCTAAGAGTATAACAAGCTGATCCCCCTTGTTATGTTTGCACTTTGCTTCAGTCCAGCCAGTCCCAAAAAAGCCTACCAAATTTGTGAAGCGATGTTAGTGACTCACTGAACAACATTGGCAGACATGTCTCAAGTCTGGATTGCGACAGTTCTCATTGCGTCTCTTGTTTGTAAACTTGACATGTACATAGTGTATGCACACTGTTCATATACTTTCATGTCGTTTTGGTGAAAGAAATATTTATAAGTATTGGCTTGCTACGAGCGGGTGTATAGGGCACAAAGCTACACCTGTCTTCGTAATGGTTGCGAACTCCAATAAGCTTGAAGCTTGGTCATCCTCAGCACATCGGTTCATTTGCAATAAATGTGAAAAGTTTACTAACGTTTGCTGCGTAAGTTATATTGCAGCCTCGGTAGTGGAAAAAGATTTTGAAGCAGCACGATTCACTAATTTCAAAGAACTTCAAGAGATTATTCAATTGTCAGATTTTAAGGATCATGCTGATAAGTATTTCGTGAAGAACCGGACTCAACATTATTTTGACATATTGTTGCGGATCCTCAATGTCAAGCACGCGAAAGGGAGAAGCTTCTCAAATGTTTCCACAGTCACTGCACAGCGTACCAAAACACATCTAAGTGCTTAACTGGATCTATACGTTTTTACACATTGCAAGCATCAGGGATAAAACCAGTGAACTTGACAGTAGTTTCAAGACCAATTTTTTTAAGTCTTAGAAAGCCCTTGATATTCTTAAGAAACCACACGGTTATAATCGTGAATGTTGTGCTGACGGTGACGTGCCTTGCCACTGTGAACACTGCCGCCCATGAGAATAGTATTGCCACATCCATGACATTTCACGAGATTCTACACATTAATGTAGAGTTCTGAGATGCATTAATAAGGGCTGTTTTCCAGGGAGAAAACCATAGGATGCCCTGCGAGGTAACAGAAATAAGCCATATCCTTGAGGTCTTCCTAACATTACAGTGGAAACCACAGAGTAAAGGACATGCATGTCAATTCTAAACATAACAAGTAGTAGCCTTCGACATGTCACTGTGCATCATCAGCATCCGTAACACTATGTAACACAACTTTTACTCCTGGCAAGTGTTATTTTCCAACTCCTTTTATTGCAAAACAATAGAAAATGCCCATTATTCCTTTTAAACTTTGCTTTTGTGGCGTACAGGATTAATTTTTGACAAAAAATTACTATATTTCAATGTTTTTTGCTTGTTTTGGATGCAAAATAAAAACATATAATAAAATAAATAAAAATGACATAAAATAAAATTTACACAAATTTTATTTTAAACTTTTTGAAACATATTTACAAAGTTAAAAATGAGCAGTTTTTCTAGATTTGTGAACAGCAACAAATCACTTTCCGTTTAAGTTCCCAAATGTAGTCTCCCATCATGTTTTCATTATAAGATCCCTGATATCTGTTCCAAGACCATTATATCATGGTGGAAGTGCTCCCCTTGCTCCTCTGAGTATGCTCCTATATTCTCCTTGATATTGTCAAGATGAGCCACAAGGATATGGACCTTATGGGATATCCTACAGCCCATCTGACAATAGCTTTTTACCAAAGTCTCAACAAGTTCCACATAATTGTCAGCCTTGTTGTTGCCCAGAAAGCCCTGAGCTACAGCAACACAACTCTCCCAGACTTCCTTTTCCTTCTCTGTGAGCTCCTTAGGAAATTCTGAGCACTCCATGATTTTCCTGACTTGTGGTCCAGTGAAGATGCCAGCCTTAATAGCTTGGGAAAGAAGTCTTGAAGATACTTGAAGGTTGCAGACTGTTTGTCAAGAGCTGTAACAACCTGTTTCATTAACCCTAGTTTGATGTGTAACGTAGGGAACATAACCTTTTGAGGATCCACCAATGGTTTATGTTCGATATTATGTCGTCCTACTGAGAACTCAGTCCTTTGAGACCAGTGCTTCCTCTGGTAATGTGCTGCTCTGTCTCTACTATCCCAGTGACAGAGATAACGGGAAAACTTGGTAAAACCTTCTTGGAGTTCCATCAAAAATGCTTCCAGTAGAAGTATGACACTGTTGTAGTCATCCTTAAGATGTACTAAATGAGCCAAGGGAAGAGAAGGATACTTGTTCCCATTGTGCTGAAGTACAGCTTTTAGGCTTCTGGAGGAGCTGTCAATGAAGAGTCTCCACTCATCTGGATTACTTGCAATTCCAATTGCATCAAACAGGCATGATACATCATTATAGTAGCACAACTATCTTCATTAGTGAAGAAACTTGAAAAATGTTGGTGACGTTTTCTTTGGCTTGTCATTTGCATACTTTCATCCACCAAGTCCCACTCCTTCAGCCTTGAAATCAAAAGCTCATCATTTGACAAATGAATTCTTTATGAACGAGACCCAAAATTTGGTCATCTTAAAAATCTCTGATTTTATCGTAACACCACAAGACTTTGAAAAGGCGATAAATGACATGCCCATGGCTCCAGGCCCAGACTCATGGAACTCCGTGTTCATCAAGAACTGCAAGAAGCGCCTGTCTCATGTCTTCAGCATTCTATGGAGAGGGAGCATGGACACAGGCATCATCCTACATTCTCTAAAAACAACAGACATAGCCCCACTCTACAAAGGTGGCAGTAAAGCAACTACAAAGAACTACAGACCGATATCACTAACATCCCATATAAAAATCTTTGAAAGGGTTCTAAGAAGCAAGATCGCAAACCACCTAGATACCTATCAGTTACACAACCCAAGGCAACACGGGTTTAGAGCAGGTTGCTCTTGCCTGTCCCAGCTACTGGACCACTATGACAAGGTCCTGGATGCTGTAGAGGATAAACAAAATCCAAATATAGTATACACAGACTTTGCAAAAGCCTTCGACAAGTGTGACCATGGTGTAATAGCGCACAAAATGCATGATAAAGGAAGAACAGGAAAAGTTGGTAGATGGATCTATAACTTCCTAACAAATGGAACACAAAGAGCAATAGTAAAGAGTAAAGTCTGAGACAGCTACGGTGAAAAGCTCTTTCCCACAAGGCACAGTTTTCACTCCTATCCTATTCCTCATCCTCTAATCTGACATAGACAGAGCTGTAAGCAATAGCTCCGTGTCTTTCTTTGCGGATGACACCAGAATTGCCATGACTGTCTTCCATCGAAGACACTGCAAGATTCCAAGCGGACATCAACCAAATCTTCAAATGGGCCACTCAAAACAATATGAAGTTCAATGAAGAGAAATTTCAACTACTCAGATATGGAAAACTTGAGGAAATTAAAACTGTATCAGGGTATACGACAAATTCTAACCATACAATAGAGGGAAAAAGTAATGTGAAGGACCTGGGAGTGATAATGTCAGAGGATTTCGCCTTCAAAGACCACAACAATGTATCTACCGCATCTGCTAGAAAAAGGATAAGTTGGATAATAAGAACCTTCAAAACTAGGGACGCCAAGCCCATGATGACACTCTTTCAAATCGCTTGTTCTCTCGAGGCTGGAATACTACTGTACACTAACTGCCCCCTTCAAGGCAGGCGAAATTGCTGACCTGGAGAGTGTACAATAAACTTTCACGGCACACAAGTACGATAAGGCACCTAAATTACTGGGAACGGTTGAAGTCCCTTGATTTGTATTCCCTGGAACGCAGGCGAGAGAGATACATGATAATATACACTTGGAAAATCCTAGAGGGATTAGTACCAAACTTGCACACGAAAATCACTCCCTATGAAAGCAAAAGACTCGGCAGGAGATGCAACATTCCCCCAATGAAAAGCAGGGGCGCCACGAGTACACTGAGAGACAACACAATAAGTGTCCGGGGCCCAAGACTGTTCAACTGCCTCCCAGCATACATAAGGGGGATTACCAATAGACCCCTGGCTGTCTTCAAGAAGGCACTGGACAGGCACCTAAAGTCAGTACCTGACCAGCCGGGCTGTGGTTCATACGTCAGTTAGCAGTATAATGATATAATTAAACAGAGAGCCACTCAAACCATGAGTGAGTGAGTGTCTGCCTGCCAGTCAGGCAGGTATGTGTGTGACATAACGTTGGGAGGGGCGGGGAACCGGCTTTCACCTCAATATGGATTGAACTAGACAATTAGCATAACAGTGGAACCTCGCAACTGTTATACTCTAAATTGCTAATACACTAGTCGAGAATACATGTCAATGGGTGTATGATAAATGTTAAATGAAGTACAACATACTCGGCTCACGCCACACTCTTCAGTGGTAGACCTTATTGACATTCATCTTTCAGTAAGAGTTGCAACTTATATACCAGTTGAGCAGTTTGTAAATGCAGTGTTTATGAGACTTCTTTAGTCAAATCTTGGAGCACCTGGCCAGTGTTGGAAGGTACTTAGTCCCTCACAAAGTTCTACCTGAGCCAGTGTGATTGCTGCACTTCAAGTTGAACATATTTATGTTCTCCCATATTGCTTACCTTGCAAATAACATACATTATAATAACTTGTCATATACATGTTTCACAAAGGAGTTATCAAGGAGTCAAATAACTTTTGAAATGCATCTCTTATCCTTGTACAGAAAGCTACAACTTTGCATTCTGTGATCAGTTACAACAAACTCAATGTCTGGACTCTTCCAGAATATTTCTTTTTACATGTTCTCGCTGATTTGCTCCAGAACATTTAATGGAATAAAATAATTTTTAAACCTTGATAAATTTTGTGTTGAAATATTGTCCAGTTTTAACCTCCTTTAAACGACTATATTCTGCAGCTTCCTGCTGGTGATATATATACAAACATGGTAATACATTTTAACATCAAGTAAAATGTTCTCATACATTGTGAATTATATACACACGTGAAGAAGCATGTACATACATGGTAATAAAAGAACATTGCAGGTTTATTGTTCTATGCCAGGCAGGTTCAGTTCACTTCCACCAATAAACCCACTAATATACTTGCTCAACCTGTTTTTAAAGTTGGTCAAAGTTTTTGCTTCAATGACGTTACTTGGGAGTATATTTCATCCACAATTCTTTTGCCAAATCAAAACTTTCTTATATCTTTTCTAAATTATTTTTTCTTAAACTTGAACCCATTGCTAACAAGTCTTGTCTTGGTTAAATATTGCCAGCAAGTTATTGATATTCCTTTTCATTTATTACTGTCCTTTATTTTAACACTTCAGTAATATTCACCTTGTCCTTAATTCTATGTGTGTCCAAAGAGTGAAACTTCAGTAACCTGAGTCTTTCCTCATACAAAGAATTTGTGATAAATAGGATCAACTTAGTCCTACTCTACATGTTTTCCAGTGAATTTATCTCTATTATGTAAGATGGAAGCCAAAACTAGCCGAGATTAGAACCTTGCGTTTATTTATATTAAATTTCATCTGCTACTTCTTCAACTATTGCAACAACCTCTCTGGATATTCCTGTATCATTCTAGTCCTTATCAGAAATTATTTGATGGTTTGTTTCAGTGTCTTTGTCAAACTTGCTTATGTCACTATTTATTTTATCACCTATATCGTTTATGCATATTTTGATCATCAAAAGGCGCCACAGTAACCCTTGTAGAACACCACCGTGATCGATCCCCATTTATGTAGATTGTTGCCTATCACTCAACAACACCTCAGTTCAGAAGATAAATTTATTTTGTATTCCATGTCTTACTATTTTTAACATTCTGCTGTGTGGAACTCTAGTGAAGGTTTTACTGAAATCCATATTCGATATCACATTCATTTTCATTATCTACTGCCTTAAATACATTAGTGAAAAAAAATTGTAAATTTGAAAGGCAAGAATTCCTCGTCTTAAAATCAGGTTGAGACTCATTGCTCCATTTATATATTTCAAATCAGCTTCGGAATGCTTCTTCAGTTATTGTTTTCATCAATTTTCCAACAATGCAGGTTAGGCTAATTGGTCTATAATTCAGTCAAAGGACATATCTCCCACTTATAAAATATGTATCTCATTTGCTATTGTTTTTCGCGTATCGGGAATGTTTCCTGTTTGTAATGATGTGTTAAAAAACTAGCCAATGGTTTGCTAAGTTCTCCTCACATTCCGTTATAATACATGAAAATAATTCATCATGGCCCATTCATTTCTTTCGTTTTACTCTTATTTATTTTTCTAAGAACCATGACACAAGTGACTATGATCATGTATAGTTTATTTTCACCCTAATATCTTCCTGTGGAAAAGTAGAGAGGAAATAAGTGTTAATGACAGTGCACATTATTTGTCACTTACAATAAGCTGACTGGAGTAACTTTTATGAGGGTCTATCATTTTCCTAAGATTAATAATATATAACTGAAAGAAATCTTTTGGGTTGGACTTTAATTCTCTAGTGAATTGACTTTCCTAATTTATTTTGGCTTTTTAATTCCATTTCTTTATTTCTTAAGGGAATATTTTTATTCCCTATTTGTCTCTCATTTTTTATTCTTATCGCTTATGAGATATTTGAATCTATTGTTTATCCATTTAAGGTCACTTTTGTTTGATATAATTCCTTCATTTGATACACAGATAGACTGGGCAGCTTGTGCAATGTTAAGAAATACGTTGAAGTGGCAGTCATGTCCACTGTCTTGTGTCACGGAATAATTCCCTGTCAGGTTGCCTCAATAATCCGGATAATCTTGTCGCCCCGTAATATTCGCTGCATGGAACAAAGGATCTTAACTTGATTTAAATTATTAACATAATTCAAAGAAATATTGAAAAAGTGGTTGTAACTGCTTTCTCCAGTTCATCATTAATCTCAAGATTTTTATTTAGAGATTCCATGTTTCCAAGACTCAAGTTAAGTAGGTTATTTCCTCTTAATGGTACTGGCAAAAATTCTTTTAAAAAGAACCTGGACAGTTTCTAGGGAGTTGCTAGACTCAAGATTTCTTGTCAAATTGTTACAGTCAATTTAACTAAAGTTTAAATCTCCCATTAAAATCACATTTTTGTATCTAGATGTCTTTCTAATTTCATCTTATAATGGGTTACCATGTTCCCTTTGTAGGCCTAGTGACTGTAGATAACACACAAAATTAAGTTTTCACGTCGTCTGAAAAACTGTAGCCAAACAGATTCAGTGTTCGTCGCTTCCACTTTTATTTCTTATCTACTGAGCACTTATTCCTGATGAATATATCCAGTCCACCATTCTTCCTGCTGATTCTAATGGTACGGAATAATATATAGTCTTGTAAACTGCAGCATTCAGCAGGCATTTACCTGTATTTAAAGTTGCGATAGGTCTTTGTTATTGCAAAAATATCTATGTTTCTTCCATATGCAGTTAATCTGACCTCGCTGAACTTATTTCTTTTTTGTTACTACAATTATTATAGTAGGCCTAACAGGAATTAAACACTCGCCTCTCTCCTCTGGTAGTATTTTTTGACAGTTTTTTTTATAATTTCTTATTAGGAACTATATAATGAGGTATCACTTTTTTTAAAAATTCTCTGAGATATCTTGGTAATTTTTGTTCTTACATCCCTGGTTCTGCTACTCATATATAAGAACACTAATGTAAAAAAATGATTAAAGTCCTGTGTCATATTATTGTTGTGTATGTCATCAGTAAACCACTAGATGCATTATACATCTCTTGAAAAAGTTAGTTATCAAAATAATGTCTAGCTGGGGTAAGGAAATAATGTTTATTAATGAACAAACATTTAAATGGATATTTGAAATTGGTGTTTGCCAAGACTCAATTTTGAATTATCTTTCCTTTATGATTTATATAAATGATTATCAGTACGTAATGTGACATACAATATAAAAACCATCAATAAAATAAAACTGTGAAGTCCTCTACTAATGCTGAATATTGTCAACTATTGCAAAAGTGACCTGAATCCACTGGTAACTTAGGTAGACCAGTGACTCATGAGCTAAGTTACTGTGAAGAAGGACTCACAATTCAAGTCCGTCAACAAGAAAAAACCTCAAGAATAAGTTACATTGTTATTATAGTCATATGTAAGCGATAAACCCGTGGGGGATTCATCGTTGACCAAACTAATACTCTTAGCCAAACTAATACTCTTCGCAGTAATCTAGTTGGTACTTCTCCTCCTGCTATTGATGCTTCTGGTGTCTACTCCATTTACTGCTCCTCTTGTACTCTCCAATACTGTGGAGAAACTGGTCGCTCTCTTTCCGACAGACTTAAAGAGCGCAAAAGATGTGTTAGATCTGCCGACACTAATAATGCTCTTTTTTTGTCATGTTAGAGATCACAGTCATCCTACTGTTTACCATTCTCCTAGCCTTCACAGACGCCGTCTTGTTGAAGTATCCAGTAATTATAAACAACTTTCCTAATGTGAATCATAATTAAGCTTTGTCTCTGTAGATGCCTTCCTTTCTTATTACATTGTCAAATGCTCCAAACTTCGGAACATTCGAGAATTGACCTGTTCTTTGTCCCTTCTTCTCTTTGCCTCTTCTACTTCCCTATATATTTTTTTTTTTTTTGCCTTTTCCTTTCTTCTCCTTAGGAGTGTTCTATACTTCTGCTTTTCTCTCTGTGTGTTTGGTCCCACCCTCGTAGGTCATCCTGACTTGCTTGGTGTCTTGTCCTTAGACTTCCTTCACTACTGCTACAACTGTTTCTACCTCTACTACTACTATTACTACTTTCGCCTCGCTTCACTCCACTTTCAGTCTCTTGTTGCACTACTCTCCCTGCCTACTACTACTATTTCCACTTCCACTACTGTCTCTACTTCCTTCTTCGTCTTCTCTTTGTCCTGCCCCTTCTCTCCTCTCGTATATATACTGGCTCCCTTACCTTCGTGTGTTAGTGTGACTAGTTAATGGTCCAAGTCGGACCAAAACGTCTTCATAAGTTTCTTTCTGCTATGTGCATGATATTTGTGTACTATAAACCATTCCTGGAAACAGTTTGCGTCACAGGGATGGTGACTCCTGAATCCATAAAGCCATACATGCGTGTTCTCACTTGGTAATGCTAACTCTTACCTTCTCCAGCTGTTGGCCCTGGGCTTCCAGACGCAAATTAGACACGGTGAATCTCAGTTTTCTCAACTGAAAACATTGAATCATATATTAGGATGACTCTTGTTAATAATAACAAAGAAACTTTCGTGGCTGTGAGATAATGCAATGAAAAATAAATTAACCAAACATATTAATGTAGACATACACTCACTGGCCACTTTATTAGACACACCCTTTTAGTACTGGGTAGGGCCTCTGTTTATCCCCAGAACAGCCTAAGTTCTCCATGACATGGATTCAACAAGAAGCTGGAAACATTCCTTACTGATCCTGGTGCACATGATAACACGATAGCACTACGACATTGCGTTACAATTATCAGCTGCACATTCATGCTGTGAATCTCCCGTTCCATCACATCAGAAAGGTTTACGGCAAATTCTGACTCTTCCATCTG
>NC_091292.1:46396003-46408007 GCF_038502225.1 Cherax quadricarinatus | reverse complement strand
AATCATTAATGAACTTTAACTGAAATATGTAGATGTTATAAAGATCAGTTATTTCTAACTGATTTTGCAGATTAATGTTCTCAGGTTATAGAGAGAAATGTTTCTTGAACAATTGAACACTGATGTATAATGTTAAACGCCAACAACACATCAGGTACCAGTAATATTACCTATAGTACCAAAACATTAATATCTGAGGAAATACGCTGTGTGATGCACACTTTATACTGGTGATTAAAATAAACTTGATCAGTCTCAGCACTGTTATAATGTGTTCTTTACATTGTAACTATGTTGTGACTGATCACACACTCTCAGCACTCATTAACACTGTTATAATGTGTTCTTCACGCACATACACACTCATCACTCATAACTCTGTTATAATGTGTTCTTCACTCACAAACACACTCAGCACTCATAACACTGTTATAATGTGTTCTTCACTTACATACACACTCAGCACTCATAACACTGTTATAATGTGTTCTTCACTCACATACACACTCAGCACTCATAACACTGTTATAATGTGTTCTTCACTCACATACACACTCAGCACTCATAACTCTGTTATAATGTGTTCTTCACTTACATACACACTCAGCACTCATAACACTGTTATAATGTGTTCTTCACTCACATACACACTCAGCACTCATAACACTGTTATAATGTGTTCTTCACTCACATACACACTCATCACTCATAACACTGTTATAATGTGTTCTTCACTCACATACACACTCAGCACTCATAACACTGTTATAATGTGTTCTTCACTCACATACACACTCAGAACTCATAACACTGTTATAATGTGTTCTTCACACACATACACACTCATCACTCATAACTCTGTTATAATGTGTTCTTCACTCACATACACACTCAGCACTCATAACACTGTTATAATGTGTTCTTCACTCACATACACACTCATCACTCATAACACTGTTATAATGTGTTCTTCACTCACATACACACTCATCACTCATAACACTGTTATAATGTGTTCTTCACTCACATACACACTCAGCACTCATAACACTGTTATAATGTGTTCTTCACTCACATACACACTCAGCACTCATAACACTGTTATAATGTGTTCTTCACTCACATACACACTCATCACTCATAACACTGTTATAATGTGTTCTTCACTCACATACACACTCATCACTCATAACACTGTTATAATGTGTTCTTCACTCACATACACACTCATCACTCATAACACTGTTATAATGTGTTCTTCACTCACATACACACTCATCACTCATAACACTGTTATAATGTGTTCTTCACTCACATACACACTCAGCACTCATAACACTGTTATAATGTGTTCTTCACTCACATACACACTCAGCACTCATAACACTGTTATAATGTGTTCTTCACTCACATACACACTCATCACTCATAACACTGTTATAATGTGTTCTTCACTCACATACACACTCATCACTCATAACACTGTTATAATGTGTTCTTCACTCACATACACACTCAGCACTCATAACACTGTTATAATGTGTTCTTCACTCACATACACACTCAGCACTCATAACACTGTTATAATGTGTTCTTCACTTACATACACACTCAGCACTCATAACACTGTTATAATGTGTTCTTCACTCACATACACACTCATCACTCATAACACTGTTATAATGTGTTCTTCACTCACATACACACTCAGAACTCATAACACTGTTATAATGTGTTCTTCACTCACATACACACTCAGCACTCATAACACTGTTATAATGTGTTCTTCACTCACATACACACTCATCACTCATAACACTGTTATAATGTGTTCTTCACTCACATACACACTCAGAACTCATAACACTGTTATAATGTGTTCTTCACTCACATACACACTCAGCACTCATAACACTGTTATAATGTGTTCTTCACTCACATACACACTCATCACTCATAACACTGTTATAATGTGTTCTTCACTCACATACACACTCAGTAATTGCTGTTTCTTACTGAATTCCTGTGACATTCAGATTCATTATTTACTTATCTCTTAACAACAGAAATAAAGTACAAATATTCATTATTTGTATCACTGAGTTTTTTGTGCATCGTGAATTAACTTTATTATAAAAACATATCTCCCACCGTAATAAAGTTATGAACAATAAGACTAGAGATACAGAGATCACACTGTTATACCTAGTAACACCATAATTACATCACACTGTTATACCTAGTAACACCATAATTACATCACACTGTTATACCTAGTAACACCATAATTACATCACACTGTTATACATAGTAACACCATAATTACATCACACTGTTATACCTAGTAACACCATAATTACATCACACTGTTATACATAGTAACACCATAATTACATCACACTGTTATACCTAGTAACACCATAATTACATCACACTGTTATACCTAGTAACACCATAATTACATCACACTGTTATACCTAGTAACACCATAATTACATCACACTGTTATACCTAGTAACACCATAATTACATCACACTGTTATACCTAGTAACACCATAATTACATCACACTGTTATACATAGTAACACCATAATTACACCACACTGTTATACATAGTAACACCATAATTACATCACACTGTTATACCTAGTAACACCATAATTACATCACACTGTTATACATAGTAACACCATAATTACATCACACTGTTATACATGTTAACACAGAAGATACAAAGACGGCGATGTTCTGTATGTTACTGTATTTTTATTATGTATTACTGTACTGTTCTTATGTCCTATCTTACTTATTGTTCGTATGTTCTATCATATTGTTCCTATGTCCTATCCTTCTTATTGTTCTTATGTTCTATCTTATTGTTCTTATGTTCTATCTTATTGTTCTTATGTTCTATCTTATTGTTCTAATGATTCACTACACTTGTGTTACACTGCTGCTCCTGTATATTAATGTATTGTTATTATGAGTTCCTTTATGTGTGTTTTTGTAGTGTTTTACTATACTGTTTTGTGTTACTCTGCTGATTTTGTACGTTTCTTTTAGGCTACAACACATATTGTGAATTACTACAACATATATTGTGTATTTACGGTTGTTACATGTTGACATGCTTGCTGTATTGTTGAGGTAAGTTGAAGGTTGCATATTGTTATTGAGACCAAGTACAGCAAACTTTCCCACTGTAACTTCCACAACAATGTCTCCAATATTGACATTCATGTCACCCCATGACTAAGGTTCCCAACACTCAGCATCTCCCAGGAACTATTTTTCTCATCTATACTTACCTCCCCTATACAGTTTTAATATATATAGCGTTATCTGCAGTGCACAACAAATTAGTAACTCCACCATAGTCTCGTTCTGCTGACAAAAAATATTTTGTCAGCCACTGCCACAACCTGGTTATTTCGTTTCATTGTTACTATCTCCTATACTGCTGCTTTATGCAGTGATATCTTGTTTTACTGTACATAAGTCATGTCCTATACAACAAAGAAAGATATAATTATACAAACGAAATTTCTGTATAATGCTTCAGTAGTTACGACAGTTCTAATGATTTCCTAAATAAAGCTGAGATTGTTAATAATTTAGTAGTGACGTTAGTTTCAGAGGTCTTCCAACAGCAGTGACGTCACTGTGGGTTCACTGGTACAGAAGTTTCAAAGTTATTCTTCCAACGTGAAAGTCATTATAAATTCCTTAGCTACTTCATTATTAAGGATTACTTTCCTGCTGGGTTGGAGTCACTATGGTGACATTACCTCAACAGATTCGTAAGCATAATAGTGTTCCTTATCAAAATATACCTGTTTACAGAAATCAAAAGACCTTCAAAGTAAGATGTAAAGTTGTGCATAAAACTAACACGAGACTCTTGTGTATACTCGGGAGATCTGATCTTAGGACAAAAAGAATTTTTTCAGACATTTCTGAGGCCTGGATAACACGTCTTATCGTTAAGGTTTCTGATAAACTTCCAGTTATGGTCAGCAGAAATCTGAAGCCAAGACAACGGTGCCTAAATGTGTGCAATAAATTTATCAGATTACTTTGAATTATAGCAGAAAGTTTAAGTAACAGGAGTTCAAAAGTTACTTTACAACTCTGTACATCACTAGTAAGATCTCACATAGAGTATGATAAATTAGACCCATGTGCAACACCTCGGTATCCTTACTGTGAAAACATTTCGCCACACAGCAACTTCATCAGTCGAATACAAAGAAGAATAGTGAAGTTCAGAATGAGTTTTAGGTAAGCAGTCCCGCAGCCTGGAGTCGGTGTAATCAATCCTCATTCGCTGCCTGACCACGGTAGAGTGCGGTTGTGCTCTGCACCCCTCTGCTGTTTTCAGGCGAGCTACCTCATTTCGTCTCTCAACCTTTGAGTAGTGAGGACGTGCGCTGCTGCTGCCCCTGGCGTTGATTAGTGGCAGCTATATTTTCACAGCATGGCACAGGCCAGCCGGAGACGCATAAACACAGTCTGTGTTGAGCTTATCCATGGGGCTGTGACAGGAACTTCTGTGGACCTGCTACTACCTGCAATCATACGAGATACATATGGTATTGCTAACGAGGAGATATGTGGAGTAGCGCTGAATGGCACGACGAGGATCTTTATCAAGTTTAATTTGGCAAGTGTGTATGAGGCGGTGGTAGACAAGTACCAGGAGGTTACTTTGACAGTTAACTCTGCTGTGACCATGCGACTTCACGACGTTTCTCGCCATTACACGTTAACATTAGAAATGTGCCATTCGAGGCGGATGATTCTGACATCCATCTTGCGATGGGCAAATATGGTACAGTACATATGGCCACTGTTGGGAAGTGGGCTACTGGGCCATACGCAGGGATACTCGAAGGAACATATTCTGTGAAGATGACATTATTACGTTACCCTATTCCGTCGTACGTAGTGCTGCCAGAATTTCGGACCCAGGTGTTTGTGACATATGCTGGGCAACGCCGGACCTGTCGGTTGTGTGGGTCATATGATCACCTAGCGGCTCTGTGTGGAAGGAGGCCTGGCAACATGGAACAACGGCAATGACATACAGCAATAGAGAAGGGTGAGGAGCAAGATTTGCCTTATGTGACTCTGCCTATGCAAGGTGGGCCCTGGAGTGAGGAGGTCGAGAGAGCGGAGGAGATGGAGTCAGCAGGTGTGACGAGGGGGGGGGACACCCCTTCATTGAATGCAGCTCAGGTGTTGGAAGAGAACACCCCGACTGCGAGTGATAGCGATGTGGAAGACTCATTAGCCATGGCTTTAAATGTGTTATTGGCTGACAAGAGTATTGGGAAGGTTGGGAGTCCAGACGTAATTCTTGGGTCTGCTGTGGATCAGGGCGTGGAACAGGATCTGCGGTCTGCGCAGTGTGATAAGAATATTTTGATGCAAGCGGTGGAGGTGAAGGTCCACCGGGACAATGTAACAGACGACATGATGCAAGGAGAGGGAGCATCTCGGAAGCGCGCTGCTGCGCTATCTGACTCCGAGGACGTGATCACGCCTGCTCAGTGCACTGGCAAAAAGTCCTGGGAGGAAGTTACGCAGAGAGGACACAGCGGCCCTAAGGGGCAGGAGTTGGTTAAGAGCGTTTCTAAATGGGGGAGAGGGACTGAGGTGTCACGAAACGATCTGGTGGCAAAACAGTACCAGGGTCAAGAAGGAAAACCACTCTGTAAGCTTCAAGTGCATGACATTGAATATTAATGGATTGATATCAGAGAGAAAGTGTGTATGGTTTAGTGAATATTGGTGTGTAATAGTGTTGATGTGGTGTTCGTGCAGGAACACAACTACAGACCAGGTTATGAGTTAAAGGTGAATGGGTATAATGTGTATGTGGAGCATGTGATAAGGTTGAAAGGAGGAGTTGCCATCCTGGTAAGGAAAACTAGCCTGTTCGTAGTGAGGCATTGTGAGGGTGGGGAGGGGAGGGTGATTCGTGTAGATGGGTGGTGGGGTAGGGTACAGATGAGTTTGGTGTGTGTGTATGGTCCGGCAGAGGGAGATGTGCTTATTAAGAATAAATTTGTGAAGGATGTCCTAGTATATTATTTGCGTGCTGTAATTGGTGGTGATTGGAATTGTGTGATAATGCGTAAGGATGTGGAACCTAGAGGGGCAGGGTATTGTTCGGGTTTTTGGGGGGAATTATTAAATGGAGTGGGGTTAATGGACGTTGGAGGGGGTGGGGTTGTAGAACATACTTTTGTTAGACGTGGATATGTGGCTAGACTGGATCGCTTGTATGTGCCCCGAACAGTGCGTGTGGTGGACGCGGTTTTTTCGTATCACAGAGGAGTAATGGTGGACCTAGAATGGGAGGGATTACCTAGAAGGGGTCAAGGTTATTGGAAGTTAAATGTGAAGCTTTTGCAGGGTGAGGAATGTCGTCAGTCTTTTGCACAATTATGGGAACAGTTGGTGGATGAGGCGCCGGGGGATGAACTGGTAAATTGGTGGGATTCGGTGGCTAAAAATCGTATCAGAGAATATTATATTTGTCGTGGGAGGTAATGTAATCGGTTAAAGTATGGGTTTCAAAGATATCTTGAAGGGCAGCTGCATGACTGTTATGCACGAGAAGGAGCAAGCTATCCAGTGCAGGACATTGAGGGTTTAAAGGAGAGTATTAGGGTATTGCAAAACGAGCGTTTTGATGGTGCGCGAATTATGGGAGGATTGGAAGAAGTGCTATGGGGTGATCGGCCATTGGCTTGCATGTTAAGAGGCCAGAGAAAGAGGAGAGTGACGACGGAGATGATGGGGTTAAACGTACATGTAGGGATGGAAGGGTATAGAGCGGGTCAAGCATTGGTAACGACAGAGGGTATGAGTGGATATGTAGACGCTTGGTTTAAGTCATATATGCAAAGCGTGGGCATCCATGAAGTGGCATTGGGGGAAATGGGAGAGTATGTGCAGTGTGAGCTTGATGGTCAAGATCGGGTGGCATTAGGTGGGCCGATTACGGAGTGTGAGATTTGGCAGGCATTGTCAGGAGTGAGCTTGGGAAAGGCGCCGGGTATAGATGGACTGCCAAATGATTTCTACGTAAAGAATTGGGGGGTTCTGAGGGGTTTTTTAGTAAGGCTATTTAATATACTTAAGGCGGCTGAGGTAATGGGAGAGCAGCAACGGACGGCCGTTGTGGTGTTGGTACCGAAAGGGGAGCAGTCAACGGTAATGGATTATCGGGCACTTTCGCTTATGTGTGGAGATTATAAGTTGTTTGCGAGAATATTAGGGAACAGAATCAAGAGGGTAATGGGCAAGGTAATTGATAGGGGGCAATATGGGGTGCCAGGAAGGTCGATGTATGAAGGGAATGGCATGATTCGAGAATTTATAGAGAAACGGGGGGAGTTGGGTGATGAAGGTGTATTGGCGTTAGATTGGAAGGCTGCTTATGATAGTGTAGAAAGGGGAGCGTTATGGAGGTTCATGCGTTGGCAAGGTTTTGGGGAAGAAATAATATCTTGGGAAAAATTATTGTATCAGGGGCGTCGATGAGGGTGCAGGTTAACGGGAGGCTAGGAGTTAAAATACAGATGCGACGGGGACTGCACCAAGGCTGCCTACTATCACAAATATTATTTGTGTGTATACAGGATCCATTTTATAGGGCCATTCGGAGGTGTGTTGCGGGAGGTGAGGAGGGTACTGACCGGGAGGAGGGGGGGGCTGGTATCGTAGGTTATGTGGATGACACGACTGTTTTGGTGAGAGGTAATAGGGACTTTCTTCGGGTGGGTAAGGTGGTGGATGTGTTTGGGGAGGCTTCAGGTATGAAAATTAATGTTGAGAAGACTAAGTTTCTAGACCTAAGGGATAGTACAAATGGGGATGAGGTGGTAGGGGGTGGGTGGAAGGTGGTGGATGAACTAATGATATGTGGGATAATTTATGTGAGAAATACATGAGTGGCTCAAGAGGTGAATTTGGTGAGAATAGTGGATGGAGTATTGAAAAGACTTGGTGGTTTGAGGGTGGCGCAACTAACGCTGCATCAAAGAGTAATAGTGACGAACGTCCTATTGTACAGCAAAATATGGCATGTCGTTGTCATGTACCCGCTGATGAGATGTGAGGTGAAACATTTACAACATGGGGTTTTTAGGTTTATATGGGGATCGGGTTGTGAATGGTTAAGTAGAGCGGTGTTAACACTTCCGGTCAGTCGGGGAGGGCTGGGACTTTTACCTCTGGAAAAAAGGATGATGAGCGTGTACCTAAAACGAAGTTATATAAGGGAGGGGGGCGGGAGGGGAGGTGGACTTGTGAGAGTACATAAGGATATGCAACGGTGGTGGGGGGGGTAGGGATTTAATAGTTGGTGAGGCCATGTTGAGGTTATTAATGACAGTGAGGGACCCGTCGTGTGTTAAATTGCGGGTCCTCGAAGGAGTGGAAGGTAGGTCAGTGGTGGCTGCTGTTGAAGGAGCATACCCTATGTATGCGTGGAACGAAATATGGACGCGTCTAAAACAATTACATGTAAAACCGGGTGTTCGGGAGGTAATGTTTAGATTTTTACATGGGATTTTGCCATCTGGGGTTGTCCTATTCAATAGGAGGATAAGGGAGGGAGGGGAATGTAGAGCGTGTGGAAGCATGGAGACAATTTTGCATGCGGTATATTTTTGTGACTGTATAGAAGTTGTGCGGGTCTGGTTAGGAAAGGTGTTTAGGTTAGTGGGTGGGGGAGGGTTGCAGGTGTTGCAGGCTGTAAGTTTGGATATAGGTGGGGTGAGTAAGATGGTGGAGAATGCAGTGGCGTATTTGGTCATGGATTTTATATATACGTCATGGGCCATGAGGGAGGTGGGCGTGGATGAGAGGATAAAGGTGTTAGCTGCGACATTTTACAGAACTAAGTGTCGTAATAGGGAAATTTATGGAGGGAGTTGGGAGACTGCTTTTACTGAGGGCTATCGGAGTTTTAGGTTGAGGGATTTATGGGATTTACGTGCAATGTAAAGGGTCGCGGCGGGCTGGCTTCCCGATAAGGACAGTGTGAAAGGGTTTAGTGTGGAAGAGAATGAATATAGTACTGAGACATAAGTGCCTTTGACTGTGTGATGAGCGGGTTGTGTGTTGTGAACGATACAAGTTCTTCAATTTAATTATTAATTATGTAACTGACAAAGGACGACAGATGTCGTAATGTGATGGAATATTAAATATCTGCAACGAAATTATTGGTATGTGTGTAATGAAATGACAATGTGTGGTAGGAAGGCATCAGTATTTATCGACGTGTGAAGGTCATGTAGTGGTAGTGGTTTTAATGATATGGGTGAAATATTTTTAGAAAGCTTGACTCATCCTGTTTTCTTATTACATATTGTTTTTTCATGGGAGCTCTATAGAGCCCGTAGGTTTAGGTTACCGTTGAGTTGATATATATTATAGGGTAATTGATGGATGACATAGGATTAGGTTTTTGTAGTTTCACTGGTTGTGTTGTAAAGTGTATGTAACATATGTATATATTTATACCTTCCTCGAGAAGGTGATATGTTTGGGTGTTTAGTAGATATACGTTGTACATGAATCAAGTAGAATTGATTTTTATATTATCTCAATACACTTAGTTATACTGAACGTATCATGTTGTTCAATATGGAATAATGCAAGCATTTCATACAATATAGTTACATATAAATATTGTTACGTGTCATGAGGCTTGACAAGCAAAAGGAAGGGGGGTAGTGTTTTCAGAATGTAAGGTGTACATTCCGTGGCAGGATGTACAATGTAAGGTGTACATTCCGTGGCAGGATGTACAATCAGGAATTAGATGTACTTGCCAAGGAGTCTTTAGGTTAGATTTAGTGTTCCAGACATAATGTCATTACTTCAAGGATTGGAATGGTCATTGTTTACTGTAAAGATTTGTGTATTTCAGATGTAATATGTTAATTGGAAAGTACATGTATTATGCAGAATTTTTCACCACTGTTTTCACTATGTAATTTGTCGTTTAATTTTATGTACTATGTATGTCTTTTAAATAAAATATAAAAAAAATCAATCCATCAATCTTGAAAAGAATACAAAATATGCGCGATTACACCAGAACAGTACAATAAAAAACAAAACCAGTTCAGTATTACATAAAAACAATATTACTGTACAGAGATCTGTACAGTAACACATCTGTAACACAGAACAATACAGAAACACTCAAGTACCATACATCATACAATAACAATGCAGTACAGTAGAGGAACATACTAGAAAATATAAGATCAGTGTTAGAGACATTAACAAGAAGGCCTTCCAGCTAAGTAATAAGACAGATCGCTGAAATTCTTTTTGTCAAGAGGTCGAATCTCCGAGTTTGAAGACTCTTTTTCATTACTGGAGTTTTATTTGTGTGTGTGTGTGTGTGTGTGTGTGTGTGTGTGTGTGTGTGTGTGTGTGTGTGTGTGTGTGTGTGTGTGTGTGTGTGTGTGTGTGTGTGTGTGTGTGTGTGTGTGTATGTGTGTGTGTGTGTGTGTGTGAGTAAGACACCAGAATTGTTAACTGCCTATATTGATATAATTTCTGAACAATTAATTAATAAATTTATAGAAGAGATATCTCCTGAGCAAGCCAAAATTTATGGTCACTATTTGCCCCATCACGGAGTGAAGAAGGATTCTAAGACCACTCCTCTGAGGATTGTGTTTAATTGTAGTGCCAGGAGTAACAAAAATGTACCTGGTTTAAATGACTGTTTGACGACAGGTCCCTCGTTGAAGGAAAAATTAGGAGATATCTTATTAACTTTCAGGTTGAAGAATTATGCCTTTACGGCTGACATAAGTAAAGCTTTCCTAAGAGTGAGTTTACAAGAGGCTGACCGGGATTGTACCCGCTTCTTATGGTCTGAGAATCCTAGTGACCCACTTAGCCCTCTGAAAACCTTTCGCTTTAGGAGCATATTATTTGTTGCTACATCCAATCCGTTCCTACTTCAAGCGACGATAAATGCACACCTTAAACGTACGGGAAGTCCATTGAGTAAAGTAATGAGCAAACAATTTTATGTGGACAATTTCCTGGGTGTGACGTCAACTGAAGAGGAACTGTTAATGACTTATGGAGAGACTAATAAAATAATGCAAAGTGCAAATATGCCTCTGAGGGAATGGAATAGTAATTCGTCCAAATTAAAGGACAAAATAAGTAAAGATTTCCCTGGAGATGAAGTGCCAAAATGTAGTAATGTATTGGGATTAACTTGGGATTCTGAGAGAGATTTGTTAATGTTAAAATCTAATAATTACAGTATGCCCAATAAATTAACTAAGAGAGTTTTGCTTGCTGAAGTTTCCAAATGTTTTGATCCACTAGGCTTAATGTCACCCCTTACTGTAAGAGGGAAATTATTAATACAGGAAGCATGGAAACTTAAATGTGCTTTGGATGAAACTCTACCTGAGGAATTCATTAACAGGTGGGATGAATTAATTGGTGATTATGAAAAAATTCCAATGTTGGAGTTCCCACGCCAGGTGGTCAATCCAGATGGCAAAAATATATTCCACATTTTTTGTGATGCTTCAAAATTGGCATATGGAGCAGTTGATTACCTTCAATGTAATACTGTTATTTCTCTTATGTCTAAGGCTAAAGTGTCTCCAATTAAATCATGTACCTTACCTCCATTTGAATTAACAGCCATTTATGTAGGTGTCAAATTAGCTAATTATATAAGAAATAAGTTGCAGGAGATAAATATTAGCGACACTGTAATTTGGTCTGATAATGAGGTATCCTTACAATGGATTCGTAATGGAAACAGTAAAATTGTGTACATGCAAAACAGTCGCTGAAATTAATCAGATGCAAGAGAAATATAATAGTTTGGGTCAGCATATGTTAACATTTAATCATATACCTGGTGAGGAGAATCCAGCTGATTTCTTGTCTCGAGGTTTACCTTATGCTAAATTCGTAAATGCTGTATCA
>NC_091292.1:46372792-46392792 GCF_038502225.1 Cherax quadricarinatus | reverse complement strand
GTAGTAAGACCTACTATGAAAACAGCCACTCAAGCCAGAACCGGCTGGAATCGTCTCCTAGAGGAAGGAGCAATTTGAGTTGTTTAGCAACAAACTCCGCCCGGCCGCAATGTGAAAAATGCTGTATATTTTCCGATAATACAGTGTTTTTTCCATGTAAATTGATGGAATATATTGTAGGTAATAAAAATTAATTTGTAAATAAATAAAGAACCAGCGAAATTTGTGAGCATCGCTGAGGAGAGTCGCCATTGTTTTGAACTGACCAAGAGAAACGTTAGTGAAAATCGGAAGAATTTTCGTCCCTCTAGAGGTTATATTGGGCTTAAAACCTCTCAAATAGGAGCCGAAATTGTTGGACTTGCAGTCCTGCAGAATGTGGGAATTAGGCAACTGGACAGGACTCCGTAATTAGATGGAAACAGGATATTACCACAGCTGAGTGATGTCTATATTTATGTTGAAATTCTGGCCAGTATTTTCTTCATATTTTAGGTAGGGGGTTTTGTGTATGACACGCCAAGTAATCTCCAGACTAATTGGTGAGTGGTATTAAGATAAAGTCTCCTTCAATGTATATGTAGTCATTTATTAAAATTAACATACAGTCCACATATTTACATCAATGTTTTACCAGAATTCCTGGTGATGTATATTTCATTTGAAATTAATATAGGTCCAGAGTGACTTGTGGAGATAGAGATTGTAGTAGGTATCGAAGGGGGACATTTTTGCGACCTAGGTGTCCTAAAATTCCTACATGTCTCTGTAACTTTGATAAAGAATAATTATCTTTGTTACCACTTACTGGTATGTATCTTATGAGGTACATCTAAGTAAATTAAATTTTCCGCAATCCCCTTGAAGCCTATAGCATTGGTTGGTTGGTTGGAGTTTAAAAACCTATCACTTACACCAGGCTTATAAAGGCTGCTTGGTAAGCTGTCTACTATGTATCTTATGAGGTACATCTAAGTAAATTAAATTTTCCGCAATCCCCTTGAAGCCTATAGCATTGGTTGGTTGGTTGGAGTTTAAAAACCTATCACTTACACCAGGCTTATAAAGGCTGCTTGGTAAGCTGTCTACTAAAATAAGGAATCAACTAATATCTCAGCATGTATATACACTGTGAGAAATACAACACTCTAAGTATATATGCTGTGTTGCATAGACGTAAGACCAGAGCTTCAACACCAGATCAGAAGTTCGGTACAATACTTGGAGTTGACGCCCCGGGTGAGTGTAGCACAGTGGAGTCAGACGTGAAAATGGTAGTAAGTACTTTGGAAGCATTTCTGATATCCATCTATAGTTATTTAGACTAAGATTCGTAATATAAATAAAAATTGAACTGTTAATAAATAAAATATCTTCAAATAAGTTCCAGATATATCTCTTGAGCACTAACAGCCTCGTTAAAGAAACATGACAAAACATTGACAGTGGTTTTGAGAGCTGGTTCAGTGGTTGTGCCTCACAACGACTGTGATCAGTTTAGTATTGTGTGAGATAGTGATCGCATGTGTGTTACAGTGCGCAATATTACGTGTTAATTGTTAGTGATACACTGAGTGATATAGTGTGAAATGTAATGCACAAGTGCACGTCGTCACTGTCTCAAGCTGTTGAAACTGCTTCCTTCGTTCTGGTAAAGCTCGAGGTCTGGTCACAGACCGGGCGAGGCCTGGTCACAGACCGGGCGAGGCCTGGTCACAGACCGGGCGAGGCCTGGTCACAGACCGGGCGAGGCCTGGTCACAGACCGGGTCGTGGTGGCATTATCTCCAGATACACACTCCAGTCATACAGCTTCAGACAATCATAAAAGTCGCCTCTTAATTCACCGACGATAGAGTGAAATTCAGGTGTGTAGTTGTAGAGTTGATCATTTTATATATAATATAATACAGAAAAAGCCACATGAGGATGGAAGTCGTCAGGTCTAGATGTTTCTCACTCTCGTGCGTCGTCACGAAGTGTATTGTTGCAAGACATGAACAGATAGGAGGGCGGAGCTGTATGACCCTTATGGGTTTAGCGCTTAGTTATGATAATAACAAATAGGAAGAGAAATTCTCTGAGGCAAGACAGTCTTGCAACATTGCATAGCTCCTGACAACGCACGAGAGTGTGAATGATCTAGAGCTGAAGATTTCCATCTCCAAGTGACTTGTTTTTCATGTTAAGATAGCCTTTCTGCGATTAAGATAGCCTCTCTGCAGTTGTTAAGAGAGCCTCTCTGCGGTTGTTAAGATAGCCTCTCTGCAGTTATTAAGGTAGCCTCTCAGAGGTTGTTAAGGTAGCCTCTCTGCGGCTTTAATCTAATCTTCCTAAAATCTTACCAAATGCCCCTCCAATCATACATCGGATATGTAGCTACACCCTGTAGCACCCCACCCTGCCTATCTGTTCTCCCCAGCTTACTGACCCTTACTTTTCTTGCATCCCATATTGTCAACATATTACGCACCATATCTTCACACATCAATAACACCTTCCCCTTCCACCATTTCCTCACATCCTCCATGACCTCTCCCACCCTTATACCCCTCTCCCATCCCGCCCCTCAGGTACCGCTGCTTCACATACACTGCCTTCACTCGTGTGTCCAAAGGCATAAGACCCAGCCCACCCTGCCGCACGCCCGTCATCACCATCTCCTTCCTTAGCCATGGTCTGCCATAACCCCACACATACCTCAAAACCCCCGTCTCCAGTTCCTGAATATCACACGGCCTCAGAGGATATACTTCTGCTACTCCCCACATTTTACTATACACAAGTGTGTTTACTACCACCACCCTCTGCTTCAATGTTATATCCCCGGCCCTCCACCCTTGCATCCTGCCGATCTCTCTCCTCACAACATCCTTTGAGTTTATTTTCTGTGCCTCCTCAGCATCCGCCATGTACACAACCCCGCAGATCTTGATTCTATCCACTACATTCCACCCATACAGTTCCCCCCCCACCCACGTACCTACTTCCAGTAACTTTGACTTTGCCCCATTAACCCTCATCCCTGTTGCCCCACCAAAGATCTTAATTATACGTCCCACATTCCCCAATCCTATTTCCCCTCCCACCAAAACTGTGGTGTCATCCACATACCCCACAATTCCACATCTGCCAGGACCCTCCTCTCCCCTTTCCCACACTCCTTTCTCTATAAGCCTATAAAATGGGTCTTGCATGCATGCAAAAAGGATTTGAGATAAGGGACAACCCTGTCGCAAACCCTTCCCCATCTGCACCAGCAAACCTAACTTCCCATTAACCTGTACTCTGACCCTCGCAGGCATATACAAAGTAGTTGCCCATCGCACAATCTCATCCCCAAAACCCTGTTTTTGTAAAATACCCCACAACATATGTCTATTCACACAGTCATAAGCCTGCTTCCAATCAATCCCCAAGATATTTCCCCCTTGTCTACCCTCCACAAAATCCCTAATTCTTCCATGTCCCTCACGTATACTTCGACCTGGGATCCCACACTGTTCTCTATGTAGAACATGGTCAAGCACCTTTTTCATGCAATTACCTAAAACCTTCGTGAAAATTTTATAATCAGCACACATGAGGGAGATCGCCCTATAGGCACCCAGGGTTTCCCCCCGCCTCCTTTGTAAACCAAAACAACTACCCCCGTGCCCTGCGATTCCCCCATGGCTCCCCCGTCCTTCATACAGTTAAGCAACGAGACCAGACATTCCTTCAGACAATCCCAATGTGTAATATAAAAATCGTTAGGAATTCCATCAATCCCCGGCACCTTTCCCCTACTCAAACTCATTACCGCCTCCCCCACCTCCTCGCTGATTCTACCCTCTATCATCTCTCTCTCCTCCTTCCTTAAAATACCCCGAATTCCTTCCCCTATAATCTCTCTCTCCCTCCCTCCACCCTCCCCCTGCTTAAAATTCTCCCTAAACCAATAATCCGCATAATTACTCATTCCATCGGTTGTTGTAAGTTCCTGCCCCACCCTATAGCCCCCCACCCCTTGACTCACCTCTAATCCCATAATCGTGGTTATCTGCTGCCTTTCCCTAAATCTCCTCAAAACGCATCCTGACAGTTTGTCTTCCCATAGGACCTCCTCTAAACCTTCCCTTATACGTAACGCATCAAAACGAGAATTTTGTGTATCCCTTAATCTTCCCCTTAAAACCTCTATTTCCCCATATCTAGCCTCCCCACCCCCTTCGTAAAAATCATTGAGCTGCCCCTCAAAATATTTTTGTAAACCAAACCTCCACCGTGCCTCATCCTGTCCTCTATGCTGATAATACTCCTTAATTTGCAATTTAGCATACTTCTCCCACCATTCCAATACATCCTCCTCTTTGTTGCGTGCCTCCCAGAGGTGCCACCACCATTCTCTAAAAACCAACCCCTCCCCCTCCCCCTGAGGTAACCTCACATTCAGTTTCCAATAACTCACATACCTACGAACCATCTCATCCCATGCTACCTCTGCCAAAACGGCTCGATGGTCCGATAAACCTAAATCTATCGTCGTTACACTGTCTACTGAAATCTCTCGAGTTATATATATACGGTCCAACCTAGCTGCATAACCCCTCTTCATAAACGTGTGATCCACTCTCCACCCATCTCCCCTGACTTTGTCAAAAACCCCTGCATCTCTCAACGAATCCCTCAACACCCCTAGCGCACACCCTGCACCTCTTGGCTCCACATCCTTATTTCTGATTACACAGTTCCAATCCCTTCCTACTATAGAAACCATGGGTAAACCCCGCAAGTAGAAAAGCAAAACCTCCCTTACAAAAGTCACCTTTACCCTTATATTGCTATCAGCCGGCATATATATCCCTAGAAAACACACTCTTAATCTCCCCCATAGCCCCTCCACCCTCACCACCCTCCCCTCCCCCCCTCTTCCCACACGAGCACTTGGAATGGGCTGGATTCCCTCACTGCCACTGCCACCCCACCCATTAATTTCGCTGAGCTGCCTGCATACATCATAAAACCTTTCAGCCTCAAATCTCTACCACACTTAAAATTGTGTTCTTGAATAAAACACACATCAATATTAAAATGCCTCAAAACATCCTCCAATCATACACGTTTTACATGAGCCCTAAGGCCATTCACGTTTATCGTTAGATACTTAAAGATTCAGAAAGGGGGCTTTCCTCTATGTTTCTGTGGCCTGTTCATTACACTTTTTGCTGTGCCTGTTTTTTCCCATGCACACTTGCCCGCCTGGACCCCTTCCCCCCCTGTGCACTACCCTGCCCCTTCTTAGTGACTCCCATTACAGCTGGGATGATATGGTGTTGTGAAGAGAGGCTTCACTCCCAGAAGTTGGCATAGATGTTGCATTAAGTCAGATGTGAATTGTGTTCCACGGTCAGACAAAATTTCTCTAGGGATGCCAGCTCTGGAGAAGATGGACAAAAGGGCTTCAGCCACCTCTGTAGTAGTTATGGTCTTTAAGGGTACGGCTTCAGGGAAACTCGAAGCATAATCAACTAATGTTAAAATATATCTATGTCTCCCAGATGAAAGTGGAGATAAAGGATCAACGATGTCAATAGCTACTCTTTCAAACGGTACCGTAAAGATTGGCATTTTGACCATAGGTACTCGCCGGGTACCTCGGGAGGATGACAGCAAACTTTACATGATCTACAATATGTAGTGATATCTGAGGACATTTTGGGCCAAAAATATCTTTCCCTAATTTTATTCAAGGTTTTACGATGTGAGAAATGTCCGGCCACTGGCAGATCATGAGCCATTTTAAGAACAGTCTCTCTGCATTGACTTGGAATAACTAAGATGGAATAGTCTATCTCGTCTGAATTTAATTTAAATACCGATTTATACAAGATCAAGTCGGAGGATCTCACCTTCAAGGACCATAACATTGTATCAATCGCATCTGCTAGAAAAATGACAGGACGGATAATGAGAACCTTCAAAACTAGGGATGCCAAGCCCATGACGACACTCTTCAGGTCGCTTGTTCTATCTAGGCTGGAATATTGCTGCACACTAACAGCACCTTTAAAGGCAGGTGAAATTGCTGACCTAGAAAATGTACAGAGAACCTTCACGGCGCGCATAACGGAGGTAAAACACCTCAGTTACTGGGAGCGCTTAAATTTCCTGAACCTGTACTCCCTGGAATGCAGGCGGGAGAGATACATGATTATATACACCTGGAAAATCCTAGAGGGACTAGTACCGAACTTGCACACGAAAATCACTCACAATGAAAGCAAAAGACTCGGCAGACGATGCAACATCCCCCCAATGAAAAGCAGGGGTGTCACTAGCACGTTAAGAGACAATACAATAAATGTCAGGGGCCCAAGACTGTTCAACTGCCTCCCAGCATACATAAGGGGGATTACCAATAGACCCCTGGCTGTCTCCAAGCAGGCACTGGACAAGCACCTAAAGTCGGTACTTGACCAGCCGGGCTCGTACGTTGGATTGCGCGCAGCCAGCAGTAACAGCCTGTTTGATCAGGCTGTGATCCACCAGGAGGCCTGGTCACAGACCGGGCCGCGGGGGCGTTGACCCCCGGAACTCTCTCCAGGTAAACTCCAGCTCCAGGTATATTCAAATTTATATGAAAAGTTTTTCCTTTGGATAACTTGATTTTTGCTAGCTGAATTATGGCAGTTCCGAAGAGAAGGGCAATTACGTTGAAAATTGACAAAGGAGTCCTTAGATATATCTAAAGGCTTAAAGTCATGGAAAATCAAAGGATGGACAGTAGGAGAAGCCTGGGCTTTGGTCTGAGCCCTAGTCAAGACATTTATAGTATCAGAGGCGATATCCTCACTTTCATCTAACAAGTGAACCGGTGATCCTACTACCTCACTTTCGAGAGTAGTATCACAGGTTTCTGACCCCACATGAATATCACGAGACATTGTCTCATCTGAACTGTCGAGGGCTTTTCCGACTTTACAGGAAGAGGAGCTGAAAAACTTATGTCCATCTTTGGGGATGAAAGGTCAACCTCAGAAGGAAGAATGGCACCTTTTACATTACCTATTAGTATGGAGCAATAGGTGATGGGATCTAGTATGGCTTCGGACCAACCTGTGAACCATTTAGACCTAATGTAACAATGGAAGGTAGGAAAAGTGTTCGTACGGCCCAAGTAGTCTGAAAGGATAGCAGAGGCATGAGTTTCTTTAAGATTAGGGAACAGCTTATCGGAAATGACTATACATGTGCATCCAGTGTCTCGTAAAATGGTAGATACATTAAGTTCATTAACTGTTCCAGAACAGATGGATGCCTGGTCATTACAGTCTGCAAAACATCTTCCAACTTTTTGCACTTTCTTAGGACAATCGGGACGTTTATGTCTCTTAACACCACATAAATGGCAAACCGGAATAAAAGACGTCAGTTTAATTTCCAATAGAGGCTTTGATTTCTTAAGATCTGATGAACCCTTGCCCTTTGGGTTCGATCCTTTTAGGTCTTTATAGGAATTGTGAGCCTCAGCATACAAGTCAGTGGCCTCAGCAACTTCATCAGCTTTAATCAGGTTACGTTCTCTAATGAATGTTCGTATCTGGTGAGGAAGAGCTGTCAGGAACTGGTCAGCAACCATGAAGTCTCTAAGAGATTCATAACTGTGATCAATTCCTGAACTCTATCCAAAAGTCGAACAAACGAGTGTTACCTGTAACTGCTGAAAGTTTTGGCCATGCTGTAAGGTGGCATACCTGGAATATTTCCTATAAGAATTTATGGACTGTTGGTATGCTTTAAGGATTGTCTTCTTAAGTAGGTTATTATTACATGTGATATCGTATGACAAAGTTACACAGATATTCAAAGCTGTACCAGAAAATAACATACCTAACCTGGTAGCCCAGGTGTCAGCTGGCCATTCACAGAGGGTAGCGGTATTTTCAAACCTAATAATGTATGAAGTTATGTCTTCACCCTCTATGAAGGGAGGTAAATTAGGTGTTGCACTATGTGCACTAGCTGTATGATTTTCAATTACTCCTTCCTCTAATTGCTGTTGTGAAAAAGTTAAATTTTTATTTTCTAATTCAAGGTGTACTCTCTCTACCTCACAATCTTTTTTCTCTCTCTCTTAACTCATTTTCTCTAGCTTTTTTATCAAGTTCTCTATCTTTTGCTCTTTCCTCAAGTTCTGTTAATTCAGCTTGTTCCTCACGGGCTTTAGCTCTCTCCTCACGATCAAGTCTATCACGCTCTTTCTTGTCTTCTCTCTCTCTTTCTGTCTTACTTGGTTTTCCCTTTCAATTCTATCTCTCTCCTTTTTCTCCTCTCTCTTGATTGTCTCTCTCTCCTTTTTCTCCTCTCATTCTCTTTCTATTCTTTCTCTTTCATTTTTTTCCTGGATCTTAACACTAATGAAAGCTTCTACACTTTTTCCCGTTATTCCTAACTTACTCCCAGTGTTCATCCAAAACTGGTATTCCTCCATACTTGCAATAATAACTTAAACTACCAGGGGAAAATGAAACGGGTATCAAAGACAACGGAGGGTACAATTGCTACTCCGCTGAAACTGTGAATAAATTGGAGGGTCAATCCCTGCTTCGATTAAACAGTATGTATGAATGAAAACGGAGGGTTCTATGTCAGCTCCGACCAAACAGTAAGTTGAATGGGGTCACTTGACCATACAATCTCCTCATCAACAAATCAAGAGTGTCCTACAACAGTTCCCTTGATATAATAAACGAAGCTCAATGAAACAACTTGTCACTGGAAAATCTCGGGTCCCTAGAGTCTATTCCTCCAAATCGTTCCAAGCTCAAAAATAAAGGTGCCAGAATGAACTTGACTTGACTTACAATAAATTGAGACTATAACAATCACCAAATCTTTTAAATACCTGTACTGTAGTCCTACCATAGAGAATGATTACTCATGGCTGGTGGTAACCGTCTGTGGTATGCAGCGTTGAAGGTCCAATGGTAGATTTGAAATGGAGTTAAATATTGATTCAGTTGAGTAATCCTGGTACTGGTCTATACAATCCATAGGATCGTATGGTCCAGTGGATTAGGGCAACATGCGTTTTCGCCCACCATGAGACAAGCCAAAGCAGCATGGGTTCGAGTCTTGGCTAGTGCAGTGTTGTTATTGATCAATACCACTCGTTCGTGGTCACAAGCGACCGCTGCTCCTTGCAGTGCAGTGTTGCAAAGTGTAGTTTAATAAGAGACAGTACATCTCTTACTTTAGCAGGACAATTAAGGAAAATCCTGCTCCCTCTTTATTACCATAGTAAAGATAGTGGACATTGTTGTCTATGCTTAAGACAGCAAGAATCAAACATTCTGCTTTACTTCATCGAGGAAGTGGCAAGGAAGCAAAAGTACTAGGTCAGCTTTTTCTTTGTGCTAGGGGAGTGACAGCATGGGGCACTGTGGCGTCTTCAGATTACTTTTGACTCTACTGAGAGTTACACTGACGCCAGGATAACCAACAAAGAACGATCTGTGCGTTAGTGTGAACAAAGTGTCTCATAAAACACAATAAACACTTAAGAGAAGTGTGATCAGCTTCTTTAGTGATAAGATTGTGAACAATAAAGACAAATCTTGTGGAACAGTGTACCAGTGTGCGTATTCCTAGACTATGGAAGACGTGGACATCCAAGGACACTTCAGCTTCTATGAAGTTACCGATATCTGTCGAAGGTGTGAAGAACACCATAGCTCATGCTACAAGAGCAAGGTAGGTTACGAATTTCTTGTAGTACGGGGGACTGCGCAGTTCTTGAGTCGCAAGGAGTTTGTAATCAACCTATAGTCGGCAGTAAGGGGCGGACTTTTGAGTCCACACAAGTAAGTTTGTCAGCCATCAGTGTATGAAATATGCTGACATAACACCCCCTAGGGGTAATTTATAATCTTACAAATTATAACTCTTTACAGCCCGTTGAGAGATGACTTCGACAGCTTCTCAAGACCTCGTCTGCAGGGGCGGCTGTGCAGGCGATGAGCTGTCTTTCTAAGTTACATACAAACTCTTTAAACTTAACTGGTAGTCCCATTTCTCAACAGCCACGGATGAATTCAACACAGACCGTGTTTACTCTTCTACCCTGATGGTCCGCCATCTTGTGTACTGTAGTACAAGGTTCGCCACCAGGTGTAAGCAGGAGCAGGCTCAGAATGACGACACTATAAATACAAGTAATGTCTGAACATAATGGCTCTACTCCTACCATAGAACACAATCCACACCCTAACCTTCATATACCCTATGGTAATAATCAATATCGTTCATGGTGGTGGAGTTAATACACTACCGCTGATGCTTCAACCCCCCCTCCCCACATGCCCAGTAACTGTGTCTGCTGTCACCAATCATAACCACCAAAACAGTCATTGATGTTAATCAGCGTCTCATAATATATATCATCCTAATAACACGCTATATACATAAACCGACCAAAATAAATAAATTTACACATTCTTCCCTCCTGCAGACAGATTATTTACACTGCCGGAGATAATCTGTACATCACATCCTACAGAGAATGGACAAACTTGACATTAAAATAATTGTGACCATGTGTTTCGCATGGCCTGCTAGTGCAGAGATTTTTTTTTTTTTTTAACATCACAGTACAAAAATATTATATATTTAACTCGTGTTGAGCTATAACAGTAACACCATCCTACCTACAGCTAACATTACACCTCACACTTACAACTCCGTGTGGGTACAACTCCCCCCCCATGTTCCCTCACCCTATCACTTAACCCAAACCTGTTGGAGCTACCCAACACAATATGAACAACACTTATCTACACCTTCCTCGAAATGGTACATAATCTTACCCTCAGATACATCCATTTTCACCCACATTGATGATGTAAGCGACCGCTAGAAAACCATTACAGACCATGCAACTCATTACACTGAACATATTACACACAGACATATTCCCCCCCCCCCGTGGTTATCCAACCACCCCACTATTTACAACCTAGCATACTATAACAATGGATGTTACCTAAACTGATTTCACATATCATTTACCTCCCAACTTAAAAACAGGTAATTTTACGTGAATACTAAAAATACACATCATGTATTGCTGAGTGCTCAGCACAGGAATTAAACATAACATTTGACAAACAGGATAAGACATTTATACCTATGTTAACATTATCTCTTCAAACTTTATTGCAACTCCCCTTAAACACGAAATTGTGTCTACCCTTATTTTAAAACTGTACGACTCGCAGGTCGCACTACATTTAATACGAAGCCCACAGCTAAAAACTTTAAGCTAGTACATTCAACTAGCAGGAATCCCACATACAAGTGGTGACAGTACTACACCATCACCAATGCACTCCTACTTAAAACCTAAAATACACAATTTTACTCTGCACACAGTACATGCTTTCCAAGCTCTCAGGCCAAACAGGCCAAAACATGCAATTATTTGGTGACTGTGCCACTTAAAGCAATAATGCACAAACATGAAATACAAGGTATAACACATCATCTCTCTGAACACTTGTTCATAATCTCAGGCCAAACAATCTGAGACATGCAGATCACCAGTGACAAACAATAATGCCACAAACATTAAATGCAAAATTATATCACATTTCTCTGAACACCATTCAGAATCTCAGCCCCCACACTATGCAGTGCAAAGCACCCAGAACAAGTGCTGATGCAAGTACATGTAGCACATAGGATCAAACCTCCAAATTTAAGTGCCAGGTCCTCGTCAATCAATAATGCCACACACAGTATATACAAAATATAACAGAGTATCGCCAAACAATAATGGTAATGCTATAAGAGAAACTTATCACACATATTAATATGCCACACTCAAAACCCACCTCCCCCAAAACCCCTCTAACTCACAATCCCACACACACAAACAGTCAAACCTCTGGTACACACCCCAACACGCTATCCCCCACTGGGAGAGGCCAGCCCATTCATGCCCCTGACAATGTATAAAATCCATAAATATCTCAATTGGAAATCTCTATAGCCCTCTTGGAAATCCCACTCCCACCTCTCCCCATATATTTCCCTGTTGCAACACTTTGTCCTATAAAAAGATGCAGCTAGGGCCTTCCAATGTTCCCCCGCCCCTTTGTCTCTCATTGCCCATGATATAAAAATGAAATCAACCACCCTTTGAACTTTCACCCCTACCCCACCTACATCTAAATTGAGCACTTGCAAAACCGACAACCCTTCATCCCCATACATGCCGAATCACTTTCCCCAACCATTCCCTCACAACTCCTAGGCGTTCGCAAAAATAGACAACATGAAAAGCCAATTCGTCTACCCCACAATCTTGACACTCCCCACCCTCCTTTATTCATCTATTATGCAAAACTACCCCTGACGGCAAGATTCTGTGGAGAAACCTATACATTACCTACCTCATACGCGGCCGGATATGCAACCCTTTTAACCAACCCCAAATGTCTTCCCATGTGCACATCAGGTACGCCCCTTCCATGGCCACAGCCACCCTAGGCCATACCTTTCTCTCTATGGACCCTACCTGCATGTTCTTCAGATCTCTGACGAGCAATAATACATGCAACAACTCCTCACGGTCTCGCAAATCCCGTCCCCTCCACCATCTTTGAATATCTTCCTGCACCATCCTTATCCTTATCCCCGGTGCCTTACCCCGACTCATACCCATTAATACTGTCCACACCTCCTCCTCAACAATAGTCCCCTGTAACTGTTCCCTGTAGTCCCTGCCAAGCACACACTGCATCCAATCTCCCGTCTCCCTTAACGAACCCTCACTCACACCTGCACTTCTCATATACGCACTAAGCCAAACATCAACATACCCCCATCCCCCCCATCCCCCCCATTGTAACCAGCTCTTGCCCCTCCCTATACCTCTCCATGTCCTCGTGGACCCTCAATCCTACCATTTCCACAGCAGTGCGCCGCTCATTTTGCAATTCTATTATTCATTCCTTCACTCCCTCTATGTCTGCTACTGGGACTCCCACCCCCCCTTCCTCTCTCATAATACTCCCTTAACTGCCCCTCAAGATTCCTAATAAGCCCATAAGCCAGCTGATTCGCATGCCTCCCCTGACAGACATAGAACTCTCGAATCCTCATCTTCGCTGTTGTATCTCACCAGCTCAACACATCCCCCTTCACTTGTGCCCCGTCCCACAAACTTTCCCACAAACCTGCAAATAAGACCCTCCCCTCGACATCTTGAAGTAACCGAACATTCAATTTCCAATAACTTTTATACCTGTTCGGCCATCCCTCCCATCCCAATTCCACCAAAACACCTCTGTGATCTGAAAAAAACACATCCAAGACCCTTACTCAACGAACCACTGCTTTTCTCGTTACATATATTCTGTCCAGCCTTGCTGCATTCCCCTGCCTCACAAAGGTGTGCTCCACGTCCCATGCCACACCCCCCTCACACCCACCAACCCCACCCCGGTTAACAGCTCCCTCAAAATGCCAGAACAATATCCCACTCCCCTAGGTTCCACATCCCTACGACGTATGACACACTTCCAGTAACCTCCCACCACAGCTAACGCCAGAAGCGACCTCAGGTGATATACCAACACATCACGTACAAACTCATTCTTATTAACCCGACTGTCCCCCTCTGCCGAACCATAAACACACACAAAGGATATCTTGTCCCTTCCCTACGTCCCATCCACTTGTATAACCCTCCCCTCCCCTCCTTCACCTTTCAATCTCGGTGAGTGTGCCGCATATACAGTATACCCCTCAATCACCAACATACAACCCGGCTTGTGGTTGTGCTCTTGTACAAATACAACAACTACACCATACCTAATGAGAAGCTTACAAAACCATGCACACTTCCTATCGTTTCTCAGTCCATTAATATTTATAGAGACACTCTTGAAGCCGTCAAAGAAGGTTTTCCTTTACGCACTGCAACCCCCTTTCCCCCTTCCTCCTAATATTTCCCTGGTTCTCATACGCCCCTCTAGGACCTCCTTTCACAGGTCCCTTGCCCCTGGACCCTCCAGGTTTATGCTCCTCCACATCCGCCCAAACCTCTTTACCTGGATGCTGTGCCGGAGTGAGCACATCGTCCATATCCGAGATCACGGCTGCTCTCTTTCGTGACCCTCGAGCCTTCTTCCCAGCCTCCACCTGGAAGCCATCCTCTTGCATTTCTGCCACCACAGTGCGTTTGCAAACCAGCATCAACTTGGGCCTCCGACATTCCCCCCCCCACACCTCCTGGAACCACTGCAGAATTCAGGGCACCCACAAGCCCCTCAACGGTGACCTCACCTGGGGTCCCTAACAGGTCGTGGAGCACTGAGTCAATGGTGGCCTCCACGGCCCTGTCCTCACCAATCGGCACCTAACCTCCGGTCTCCGGTGCCTGCCCGGCAGAGCTCGGCTCCCACGGAAGCGTTACACACTCTCCCTCCCTCAATTCAGCCTTGTCAACCTCCACACTCCAAACCTTGCACAAAGTAAGCGACTCAGGTCGTGTCTCCTCCATCGTCTCCTGTTCCTTCGGTGGCTCCTTATGTTGAGCATCCGCCTGTGAACCCTGCCTTTGAACACACTGCACAGCAATGTGGTCATAGGCGCCGCACAAGCGACAAGTACGTCGTTGCCCTGCGTAGGTCACCATCACTTGTATCCTGAAGTCGTCAAGGTAAACATAGGAAGGAATGAGATGCTTCAATGTCATTTTCAAAGAGAAACTTCCCTCAGGCATCCCAGCATATGATCCTTCCTTCCACTTCCCCAATGTCGCCATGTGAACTGTCCCAAACTTCTCAAACATGGCACACAGGTCTGCCTCATCAGCGTTCCTTATCTTCACCCACATATAATAGCGGGACACATCATGGAGCCTTATCATCACAGCAGGATTTAACGGCACACAAAGATCCTGGAATCTAGCGACTATGTCTTCATATACACTAGCATTGTGAAACTTCACAAAGATCCGGTATGCCCCGTTCAAGGCCACACCATACAGCTCTTCATTTGCAGGTAGTAAAACTTGAGCCGAGTGGGCATACACAACCCCACGCACCACTTCTATGTCGACAGTATTAACCCGGCGTCTTGCCTGCTGCGCCATTTTGTGAAAATCAAGTTGTCACCAGCTGACAGCAGGGGGCAGGCTCAGCGCACATCCACTCGTCCCAAGTGGTTTCCAGACTATAACATAGCCATAACATGAAAGAGACCTTGTACAGGAACTCAGTTGCTAGTCTTCTTAATAGACACTTAAGCAATATACATAAAACAAAACCGTATAAATTTTCACTCATATGTACGTCAATACACTGGACGTCACATTGTCAGTGTGGTAAACATTGGCGCCACACCCCACCAGCTCTTTGCTTAGAGAATTCAAGTTAAACAAAATCAATTTCAGTTGCCTCCCAGACACAGAGAGGAGCGAATCATAAACCAACAGGTGAGTCAGATGTCCACCAAGTGATTCAAATGTCCATGAAGAGAGCCTGATGTCCTGCAAGTGAGTCATGTGTGTACCATGCGAGTCATGTATCCACCAAGAGAACCATATATCCATCAAGTGAACTAGGTGTCCACCAAGTGAGCCAGGTGTCCATCAAGTGAGCCAGGTGTCCACCAAGTGAGCCAGGTGCCCAGCAAGTGAGCCAGGTGTCCACCAAGTGAGCTAGGTGTCCATCAAGTGACCTAGGTGTCCACCAAGTGAGCTAAGTGTCCAAATGAACCAGAAGTCTACTGAGTCAGGTGTCCACAAAGTGAGCCGGATATCAACCAAGTGAGACAGGTATGCACGAAGTGAGCCAGTTTTACACCAAGTGGGCTAGGTGTCCACCAAGTGAGACAGGTGTCCACCAAGTGAGCCAGGTGTCCAACAAGTGAGCCAGATGTCCACCAAGCGAGCCAGGTGTCCGCCAAGGTTGCTAGGTGTCTACCAAGCGGGCTAGATGTCTACCAAGTGAGCTAGGTGTCTACCGAGTGAACCAGGTGTCCACCAAGTGAGCCAGGTGTCCGCCAAGTGAGCCAGGTGTCCACCAAGTGAGCCAGGTGTCCACCAAGTGAGCCAGGTGTCCACCAAGTGAGCCAGGTGTCTACCAAGTGAGCCAGGTGTCCTCCAAGTGGGCTAGGTGTCTACCAAGTGGGCTAGGTCACCTCAAAAATCCATTAATACAATTAGCTAGTACTAGCACCACAGTGGTGTGTAAAACTATAGTACTAACTATGGACTCGAGGACTGCATCATTGGTGCGAGTACTGAGGGTATGTGCGTGGTGGACGAGACTCCTGGGAGGCTTTCCTTACAGTTGGGATCAAAACGACATCAAAGTTGATGACCCAGGAAACAGCAAGTCTGTTCCCTATCACTCTCACAACGCTTGGACCTTCCATATCTCGTCATATGATATGACAGCTGCTCCTGAACGTCACAGTCGCGCTCATCACCAAAACAGACATAACGAAATCACCACTCTACATAACAGAGGTTGGAAGAGGGTCATGTCTGATGAAGAACATGATGAGTATGGTACCATGTTCCCAGAGCTGCGTCCCACGAGGTTTCTCACAAGCTGGTCTAACCTCATGCTATTGTTTCACCTGGTGTTAATCGTCGTAGTTGTCGCATATGAATTAATTCATGTGGATATTTTTTATTCACCATCAAATACATTCGTCACGATGACCACCATCGCTGAATTGGTGCAGCTGCTTGGGATATTATGTGTGTGTTTACAATTCTTGATGAGTCGGACAAGTTTCGCGTTGCTGCTTTCACACCTGGACCACATCACGCCTTATTATGTTCCTTATACTTGGAATATTACAAGAGATGTGTTCTTCATTTTCGTATTATTTTCGTTTGCTGCTATGGAAGTTCTTGTCACAATTTCCTTCATATCCTTCGTTCTCAAATCCTCATCAACATTGGAAGTGATTTTTCTTGCTTCAAAAACATTTCTGATGAATAATATTTTGGTAATTTCATTTTTAAACACTATTTTATTTTATGTAATTTGTTATCTGGTTGCTGCTCTGCTGAAAGAAATAAAACATCGCATTAAATACACAGAGAAACTTCACATAAATAAAGAAGCGGAAAACAAGAGAGAAATATCAGCAGAGGGAAGATTGGAGAGGAAGACTGTGAAGGTTGTACTGGCTGCTACAAGACAAGTGTCACAACTGTGTCACTCTCAAATATTGATCAATGAACACTTCTCTGCTCCTACATTCGTTTTCATGGCACAATACGTCACCTTCATCATAGTCGGCATTTACAGTTTCATTGCTCAACAGTTTACTACAAATCAATTCTTTTTCGCAGTTCTTTTGATTAAATGTGGAGTTGAACTTGCCAGCGTGTGTTGTGCTCCAGATATCGTCACTACTGAGGTACGTTATATTTTCTAAAAATCTTCTGACTTATTACATTCTAATTCAGTTTTAAATTTAATGTTTCTACTCAGAGCATTAAGACGATTTGAAAACTGAGATCAATGTGGCACCTTAGTACCATATTGATCTCAATGTCAACATCTACCAAAGTACCACAGGTCTTAGATCGCATTAAATATGTGAGTAGAAATATTCAGTTTAATGTTGAATACCAAAAAAATAATCAACTAATACTTTTTTTGACACTAGTATGTAGAGATGTTTGAAATATTGCACTCTTTAAGGAACACAGAAACCAATAATACAGATTGTCATCTGCATGTTTTTCCTTCTAACTTCCCCCCCCCCCAAAAAAAAGAGACATCAGCTTAAGAAATACTGAACATGCAATTAACAGTTCCTACAACAGGAAATTAAGTATATTTATAATACATTTACAAGGTTACAATATGAATTATAAACTGCTTGTTTCTAGCCACAGGTACTTTTTAGAGACTTAGGAAAAGTATCCAACGAGGGACCTTTAGTTAAAAAGAAGTAAACAGGCATCAAGGAAACATCTAGACCTGTCCTATAATACGATAAGATACTATTCTACTACTCATTCATATATATATATATATATATATATATATATATATATATATATATATATATATATATATATATATATATAATATATATATATAATTATATATATATATATTATATATATATATGTCGTGCCGAATAGGCAGAACTTGCGATCTTGGCTTAAATAGCAACGCTCATCTTGCCATATAGGACAAGTGAAAATTTGTGTATGCAATAATTTCGCCAAAATCATTCTGAACCTAACGAAAAAAATATATTTCACTGTGATTGTTTAGTATTAAATTATTGTAAACAAATCTAAAATATATTTAGTTGGGTTAGGCTAAAATAAATTGCTCTTGTTATAATAAGGTTAGGTAAGTTTTCTAAGATTCTTTTGGTGCAAAATTAAAATTTTTTGCATTAACATTAATGAAAAAAATATATCTTTAAACGTATAAGAGAAAATTTCAGAAAGAACTTAATTTTAAATGAGTTCTTGCTAATTGACCAGTTTTACAAATTCGGCACGACACACACACACACACACAGATATATATATATATATATATATATATATATATATATATATATATATATATATATATATATATATATATATATATATATATATATATATATATATATATATATGCAAAACAACCACATAGTTCCTTGATAATGTGAGTAGTCACGAAAGTGCATATAGAAGCATATACGTATAGAGATACACAACATATCCCTCCGATCTGGTAATATCCCGAACCCCTCCTTTAGAGTGCAGGCAATGTACTTCCCATTTTCAGAACTCAAGTCCGGCTATATAAGAATAACCGGTTTCCCAAAATCCCTTCACTAAATATTACCCTGCTCACACTCCAACAGGTCGTCAGGTCCCAAATACCATTCGTCTCCATTCACTCCTATCGAACACGCTCATGCACGCCTGTTGGAAGTCCAAGCCCCTCGCCAACAAAACCTCCCTTATCCCTTCCTTCCAACCTTTTCGAGGACGACCCCTACCCCGATTTCCTTCCCGTACAGATTTATACGCTCTCCATGCCATTCTACTCTGATCCATTCTCTTTAAATGAGCAAACCACCTCAACAACCCCTCTTCAGCCCTCTCACTAATATTTTTATTAACTCCACACCTTCTCCTAATTTCCACACTTCGAATTTTCTGCATAATATATACACCACACATTGCCCTTAGACAGGACATCTCCACTGCCTCCAACCGCCTCCTCGCTGCTGCATTCACAACCCAAGCTTCACACCCATATAAGAGTGATGGTACTACTATACTTTCATACATTCCCTTCTTTGCCTTCATAGATAACGTTTTTTGTCTCCATATATACCTCAATGCACCACTCACCTTTTTTCCCTCATCAATTCTATGATTAACCTCATCCTTCATAAATCCATCTGCCAACACGTCAACTCTCAAGTATCTGAAAACATTCACTTCTTCCATACTCCTCCTCCCCTATTTGATATTCAGTTTTTCTTTATCTAAACCATTTGATACCCTCATCACGTTACTCTTTTCTATGTTCACTTTCAACTTTCTACCTTTACACACACTCCCAAACTCATCCACTAACCTTTGCAATTTTCCTTTAGAATCTCCCATAAGCACAGTATCATCAGCATAACGTAACTGTGTCAATTCCCATTTTGAATTTGATTCCCCATAATTTAATTCCATCCCTCTCCCGAACACCCTAGCATTTACTTCTTTTACAACCCGATCTATAAATATATTAAACAACCATGGTGACATTACACATCCCTGTCTAAGACCTACTTTTACAGGGAAGTAATCTCCCTCTCTTCTACACACCCTAACCTGAGCCTCACTATCCTCATGAAAACTCTTTACAGCATTTAGTAACTTACCACCTATTCCATATACTTGCAACATCTGCCATATTGCTCCCCTATCCTCTCTATCATATGCCTTTTCTAAATCCATAAATGCAATAAAAA
>NC_091292.1:46275292-46362792 GCF_038502225.1 Cherax quadricarinatus | reverse complement strand
AGAGACAGTAGTGGAAGTGGAAATAGTAGTAGTAGGCAGGGAGAGTAGTGGAACAAGAGACTGAAAGTGGAGTGAAGCGAGGCTTAAGTAGTAATAGTAGTAGTAGAGGTAGAAACAGTTGTAGCAGTAGTGAAGGAAGTCTAAGGACAAGACACCAAGCACGTCAGGATGACCTACGAGGGTGGGACCAAACACACAGAGAGAAAAGCAGAAGTATAGAACACTCCTAAGGAGAAGAAAGGAAAAGACAAAAAAAAACATATAGGGAAGTAGAAGAGGCAAAGAGAAGAAGGGACAAAGAACAGGTCAATTCTCGAATGTTCCGAAGTTTGGAGCATTTGACAATGTAATAAGAAAGGAAGGCATCTACAGAGACAAAGCCAGAATTATGATTCACATTAGGAAAGTTGTTTATAATTACTGGGTACTTCAACAAGACGGCGTCTGTGAAGGCTAGGAGAATGGTAAACAGTAGGATGACTGTGATCTCTAACATGACAAAAAAAGAGCATTATTAGTGTCGGCAGATCTAACACATCTTTTGCGCTCTTTAAGTCTGTCGGAAAGAGAGCGACCAGTTTCTCCACAGTATTGGAGAGTACAAGAGGAGCAGTAAATGGAGTAGACACCAGAAGCATCAATAGCAGGAGGAGAAGTACCAACTAGATTACTGCGAAGAGTATTAGTTTGGCTAAGAGTATTAGTTTGGTCAACGATGAACCCCCCACGGGTTTATCGCTTACATATTACTATAATAACAATGTAACTTATACTTGAGGTTTTTTCTTGTTGACGGACTTGAATTGTGAGTCCTTCTTCACAGTAACTTAGCTCATGAGTCACTGGTCTACCTAAGTTACCAGTGGATTCAGGTCACTTTTGCAATAGTTGACAATATTCAGCATTAGTAGAGGACTTCACAGTTTTATTTTATTGATGGTTTTTATATTGTATGTCACATTACGTACTGATAATCATTTATATAAATCATAAAGGAAAGATAATTCAAAATTGAGTCTTGGCAAACACCAATTTCAAATATCCATTTAAATGTTTGTTCATTAATAAACATTATTTCCTTACCCCAGCTAGACATTATTTTGATAACTAACTTTTTCAAGAGATGTATAATGCATCTAGTGGTTTACTGATGACATACACAACAATAATATGACACAGGACTTTAATCATTTTTTTACATTAGTGTTCTTATATATGAGTAGCAGAACCAGGGATGTAAGAACAAAAATTACCAAGATATCTCAGAGAATTTTTAAAAAAAGTGATACCTCATTATATAGTTCCTAATAAGAAATTATAAAAAAAACTGTCAAAAAATACTACCAGAGGAGAGAGGCGAGTGTTTAATTCCTGTTAGGCCTACTATAATAATTGTAGTAACAAAAAAGAAATAAGTTCAGCGAGGTCAGATTAACTGCATATGGAAGAAACATAGATATTTTTGCAATAACAAAGACCTATCGCAACTTTAAATACAGGTAAATGCCTGCTGAATGCTGCAGTTTACAAGACTATATATTATTCCGTACCATTAGAATCAGCAGGCAGAATGGTGGACTGGATATATTCATCAGGAATAAGTGCTCAGTAGATAAGAAATAAAAGTGGAAGCGACGAACACTGAATCTGTTTGGCTACAGTTTTTCAGACGACGTGAAAACTTAATTTTGCGTGTTATCTACAGTCACTAGGCCTACAAAGGGAACATGGTAAACCATTATAGGATGAAATTAGAAAGACATCTAGATACAAAAATGTGATTTTAATGGGAGATTTAAACGTTAGTTAAATTGACTGTAACAATTTGACAAGAAATCTTGAGTCTAGCAACTCCCTAGAAACTGTCCAGGTTCTTTTTAAAAGAATTTTTGCCAGTACCATTAAGAGGAAATAACCTACTTAACTTGAGTCTTGGAAACATGGAATCTCTAAATAAAAATCTTGAGATTAATGATGAACTGGAGAAAGCAGTTACAACCACTTTTTCAATATTTCTTTGAATTATGTTAATAATTTAAATCAAGTTAAGATCCTTTGTTCCATGCAGCGAATATTACGGGGCTACAAGATTATCCGGATTATTGAGGCAACCTGACAGGGAATTATTCCGTGACACAAGACAGTGGACATGACTGCCACTTCAACGTATTTGTTAACATTGCACAAGCTGCCCAGTCTATCTGTGTATCAAATTAAGGAATTATATCAAACAAAAGTGACCTTAAATGGATAAACAATAGATTCAAATATCTCATAAGCCATAAGAATAAAAACATGAGAGACAAATAGGGAATAAAAATATTCCCTTAAGAAATAAAGAAATAGAATTAAAAAGCCAAAATAAATTAGGAAAGTCAATTCACTAGAGAATTAAAGTCCAACCTAAAAGATTTCTTTCAGTTATATATTATTAATCTTAGGAAAATGATAGACCCTCATAAAAGTTACTCCAGTCAGCTTATTGTAAGTGACAAATAATGTGCACTGTCATTAACACTTATTTCCTCTCTACTTTTCCACAGGAAGATATTAGGGTGAAAATAAACTATACATGATCATAGTCACTTGTGTCATGGTTCTTAGAAAAATAAATAAGAGTAAAACGAAAGAAATGAATGGGCCATGATGAATTATTTTCATGTATTATAACGGAATGTGAGGAGAACTTAGCAAACCATTGGCTAGTTTTTTAACACATCATTACAAACAGGAAACATTCCCGATACGCGAAAAACAATAGCAAATGAGATACATATTTTATAAGTGGGAGATATGTCCTTTGACTGAATTATAGACCAATTAGCCTAACCTGCATTGTTGGAAAATTGATGAAAACAATAACTGAAGAAGCATTCCGAAGCTGATTTGAAATATATAAATGGAGCAATGAGTCTCAACCTGATTTTAAGACGAGGAATTCTTGCCTTTCAAATTTACAATTTTTTTTCACTAATGTATTTAAGGCAGTAGATAATGAAAATGAATGTGATATCGAATATGGATTTCAGTAAAACCTTCACTAGAGTTCCACACAGCAGAATGTTAAAAATAGTAAGACATGGAATACAAAATAAATTTATCTTCTGAACTGAGGTGTTGTTGAGTGATAGGCAACAATCTACATAAATGGGGATCGATCACGGTGGTGTTCTACAAGGGTTACTGTGGCGCCTTTTGATGATCAAAATATGCATAAACGATATAGGTGATAAAATAAATAGTGACATAAGCAAGTTTGACAAAGACACTGAAACAAACCATCAAATAATTTCTGATAAGGACTAGAATGATACAGGAATATCCAGAGAGGTTGTTGCAATAGTTGAAGAAGTAGCAGATGAAATTTAATATAAATAAACGCAAGGTTCTAATCTCGGCTAGTTTTGGCTTCCATCTTACATAATAGAGATAAATTCACTGGAAAACATGTAGAGTAGGACTAAGTTGATCCTATTTATCACAAATTCTTTGTATGAGGAAAGACTCAGGTTACTGAAGTTTCACTCTTTGGACACACATAGAATTAAGGACAAGGTGAATATTACTGAAGTGTTAAAATAAAGGACAGTAATAAATGAAAAGGAATATCAATAACTTGCTGGCAATATTTAACCAAGACAAGACTTGTTAGCAATGGGTTCAAGTTTAAGAAAAAATAATTTAGAAAAGATATAAGAAAGTTTTGATTTGGCAAAAGAATTGTGGATGAAATATACTCCCAAGTAACGTCATTGAAGCAAAAACTTTGACCAACTTTAAAAACAGGTTGAGCAAGTATATTAGTGGGTTTATTGGTGGAAGTGAACTGAACCTGCCTGGCATAGAACAATAAACCTGCAATGTTCTTTTATTACCATGTATGTACATGCTTCTTCACGTGTGTATATAATTCACAATGTATGAGAACATTTTACTTGATGTTAAAATGTATTACCATGTTTGTATATATATCACCAGCAGGAAGCTGCAGAATATAGTCGTTTAAAGGAGGTTAAAACTGGACAATATTTCAACACAAAATTTATCAAGGTTTAAAAATTATTTTATTCCATTCAATGTTCTGGAGCAAATCAGCGAGAACATGTAAAAAGAAATATTCTGGAAGAGTCCAGACATTGAGTTTGTTGTAACTGATCACAGAATGCAAAGTTGTAGCTTTCTGTACAAGGATAAGAGATGCATTTCAAAAGTTATTTGACTCCTTGATAACTCCTTTGTGAAACATGTATATGACAAGTTATTATAATGTATGTTATTTGCAAGGTAATCAATATGGGAGAACATAAATATGTTCAACTTGAAGTGCAGCAATCAGACTGGCTCAGGTAGAACTTTGTGAGGGACTAAGTACCTTCCAACACTGGCCAGGTGCTCCAAGATTTGACTAAAGAAGTCCCATAAACACTGCATTTACAAACTGGTCGACTGGCATATAAGTTGCAACTCTTACTGAAAGATGAAAGTCAATAAGGTCTACCACTGAAGAGTGTGGCGTGAGCCGAGTATGTTGTACTTCATTTAACATTTATCATACACCCATTGACATGTATTCTCGTCTAGTGTATTAGCAATTTAGAGTATAACAGTTGCGAGGTTCCACTGTTATGCTAATTGTCTAGTTCAATCCATATTGAGGTGAGAGCCGGTTCCCCGCCCCTCCCAACGTTATGTCACACACATACCTGCCTGACTGGCAGGCAGACACTCACTCACTCATGGTTTGAGTGGCTCTCTGTTTAATTTTATCATTATACTGCTAACTGAAGATGTTAACTGTGTTAATATTGTACATATTGATTAAGGACTAGAATGGTAAAGAAAAAACTACTACTATATTTCTCTTGGATATCGCCATGTGAAACAGGCATTGAATTGCTGTGTTCGTAATAACCTGGAGAGGGTTTCGTGGGTCAACGCCAACGCCGCTCTGTCTGAGACCAGGCCTCGTGGTGGATAAGGGTCTGATCAACCAGGCTGTTACTGCTGGCCGCAAGCAAACTGACGTACGAACCACAGCCCGGTTGGTCAGGTACTGACTTTAGGTGCCTGTCCAGTGCCTTCTTAAAAACAGCCAGGGGTCTATTGGTAATCCCCCTTATGTACCTAGAGGCAGTTGAACAGACTTGGGCCCCGACACTTATCGTGATGTCTCTCAGTGTACTCGTTGCGCCCCTGCTTTTCATTAGGGGAATGTTGCATCTCCTGCCGAGTCTTTTTCTTTCATAGGGAGTGATTTTCGTGTGCAAGTTTGGTACTAATCACTCTAGGACTTTCCAAGAGATTATTATTATGTATCTCTCTCGCCTGCGCTCCAGGGAATACAGATCAAGGGCCTTCAACCGTTCCCAGTAATTTAGATGCATTGTCGTATTTATGTGTGCTGTGAAAGTTCTTTATATACTCTCCAGGTCAGAAATTTCGCTGGGGCAGTTAGTGTACAGCAGTATTCCAGCCTAGAGAGAACAAGCGATTTGAACAGAATCATCATGGGCTTGGTGTCCCTAGTTTTGATGGTTCTCTTTATCCATCCTATCATTTTTCTATCAGATGCGGTAGATACATTGTTGTGGTCTTTGAAGGCGAGATCCTCTGACATTATCACTCCCAGGTCCTTCACATTACTTTTTCGCGGTATTCTATGTTAGAATTTGTCATATACCCTGATATAGTTTTAATTTTCTCAAGTTTTCCATATGTGAGTAGTTGATATTTCTCTTCATTGAACTTCATATTGTTTTGGGTGGCTCATTTGAAGATTTGGTTATGTCCTCTTGGAGTCTTGGGGTGCCTTTGATGGAGGTCACTGCCATGGCAATCTGGGTGTCATCCGCAAAGGAAGACATGGAGCTAGGGCTTACATCTCTGTCTATGTCAGATATGAGGATGAGGAATAGAATGGGAGCGAGTGCTGTGCCTTGTGGAACAGAGCTTTTCACCATAGCTGCCTCAGACTTTACTCTCTTTACTATTACTCTTTGTGTTCTATTTGTCAGGAAGTTATAGATTCATCTACCAACTTTTCCTGTTATTCCTTTATCATGCATTTTGTTGGTCTATTACACCATGGTCACACTTGTCGAAAGCTTTTAAAAAATCTGTGTGAACTAAATCTATATTTTGTTTATTCTCTACAGCATCCAGGACCTTGTCATAGTGGTCCAGTAGCTCGGACAGGCAGGAGCGACCTGCTCTAAGCCCGTGTTTTCCTGGGTTGTTTAACTGATGGGTAACTAGGTGGTTGGCTATCTTCTAAGAACCCTTTCAAAGATTATTATGATGTGGGATGTTAGTGCTATCGGTCTGTAGTTCTTGCCACAATTGTAGAGTGGGACCTTGTCTGTTGTTTTTAGTGAGTGTGGGATGACCCCTGTGTCCATGTTCCCTCTCCATAGAATGCTGAAGGCACGTGACAGGGGCTTCTTCCTGTTCTTGATGAACACGGAGTTCCGTGAGTCTGGGCCTGGGGCAGAGTGCATGGGCATGTCATTTATCGCCTTTTCAAAGTCTTGTGGTGTTACGATAAAATCAGAGATTTTTAAGATGACCAAATTTTGGGTCTCGTTCATAAAGAATTCATTTGGATTGTCGACCCTTAGTCTGGGCAGCGGCTGAGTCGTATTGTGACTTTCGTATCTCACTCATTTCTTGGTTGTCATATGTATATGTCCCATCTCGCCTAAGAATTACGGCTGTCAGAATCACGGCTGATGTGGACGTGTCACTTACACCTCCAGAAAGAAGTCAACCGTCAGAAGAAGAAAGCAGCAAATCAGAAAATGAAGAGCACAGTGAGCAAAACTATGATCTCACAGATGCAGCAGTTGGGAGGAATCCTTGCTACCCAAACTAAACAGACCTCAATGACCTTATCAGAGATCTTGATTTGACAAAGTCAAATGATGAGCTTTTGATTTCAAGGCTCAAGGAGTGGGACTTGGTGGATGAAAGTGAGCAAATGACAAACCAAAGAAAACGTCACCAGCATTTTTCTAATTTTCTTCACTAATGAAGATAGTTGTGCTACTATAATGATGCATCAGGCCTGTTTGATGCAATTGGAATTGCATGTAATCCAGATGAGTGGAGACTCTTCATTGACAGCTCCTCCAGAAGCCTGAAAGCTGTACTTCAGCACAATGGGAACAAGTATCCTTCTCTTCCCTTGGCTCATTTAGTACATCTTAAGGAGGACTACAACAGTGTCAAACTTCTACTGGAAGCATTTTTGATGGAACTCCAAGGAGGTTTTACAAAGTTTTCCCGTTATCTCTGTCACTAGGATAGTAGAGACAGAGCAGCACATTACCAGAGGAAGCACTGGCCTCAAAGAAGTGAGTTCTCAGTAGGACGACATAATATCAAACATAAACCATTGGTGGATCCTCAAAAGGTTCTGTTCCCTACATTACACACACACACACACACACACACACACACACACACACATATATATATATATATATATATATATATATATATATATATATATATATATATATATATATATATATATATATAGAGAGAGAGAGAGAGAGAGAGAGAGAGAGGGAGAGAGATGTCTTCCAAGTACTTTCTGTACATTTGAAAAAGTTATTGTGCCTACCTGTCAACTTATAGGTTTTACACTCTCTAATATACATTAATAATATTCTTGCATATTTGATGTTTCAGTTGAATCACTTGCTGGACCTGTTAGACAACTATCCTGCCTTCAGTGTGGGCGGCTTCTATGTCGTGGCTAAAGCTAGGCTGATAGATGTGAGTTATATATTTTTATGATATGCACACCTTGAAAATTCTTTGCACAATAGTTGAAAAACTTATTAATGCACATAATGGATTCAGGGACCTGATCCAAACATTCTGAGAGATATGTAAGTTACTTTATGATGAGTAAACCGACAACTGGGAACCATTAATGAGAATAAGGAAAATTAACAGCAAAACTCCTGGATTTACTTTTAACAGTAGGCCATCTTACCAATGTTATTGTGTCAAAGTAATAAGCCGAACTTCACCAATAGGCCGGACACAATCAAAAATTTAAGCAACAATATACTGTTTTTTTTTTAGACCAAACCTAATTTATTAATCTAAGCTAACTTTATTTAACCTAACGTATTTATTTAACAAGATTCCTTACATATATATATATATATATATATATATATATATATATATATATATATATATATATATATATATATATATATATATATATATATATATATATATGTAAGGAATTTTGTCAAATAAATACGTTAGGTTAAATAAAGTTAGCTTTATATATATATATATATATATATATATATATATATATATATATATATATATATATATATATATATATATATATATATATATGCGTGTGTGTGTGTGTGTGTGTGTGTGTACAGTTGAGCCTCGGTACTCGAACAGCTCCTAACTTGAACAATTCTGTACTCAAAAACTTTGTTGGGTAAAAAAAATCGCTTGATAGTTGACCGTTTGCTCAGGAATCGACCAAACAAAGGCGACCTGCCAGAACATGTGCATCAGCTAGCATGGCGCCCAGCTAACAGGGGATGAGATGAGATGAAAAACTGAATGCCACCTGCCTGAAAACTGACTACCTTAGACCAAAACGTCTAACATTAGCTGGGCACCAACGTATTGACCAGTGTGGTACAGTGGTAGAGCACTCCATACCTTGTTCCATGGTTTGTAGGTTCGAGTCTCCATCAGCCTGAGATTAGTGTTTGTGAATATTTGGCCTGCTCTGCGAATTCTAAACATTGAAAAATCTCTCAACGGTCGATGCATACAGGGGATGAGATGGAAAGCTAACATCACCTGCCTGAAGGCTGGCTGCCTTGGACCAAAACATCTAGCCTTAGCAGGGTGCCAAGTTATTGAACAGTGTGGTACAGTGGTAGAGCACTGTGCACCATGTTCCAATGTTCTTAGGTTCGAGTCTCAATTGACCTGAGATTAGTGTTGGTGAATATTTCACCTGTTATGCAAATTCTAAAGATATATATATATATATATATATATATATATATATATATATATATATATATATATATATATATATATATATATATATATATATATATATATATAATCACGTGAGGTCATACCTGCCCTAAGCTCTCTGGGAGTTAGTGTGGGGTGTTACCAAGCACCATGGCTTGTTGTAGTGTTTTAGAATCTCAGGTTAAAGTGTTGAAGAGGGAGGTTCTACTTCTTCAGGAGGAAAATAGGAGGCTGAAGCTTCCCCTAGATAGGTTTGGGAGTGAGTGTGAGATAGATGGAGCTGGTAAGGAGGGAATGGTCACTAGCAGTGAGAGTGGCAGCCACTTTAAGTGGCAAATGGTTCACAGTTCAGGAATAAGGAAGATAAGGCGGGTTAATAGAGAAGATGTGATGGCAGGAAATCAATTTTCTGTTCTCCAGGACGAATGTACTTCAGTGGTTAGTGAGGTTAAAGGTATCACTGACTCCCCTGCTAATCAAGGTAAGAATATTCTATTTGTAGGAGATTCTCAGGTAAGATATATAGAGTGTGCTTTTTGTAACAGAGATAGAAAGGTCAGACATAGGGTTTGCCTCCCAGCAACTGGTGTTGGTGACATAGTCAGCAGGTTGGATAATATTATGTCAGGTAATGGGAACAAGCCCATTATGTCTTAGTCCTGGGGGTAATGACATTGGGAAGGGCAGGAGACAGGAGCTACTGGATAAGTACAGGTCATCCATGGAAGTAGTCAAGTCTAAGGGAGGGATCCCAATGATATGCTGCATCTTGCCTAGAAAAGGAGTGGGCAATAAATGGATGTCTAGAGAAACTTGTATAAATTGCTGGCTAGATAGGTACTGCAAGGAACTTGCAATCCCATTCATTGATAACTGGGCCAAATTCTATGGCAAATGTGATATGTATAGAATGGGTGAGGTTCATCTCTTTGGGGCTGGAGTGGTTGCATTAGCCATTTTGATTGAAGGGGAAATTAATGACTTGTCTAGGACTTTAAACTGATAGATTTTAGATGTATGGGTGTTTATGGGAAACAATCAGGCTGCAGTACTAGGGATGAAAACAGTAGATATTAACTGGGATACCTCAGGGATATGTTTAAAAGACAATATTCAAAAAAGAGTTGCTAGTAAAGGCAAAGCAATTGATCAACAACCAAAGAGAGATAGTAGAGGGCAACGACTAATTAGTTCCCTTAAAGTTTATTATTCAAATAGTAAGAGTCTACAAAATAAGATAGATGACCTAAGATTACTTGTAAGTGTAGTTAATATTGATATTATTGCTATAACAGAGACATGGTTTAACCTGAAAGATAAAGAAATGCCTTCTGAATGAAACATACAGGGTTATAATCTATTCCACACTGATAGGGTGGAATAGATTATAACCCTGTGTGTGGTGGAGTGGCGATGTTTGTCAGAGATAATTTAAATTGTTGCCTTAGACATGATATAAAATTAGGAACATCGGACACAGAATCTGTTTGGCTACAGTTTCTCGTAGGTCATGACAAATTAATTTTGGGTGTGATTGATAGGCCCCCAAACCTTGATAGGGAGCGCAGAAAGCTGTTACGGGACGAAATTCATATGGTGTCTAGATATGAAAATGCTGTGTTAATGGAAGATTTTAACTTTAGATAAACTGATTGGAACAATGTGACAGGAAATTTTGAGTCTAGTGACTTTCTTGACAGGTTCAGGATTGCCTTTTTAAAAGTTTGTGACAGAACCAACTAGAGGAAACAATCTGCTTGACTAGGTTCTTGCCAACAAAGAATCACTAATTAATGATGAGCTTGGAGATAGCAATCACAAATCACTTAGTTTTAATATGTCATCGAATTACCCAGATAACTGCAATCAAACCTCTGTCCCAGATTTTCGCTTGGCCGACTTCATGGGACCGAGAAATTACCTGGGTGGGCTAAATTGAGATAACCTGAATATGGGTCAGGTAGGTGGTCTTGGTCTCTAGTTCCCAAGACAACTTTTGCTCCGAATAGGGAAATTAGATCTAACAAAAATGATCCCAAATGGATGAACGACAGATTAAAACATCTCATTGGTCAAAAGAGAGGCATATATACACATATCAAAAGAGGGGATGGGGATGGGCAGTTAAGAATTCAAAATATTCAATTAAAGAGAGAAATAAAAAAAGTAATAAGGTTATACATCATTAGTAAGGCCTCACCTAGATTATGCAGCTCAGTTCTGGTCTCCATATTACAGAATGGACATAAATTCGTTAGAAAACATTCAGCGTAGAATGACTAAATTAATACATAGCATTAGAAATCTTCCTCATGAAGAAAGATTGAAGACTCTTAAATTACATTCACTTGTTAGACGAAGAATGAGGGGAGACCTGATCGAAGTGTATAAGTGGAAGATAGGTATTAATAAAGAGGATATTAATAAGGTCTTGAGGATATCTCTCCAAGAGAGAACCCGCAGTAATGGATTTAAATTAGACAAGTTTAGATTTAGAAAGGTCATAGGAAGGTATTGGTTTGGAAGTGGGGTAGTTGATGAGTGGAACAGTCTACCTAGTTGGGTTATTGAGGTTAGGACTTTGGGTAGTTTCAAATTTAGGTTGGATAAATATATGAGTGAGAGGAGTTGGATTTGAGTGGGACTTGCAAATGAGTGGATAGAGTTACCAGACCTTATTTCTTGGGTAGCATTGAAAATTGGGTTGAGTAGCATTGAAAATTGGTTGTTAGTTAAGAGATCATACAATAAGTGTCAGGGGCCCGAGACTGTTCAACTGCCTCCCAGCATACATAAGCGGGATTACCAACAGACCCCTGGCAGTCTTCAAGCTGGCACTGGACAAGCACCTAAAGTCGGTTCCTGACCAGCCGGGCTGTGGCTCGTACGTTGGTTTGCGTGCAGCCAGCAGCAACAGCCTGGTTGATCAGGCTCTGATCCACCAGGAGGCCTGGTCACAGACCGGGCCCCGGGGGCGCTGACCCCCGGAACTCTCTCCAGGTAAACTCCAGTGGGATGGATTGTAAAGGACCTGCCTAGTATGGGCCAACAGGCCTGCTGCAGTGTTCCTCTTTTCTTATGCTCTTATGTTAAAAGCCAAAAGGTATTATGAGGCTAAGGTCACAAGGGATTCGAAGACTAACCCAAAAGGGTTCTTTCAGGTATACAGAAGTAAGATTAGGGACAAGATAGGCCCACTTAAGAGTAAGTCTGGACAGATCACTAAAAGTGATAAGGATATGTGTGAAATTTTCAATACCTACTTCCTCTCAGTTTTTACCCACGAAAATACTAGCAAAATTCCAGAAATAATAGATTATGTAGAGCAGGACGATAATAAACTGTGTACGATTGCATTAACTAGTGACATGGTCATCAGACAAATAGAGAAACTAAAACCTAACAAATCCCCAGGTCCTGATGAACTGTTTGCAAGGGTGTTAAAGTAATGTAAAGAGGAACTTAGCATACCTTTGGCTAATCTCTTCAACATATCACTTATAACTAGCATTGTGCTTGATAAATAGAAAATGGCAAATGTAATGCCAATTTACAAGGCAGGTGACAGGTCCTTAGCATCGAACTATAGACCCATAAGTCTTACCTCCATAGTGGGAAAATTTATGGAAATAATAATTGCCAAAACAGTTCATAACCATCTTTATAGGCATAAATTGATTAATGAATCTCAACACGGTTTTACAAAGGGGCGTTCCTGTCTTACAAATTTACTAACTTTTTTCACTAAGGTGTTTGAGGAGGTAGATCATGGTAATAAATATGATATTGTGTATAAGGACTTCAGTAAGGCTTTTGATAGAGTTCCACATCAGAGGCTATTGAGGAAACTTTAGGCACATGGAATAGGAGAATTTTTTTCCTGGGTAGACACATGGTTGACAAATAGGCAGCAGAGAGTGTGCATAAATGGGGAGAAATCAGAATGGGGGCACGTCACAAACGGTGTTTCACAGGGGTCAGTGTTGGGCGCGTTATTGTTCACAATTTACATAAACGACATAGAATAAATAGCGACATAAGTAAATTTGCTGATAACACCAAAATAGGCTGTCCAATTCATTCTAATGAAGACACTAGAGCACTCCACGATGATTTGAATAGACTGATGCAGTGGTCGGAGAAGTGGCAGATGCAGTTTAATAGACAAATGCAAAGTTCTAAATGTTGGACAGGAAAATAACCATGTAATATATAAACTAAATAATGTAGATCTTAATACTACTGATTGCAAAAAAGAATTTAGGAGTTCTGGTTAGAAGTAATCTAAAACCAAGACAACGGTTCATAAGTTTTAACAATAAAGCTAACAGAATCTTTGGCTTCAGATCTAGAAGTATAAATAATAGAAGTCCTCAGGTTGTTCTTCAACTCTACATATCCTTGGTTAGGCCTCATTTAGATAATGCTGCACAGTTTTGGTCACGTATTACAGAATGGATATAAATGCACTGGAAAACGTAAAGAGGAGAATGACAAAGTTGATCCCATGTATCAGAAATCTTCCCTATGAAGATAGACTGAGGGCCCTGAATCTGTACTCTGTAGAAAGGCGTAGAATTATGGGGGATATGATCGAGGCGTATAAATGGAAACAGGAATAAATAAAGGGGATGTAAATAACGTGTTGAAAATTTCCAGCCAAGACAGGACCCGCAGGAATGGTTTCAATTTTTGAAAAAATCAGATTCAGGAAAGATATAGGAAAGCACTGGTTTGGTAACACTGTTGTGGAAGCGTGCAACAAACTCCCGAGTACAGTTATTGTGGCCAAAACCTTGTGTACTTTTAGAAATAGGTTAGATAAATACATAAGTGGGTGTGGGAGGGTGTGATTTGGAACTGACTAGCTTGTGCTACTAGGTCTGATGCCGTGCTCCTTCCTTAAGTGGAAGTGACCTGACTAGGTGGGTCATTGGGCTAAGCCGGAGAGTGATATGGACCTGCTTTGCATGGGTCAGTAGACCTGCTGCAGTGTTCTTTGTTATGTTCTAATGTTCTTATCTATCTATCTATCTATCTATCTATCTATCTATATATATATATATATATATATATATATATATATATATATATATATATATATATATATATATATACATATATATATATACAGTGGACCCCCGGTTAACGATATTTCTTCACTCCAGAAGTATGTTCAGGTGCCAGTACTGACCGAATTTGTTCCCATAAGGAATATTGTGAAGTAGATTAGTCCATTTCAGACCCCCAAACATACACGTACAAACGCACTTACATAAATACACTTACATAATTGGTCGCATTCGGAGGTAATCGTTATGCGGGGGTCCACTACTAGCCTCCACAAGCAGTCACATTGACGTTACTGATTAAATTCCACTCGTTCATGGTTATAACACGTTATATACTGCTTGTGGAGGCTAGTACACCAAAGGAAAAGCAGAATGAAAATACTTCTGAAGCACCCACACCTTCGAGTGTCCTTGGATCACGGTACAACACCTAGCTCTTCTGGGTGCATGATCTTTGTAGGTTTTGGTGGTCTTGTGGATTAGAGCATCGTGTGATTTTCGCTTACCATGAAGCAGGCCAAAACAATTTGAGTTTCAGTCCTCTGTCACCCGCAGTGTTGTTATTGATTAAACAGCTCTCGTTCAAGGTTACAATACGATATGTATTGCTTGTGGAGGCTAGTACACCAAACATGGAATTGAATGAAAATAGTTCTGAGTATAGACTGTATGCCTACATGCTTAGTTTCAATCTTTGACACCAGAGGGCAAACTTGGTGGGCATGCCACTTCAAACCATCATCCCGCCTCTCCCTCGTTCTGGCAGCTGACTTCATTCAGTCAACAGGTCTACTCCTCTCTCTCTTGGAGAATGGCCCCTCGGGGCCATGGGCACTAACATACTGCCTGTGTACTAACGATATAGCAAATAAACAAAAGAGCCTATGAAGCCTTATCATTGCTCCCCACCTGTAACAATGATGTAAATAATTCATCATCCTTATGATAATTGGTGACAGCAAGGCTCACAGTAAGTGGGTTTGCCTGAAGAGAGGGAAAGAAGGGGAATGAAGTGGTCTTCACTTCATCATCCTACACAAGAAGCATCCGTCTCTCAACGAGTTATCCTAATGCTGTGTCTGCAAGTTTCAGCAACCAGACACAGGTACAAGCAGGTTCTAGGCCGAAATTTGCCGAATTTCTTCGAGAAATGTGCGACTTCACCCCACAGCGTGTTCAGCATCACGTGTATAGGTCTGCTGTTGCTGTCAGCTCACCATGGCTATTTCAGCAAGTCAGAGGTGAGCTTTGTAGTGATTTCGGCATCAAGTGTGAGTGTCCCAGTGTTTGTGGGTGGGAGAGACGGAAGCGGCCAGGTTCCTCGCCTCACTCACACATGCTCGTCTCTCTCCTACCACCACACTACCTTATACCACTCAACCTACTCACTCCCTCTCTGCTGTTCATGTGAATTCAGTGTGAATTCTTTGAAAGAGCTGTGTATCCGAGTGCCCGAGGTCACTTGAAACCACGTGGATCATGAAGCCACTTGTGGACGAAGTCACGTGTATCTACAAGCCACATGGATCTAGAAGCCATGTGGATCTAAAAGCCACGTGGATCTACAAGCCACATGTGGATCTACAAGCCACGTGAGGATCTACAAGCTACGTGAATTACCCAAGCCACATGCTGCCTGGCATCACCCATGATGTCACCATGCAGCCCACATCATTCCTCTGATGTCACTCCAATGACATCACCCTGGACGTCTGCCTGACGTCACCTCATGATGTCATCCCATGACATCCTTCATGACGTCTAGCTTGACATCACCACGTGATGTCACATCGAGTGCTCTAGTTTCATAGTGACCATTTTGTTTCAGTATTGTCGAGAAGATTGAGAGATGCTATATGTCGCTTGTTAATTCCTCTCAGTCAGTGTTCTCACATGTTCGTATGGCTTAGTGTCGATTTTTGCACAAAAAAGTCATTTGCTTGTGCAAGCCATGTGTCATTCCATGTGTCACGAAGTAAGGTCTACACCCAGACCACTGTGTAGCACCCTTTTGTTACACCCTTGACCACTGACAACCGACATTAGTCAGTTCAGGCATCAATCACTAGTATTTGAGCCTCTTGTACACAAAGCTGAGTCGTACCTGCTATGATCCCCCGTTGACACTCGTTCCATTTCACTTCCTGACCATCAGAGTGCAGTTAAATGTAGATAACCAGTCTGAGGATGCACAGACTAACCTCTGCTATAACTCCAACTGTCGAGAGAATGACACTTATCAATCCGCTATAGCCCTGTCGGCAGGCGACTGTCTGACTTGTGTCAGCTTCAGTGAACAGCCTGCACAAAGATGATGCCACTTTGACTGCTAACATCAGCATGCCTCCTGCTTGAAAGCTGGCTGCCTTGGATCAACGTCTAGCGTGAGCTAGGCGCCAAGGTATTGGACCAGTGTAGCTAGGTTGGAAAAGCACTGCGTACCTTGTTCCAAGGTTCGTAGATTCGAGTCTCCTTCAGCCAGAGATCAGTGTTTGTGAATATTTCACCTGTTCTTTCGAATTCCTAATATATATATATATATATATATATATATATATATATATATATATATATATATATATATATATATATATATATATATATATATATGTCGTGCCGAATAAGTAAAACTGGTCAATTAGCAAGAACTCATTTAAAATTAAGTCCTTTCTAAAATTTTCTCTTATACGTTTAAAGATATATTTTTTTTCATTAATGTTAATGTAAAAATTTTTAATTTTGCACCAAAAGAATCTTAGAAAACTAACCTAACCTTATTATAACAAGAGCAATTTATTTTAGCCTAACCCAACTAAATATATTTTAGATTTGTTTACAGTAATTTAACACTAAACAAACACAGTGAAATATATTTTTTTCGTTAGGTTCTGAATGATTTTGGCGAAATTATTGCATATACAAATTTTCACTTGTCCTATATGGCAAGATGAACGTTGCTATTTAAGCCAAGATCGCAAGTTCTGCCTATTCGGCACGACATATATATATATATATATATATATATATATATATATATATATATATATATATATATATATATATATATATATATATATATATGCAATAAGATCACAGTAAACAGGTGATTTTGGAATATGCAAAACAACCACTCTGAAAAAATAGAGAAATTCCAAGCGCTTTCGTGACCACTCACATTATCAAGGAACTATGGTTCCTTGATAATGTGAGTGGTCACGAACGCGCTTGGAATTTCTCTATTTTTTCAGAGTGGTTGTTTTGCATATATATATATATATATATATATATATATATATATATATATATATATATATATATATATATATATATATATATATATATATATATATATATAGGTAGGTAGGTAGTAGGTTGGTAGACAGCAACCACCCAGGGAAGTACTACCGTCCTGCCAGATGACTGTGAAACAGAAACCTGTAACTGTTTTGAATGATAGTAGGATTGCTGTTTTCTTTTTCTGTCTCATAAACACGCTAGATAACAGGGATATCTTGCTACTCCTACTTACACTTTGGTCACACTTCACAGACACGCACATGCATCTATATATATATACATACCTCTAGGTTTTTCTCCTTTTTCTAAATAGCTCTTGTTCTTTTTTATTTCTTCTATTGTCCATGGGGAAGTGGAAAAGAATCTTTCCTCCGTAAGCCATGCGTGTCGTATGAGAAGACTAAAATGCCGGGAGGAATGGGCTAGTAACCCCTTCTCCTGTAGACATTTACTGAAAAAGAGAAGAAAAACTTTATAAAACTTGGATGCTTGAATGTGCGTGGATGTAGTACGGATGACAAGAAACAGATGATTACTGATGTTATGAATGAAAAGAAGTTGGATGTCCTGGCCCTAAGCGAAACAAAGCTGAAGGGGGTAGGGGAGTTTCGGTGGGGGGGAAATAAATGGGATTAAATCTGAGTATCTGAGAGAGTTAGAGCTAAGGAAGGGGTAGCAGTAATGTTGAAAGATCAGTTATGGAAAGAGAACAGAGAATATGAATGTGTAAATTCAAGAATTATGTGGATTAAAGTAAAGGTTGAATGCGAAAAGTGGGTCATAATAAGCGTGAATGCACCTGGAGAAGAGAGGAATGTAGAGGAGAGAGAGAGATTTTGGGAGATGTTAAGTGAATGTATAGGAGCCTTTGAACCAAGTGAGAGAGTAATTGTGGTAGGGGACCTGAATGCTAAAGTAGGAGAAACTTTTAGAGAGGGTGTGGTAGGTAAGTTTGGGGTGCCAGGTGTAAATGATAATGGGAGCCCTTTGATTGAACTTTGTATAGAAAGGGGTTTAGATATAGGTAATACATATTTTAAGAAAAAGAGGATAAATAAATATACAAGATATGATGTAGGGCGAAATGACAGTAGTTTGTTGGATTATGTATTGGTAGATAAAAGACTGTTGAGTAGACTTCAGGATGTACATGTTTATAGTGGGGCCACATATATATCAGATCACTTTCTAGTTGTAGCTACACTGAGAGTAAAAGGTAGATGGGATACAAGGAGAACAGAAGCATCAGATAAGAGAGAAGTGAAGGTTTATAAACTAAAAGAGGAGGCAGTTAGGATAAGATATAAACAGCTATTGGAGGATAGATGGGCTATTGAGAGCATAGGCAATGGGGTCGAAGAGATATGGGGTAGGTTTAAAAATGTAGTGTTAGAGTGTTCAGCAGAAGTTTGTGGTCAGAAAGGTGGGTGCGGGAGGGAAGAGGAGCGATTGGTGGAATGGAGAAAAGGTTAGCACATGAGAAGTTTTTACAAAGTAGAAGTGATGCAAGGAGGGAAGAGTATATGGAGAAAAAGAGAGAGGTTAAGAGAGTGGTGAAGCAATGTAAAAAGAGAGCAAATGAGAGAGTGGGTGAGATGTTATCAACAATTTTGTTGAAAATAAGAAAAAGTTTTGGAGTGTGATTAACAAGTTGAGGAAGCCTAGAGAACAAATGGATTTGTCAGTTAAAAATAGGAGAGGAGAGTTACTAAATGGAGAGTTAGAGGTATTGGGAAGATGGAGGGAATATATTGAGGAATTGTTAAATGTTGACGAAGATAGGGAAGCTGTGATTTCGTGTATAGGGCAAGGAGGAATAACATCTTGTAGGAGTGAGGAAGAGCCAGTTGTGAGTGTGGGGGAAGTTCGTGAGGCAGTAGGTAAAATGAAAGGGGGTAAGGCAGCCGGGATTGATGGGATAAAGATAGAAATGTTAAAAGCAGGTGTGGATATAGTTTTGGAGTGGTTGGTGCTATTATTTAATAAATGTATGGAAGAGGGTAAGGTACCTAGGGATTGGCAGAGAGCATGCATAGTTCCTTTGTATAAAGGCAAAGGGGACAAAAGAGAGTGCAAAAATTATAGGGGGATAAGTCTGTTGAGTATACCTGGTAAAGTGTATGGTAGAGTTATTATTGAAAGAATTAAGAGTAAGACGGAGAATAGGATAGCAGATGAACAAGAAGGCTTTAGGATAGGTAGGGGGTGTGTGGACCAGGTGTTTACAGTGAAACATATAAGTGAACAGTATTTAGATAAGCAAAAGAGGTTTTTGTGGCATTTATGGATTTGGAAAAGGCGTATGACATGGTGGATAAAGGGGCAATGTGGCAGATGTTGCAGGTGTATGGTGTAGGAGGTAGGTTACTGAAAGCAGTGAAGAGTTTTTACGAGGATAGTGAGGCTCAAGTTAGAGTATGTAGGAAAAAGGGAGATTATTTCCCAGTAAAAGTAGGCCTTAGACAAGGATGTGTGATACCACCGTGGTTGTTTAATATATTTATAGAAGGGATTGTAAGAGAAGTAAATGCGAGGGTCTTGGCAAGAGGCGTGGAGTTAAAAGATAAAGAATCACACATAAAGTGGGAGTTGTCACAGTTGCTCTTTGCTGATGATACTGTGCTCTTGGGAGATTCTGAAGAGAAGTTGCAGAGGTTGGTGGATGAATTTGGTAGGGTATGCAAAAGAAGAAAATTAAAAGTGAATACAGGAAAGAGTAAGGTTATGAGGATAACAAAAAGATTAGGTGATGAAAGATTTGATATCAGATTGGAGGGAGAGAATATGGAGGAGGTGAATGTATTCAGATATTTGGGAGTGAACGTGTCAGCGGATGAGTCTATGAAAGATGAGGTGAATCATAGAATTGATGAGGGGAAAAGGGTGAGCGGTGCACTTAGGAGTCTATGGAGACAAAGAACTTTGTCCTTGGAGGCAAAGAGTGGAATGTATGAGAGTATAGTTTTACCAACGCTCTTATATGGGTGTGAAGCATGGTTGATGAATGTTACAGCGAGGAGAAGGCTTGAGGCAGTGGAGATGTCATGTCTGAGGGCAATGTGTAGTTTGGAAGTTGGGAGGAGGTGCGGGATTACCAAAACTGTTGTCCAGAGGGCTGAGGAAGGGTTGTTGAGGTGGTTCGGACATGTAGAGAGAATGGAGCGAAACAGAATGACTTCAAGAGTGTATCAGTCTGAAGTGAAAGGAAGGCGGGGTAGGGGTCGGCCTAGGAAAGGTTGGAGGGAGGGGGTAAAGGAGGTTTTGTTTGCGAGGGGCTTGGACTTCCAGCAGGCATGCGTGAGCTTGTTTGATTGGAGTGAATGGAGACAAATGGTTTTTAATACTTGACGTGCTGTTGGAGTGTGAGCAAAGTAACATTTATGAAGGGATTCATGGAAACTGGCAGGCCGGACTTGAGTCCTGGAGATGGGAAGTACAGTGTCTGCACTCTGATGGAGGGGTGTTAATGTTGCAGTTTAAAAACTGTAGTGTAAAGCACCCTTCTGGCAAGACAGTGATGGAGTGAATGATGGTGAAAGTTTTTCTTTTTTCGGGCCACCCTGCCTTGGTGGGAATCGGCCAGTGTGATAATAATAAATAAATAAATATATATATATATATATATATATATATATATATATATATATATATATATATATATATATATATATATATATATATATATATATATATATATGCATGGCTGGTCTTCTGTTGCACTTATAAATTATTGATATTATTGTCTTTCGCAGATTGCAAGTTTCGTTGCTACTTATCTGGTGATCTTGCTACAGTTCAAGGTAGGAGAAGACCCGAATCCTCCATCAACTCACACACTGCCTCTAACAACACCTGCCAGTAATGTTGCTGTATGCTCTAGCAGGTGAAGAACACAAGACAACTTAAGCACCACCTGTTGTATATACCGGCAGGTGAAGATTGCGAATCTACAGCAGCTACACTGAAATATACTCTGAAAGATCACAAAGAAGCATCATGAACATCTGCCCAGGATGTTATACTGTCAACCCACACAAACTGTCTCCTAATAAGCAGGTGTCCAAAAATATTAAAAAAAATTGATTCACTTGTGATATATATTCCAGGCAGCAATATTTTGATTTCAGTAATATTTATAAGCATAAATGTTGGATCTAACTAGTAACCGAGTATGTCACAACATTTTAGGAAAAAAAATAAGAATGGATAGTGAAAATATTATTATGTATTCTATGATATTTTATGGATCAATCGTTGCCATTTATATATCACTGATTCTCTTAGTTGTATCTAATTAGCAGATGTTTTGGTTCAGAAGAAGCAGAATCTTCACAGTTTTTCATAACATTGTATCAACCGCATCTGCTAGAAAAATGACAGGATGGATAATGAGAACCTTCAAAACTATGGAGGCCAAGCCCATGATGACACTCTTCAGGTCGCTTGTTCTATCTAGGCTGGAATATTGCTGCACACTAACAGCACCTTTCAAGGCAGGTGAAATTGCTGACCTAGAAAATGTACAGAGAACTTTCACGGCGCGCATAACGGAGATAAAACACCTCAATTACTGGGAGGGCTTGAAGTTCCTGAACCTGTATTCCCTGGGACGCAGGCGGGAGAGATACATGATTAAATACACCTGGAAAATCCTAGAGGGATTAGTACCGAACTTGCACACGAAAATAACTCACTACGAAAGCAAAAGACTTGGCGGACGATGCAACATCCCCCCAGTGAAAAGCAGGGGGTGTCACTAGCACGTTAAGAGACCATACAATAAGTGTCAAGGGCCCGAGACTGTTCAACTGCCTCCCAGCATACATAAAGGGGATTACCAACAGATCCCTGGCAGTCTTCAAGCTGGCACTGGACAAGCACCTAAAGTCGGTTCCTGACCAGCCGGGCTGTGGCTCGTACGTTGGTTTGCGTGCAGCCAGCAGCAACAGCCTGTAGATCAGGCTCTGATCCACCAGGAGGCCTGGTCACAGACCGGGCCGCGGGGGCGTTGACCCCCGGAACTCTCTCCAGGTAACTCCAGGTAAACTCCAGGTACCCAACGCAGCTAAAGAGCTGGTGTAAATTACATTAGAGATTTGATTATTTTTTAACACTGACTTCATTTCCGGTCCGGCAGGCACCTACAGACTCACAAAACCTTCTTAAGGCAAATTATGCAACGAATTTCATGTTCAGTTTTTTTTAAATTTTATAAAACAAGCCAGTGTGTATATCTAACCATAAAATCGATAACTGTTGATAAAGCAGTCGAGTTGTACAGTAACATCTGCTGGCAGAGGTTTCTGTGATTAAGAGTTCATCAGAAACTACTGGAGCTGTTTTTGATACCGGTCCTGGTATCAATGTTTGGGATGCTAGTGTTGACCATCCTAGAGGTTCTCTAGATTGTGTAGAAGTTCGTAGTAGTTAACTAAGATAGTATGGAGAGGATACTGTCAGTGTCTATATCATTCATAAATGTCAGTGCTTCTTGTATAACTCCCCGACAAAATGCCAAAAATTCTTGAATTAAGTCACATACGAATCGTTAAAACTCTTTCACTCAAAAATGAGCAGTAGACTAGTAAATGAAGGCCACTACTATGATCCACACTGTCGTACTGAGCATACAAACTATTTATAATCAAACAGTTAATAGTGATTTTTAATTGCCAGGCAGTGAAAAAAAAAAAATAGCTAGAAATGTCAAGAATGTATCACGACATAGGAGCCATGCTATCTGACATGAGTCTGAAATGAGTGAGACTTAGGAATAAAGACCAAGATGTTGTTCACATATCTAAGTCAAATAGCGTGTCGTAGGATAATGATCTTCTTGAAATCATCCAGCACCGGTAACAGGAAGAACTTTTTTAATGGCTACATTGAGGAAATGGTGGCACCCAGAGCTACACTCGCTCACCTTCTCCACTATGATTATCAATTTCCTATACCATTCTGTATCTATGCTACAAAAAAGTGCCCATTCCTTTACAGTCGAGAAATTTTTTTTTTCATGCTGCCCAACTCAATAAGTCCTCATGTAGCACCAGTTCCCTACACGCTGCTGAGGACATCAGAAGGTGAGAGGCACACAGCAATGAGGAGCCTTAAATCCAATAAGACCACCTGCTTCATAGGCTTAATGACAGAAGCTAGTAGAACTCAGGTACATTTTTCACCATTGCCAGCCTGTCTAATCATTGTATCCAGCATCGTGACCGACTTAAATTTTCTACATTAATGCAAAAGCTGCCCAACTCACTGTATCTCCAGGAATCAGAGACACGTCAACACACGGTCACAACTGTAATGAGTTATCGGTGCAAATATTAATTGTTGGTTCACACACAAACACACACACACACACACACACACACACACACACACACACACACGGCCTGACCACACTGGAGGACAGGAGGGTCAGGGGAGACATGATAACGACATATAAAATACTGCGTGGAATAGACAAGGTGGACAAAGACAGGATGTTCCAGGGAGGGGACACAGAAACAAGAGGCCACAATTGGAAGTTGAAGACACAAATGAGTCAGAGAGATAGTAGGAAGTATTTCTTCAGTCATAGAGTTGTAAGGCAGTGGAATAGCCTAGAAAATGACGTAGTGGAGGCAGGAACCATACACAGTTTTAAGACGAGGTTTGATAAAGCTCATGGAGCGGGGAGAGAGAGGGCCTAGTAGCAACCGGTGAAGAGGCGGGGCCAGGAGCTAGGACTCGACCCCTGCAACCACAAATAGGTGAGTACAAATAGGTGAGTACACACACACACACACACACACACACACAAATAGGTGAGTACACGCACTCGCACATATGTGAGTACACAAATACACATGCAAACACACAAACAAGCACACACATACACACACACACACATACACACACCCACACACACACATACACACACACACACACACACACACACACGTGGTAATGCTTTATTTACAGCTAGCAAAGTCAGGGTATTTCTCCAGAATGGTCTGTAATATACCACTGTGGATAAAATACTTTGACATATCTTGAACATTTCTGAGTGAGTTGTCTCTGAATTCATTAATTTTATCGCACTCCAGTACATAATGACGCAGGGTGTGACGCACTCCAGTACATAATGACGCAGGGTGTGACGCACTCCAGTACATAATGACGCAGGGTGTGACGCACTCCAGTACATAATGACGCAGGGTGTGACGCACTCCAGTACATACTGACGCAAGGTGTGACGCACTCCAGTACATAATGACGCAAGGTGTGACGCACTCCAGTACATACTGACGCAAGGTGTGACGCACTCCAGTACATAATGACGCAGGGTGTGACGCACTCCAGTACATAATGACGCAGGGTGTGACGCACTCCAGTACATAATGACGCAGGGTGTGACGCACTCCAGTACATACTGACGCAAGGTGTGACGCACTCCAGTACATAATGACGCAAGGTGTGACGCACTCCAGTACATACTGACGCAAGGTGTGACGCACTCCAGCACATAATGACGCAGGGTGTGACGCACTCCAGTACATAATGACGCAGGGTGTGACGCACTCAAGTACATAATGACGCAGGGTGTGACGCACTCAAGTACATAATGACGCAGGGTGTGACGCACTCCAGTACATAATGACGCAGAGTGTGACGAACTCCAGTACATAATGACGCAGGGTGTGACGAACTCCTGTACATAATGGCGCAGGGTGTGACGCACTCCAGTACATAATGACGCAGGGTGTGACGAACTCCAGTACATAATGACGCAGGGTGTGACGAACTCCTGTACATAATGGCGCAGGGTGTGACGCACTCCCGTACATAATGACGCAGGGTGTGACGCACTCCAGTACATAATGACGCAGGGTGTGACGCACTCAAGTACATAATGACGCAGGGTGTGACGCACTCCAGTACATAATGACGCAGGGTGTGACGAACTCCTGTACATAATGGCGCAGGGTGTGACGCACTCCAGTACATAATGGCGCATGGTGTGACGCACTCCAGTACATAATGACGCAGGGTGTGACGCACTCCAGTACATAATGACGCAGGGTATGACAATAGTCCGACTGACAAAGTTTACATTTCGTTTGGTCTACATCTGGTGGTGGTGATTTAACCTGCCAAAGATACTTTTAACCCAGCCGGAGCCGGGCGGTAGTGACAGCCGGAGCCGGGCGGTAGTGTCATCCAAGAGTCTGCTTATCTTGTTGGATGCACCATAGACGTGGCTTCTCTTGCATGACAGAATGATGATAGATGAACTGACTGGTTTCACTCTCCATGAGTCTTAAGTCAGTTGAAGTACTTTTCGTATTATTGCTCTCAAACTGCTAAGTGACAAACCAAAATTGTAATCTACTCCCTTTTTGAAAGCATACAATTTAGCCAAATCATCAGTTCTATCATGCATCTGAAGACCAATGTAAGATGGAATCCACGGCATGTGCAATCTGACTCCACTGTCCACAATCCTACCATACCTGTGTCTGGCTTCTGACACAAGCATGTCACAATTTATATTTAATGAGTTGAGAGCATTTATGGATGACAGAGAATCAACCCTAGATACATGGACGCATTTTAGTGCAAGGAGAATGGCAAACACTTCTGATTGAAGGGTAGAGGCCCAGTTATTGATGCAAGCTCCAATTTCTTTATGAGAGCCATCATTCTGTATGACTTAGCCTTATGTAGCCCTTCATACAGCTCACATTAGAAGAAGAGAGAGACGGCTCCTGACGATTTCTGGATGTCTTACACATCAAGGATGGAGATACTCTTAAATGCAAAGAATAAAGAAAATCAGCCAATAAGGATTACCTTGTGCACTACTTCTCCCACCTTGACCTCAAAACCAAGTTGGGGATATATCATATATTCCTTCCACCGAGCACTACAATTTGCAGTGATGAAAAACTTTTAGAAGATTATAAATACATCGATGAGGTATTTTTTAACTGTAAGTTTACAATACACATTGTTCACTGTAGCAATCAGAAAACTTTTCTCGTACACAGTACACCCAAAGAGGATACCAGCATCGACAAACAGTTGGTCCTCCTCACTGAACAGACTGTCATGAACTTCATCCCGGTTCTCAGAAAAACAACCTGGATGTAGCAAGTCTTACTGCCCAAACTATCAAAACGACCACCAGAATCCATAGACACAAAATTACTCACAAAGCAACAGTACACAGCATACTTCAGAGTGGATGAGATAAATTTTATGCCAGGAAGACCAACCGAGACAGTCATACACGCACTCATTAACATAAATATACCTTTAGGAGAGATAAAACAGTGCAAGTGTAGGCCATCATAACCTTCAGTTTCGCATCAGGCACTGGAGAAGAACCCAGTTGTTATACCACGAAAACGACGGACCAGGAGCAGAATTATGGAATCACCAATGAATCAAAACAGTGGAGTGTACATATTGCCAGGATCTATTGCCCACTTTGTACGTGATTCATATAATAAGCATCACGAACTTTGTGTCCCTAGCCTCACCCCTAACTCTCACCTATACCCAACCTCACCTATACTCGACCTCATCTATACCCGACCTCACCTATATTTGACCTCACCTATACTTGACCTCACCTACACCCGACCTCACCTATACCCGACCTCACCTATACTTGACCTCACCTATACCTGATCCTGCATTTACATGACTTCATGTATAACCTGTCTTTCTCCTAGCCTGACCTCAGGGTGGTCGTTTGCCTGTTATATTTTTCTTTCTATCTAATATGACCACAATAAAAAAAATTCCATTTGCTTTCTTGATATTCCACACTATCAAGAAACAGTGATAATATGAGAAATTACGAAAAAATTGTTCTTTGATGCTGTGAGAAATCACGTAAGTTCTTGGAATTTTACTGTTTTTCATTGTCGTTATATTGCATATTAATATACAAGATGATCATATTGCATACTTCCAGTAATCCAGATAAAGCTCAACCTTGGAGGAAACATGGTTGGAAACATGGATTCTAGGCTACCAGTGTCTTTATTTGTAACTTGATAAGTGTCAGCAGTCACTGATTTTTCAAAGTCTTTCCTTACAGAGGAGAAATTACCATAAAACTTCTGTCATCAAGAGGGAATTTGATAAGCTTCTCATATCAGTTCCTGATCAGCCAGGCTGTGCTGCTGTTCATATTTAACAAATTATTGATAACTGAGCATTTTAAAGACCCAGGAGATGGAACTTATCCCAGGCACACACATTGCGAGACTAATCACACGAAATTAGGCTCGTTAAGTTCATAGCAAAACTGAACTCATTTAATTTTTTGATAGGGTTAAACACTGCAATCATGGGCCATGACACAGTAATTGTTTTTCTCAAGTAACCCATCAGGTTTTTCACTTTTAATTGTATCATTATAAAAAGTTGTAAGGAATTACAATAAGCCTATTGTAAGAATATATACAGGTACACTGCCGATCTTCCAGCAGCAGATGGTCCAGCACCTCGTTTAGTCCAGACAAAATCAGAATACATAAAGCAATTTTGCTTGGATGAAATGTTTAAAAAGATTGCCTAAAAAAAAGAATGTGTGTTCTGTGGGTCCAACTTCAAGTACCCCGAATGTCACACCTGCAGCATCAGAAACCCAAGATGAAATGATCAACTACATAATAAAGAGTCATCATGACAGCTCTTAACTTTCAGAACGATACATAAATTTTCTTGTTAAAAAAAATCTAGTTTAATTATTTTATTTTATTTATTTAATTTACATTTAATATTTCATTAACTTAAGGTTCTAGCAGTCTATGGCGCCTTAGAGACATACATGAAGTGTATAATTAGTGGGTTAGAGTATCTTGATGAAGGTGACCACCACTGGTTCGGCAAAATGGTTAATCCGGCAAAGTTTTGGAACCAAGAGTACCGGAAAATTGGTGATGTATCTGTTTATCTGGAGAGAGTTCCGGGGGTCAACGCCCCCGCGGCCCGGTCTGTGACCAGGCCTCCTTAGGTCAGTGTCCCAGGATGCGACCCACACCAGTCGACTAACACCCAGATACCCATTTTACTGATGGGGAACATAGACAACAGGTGGAAAGAAACACGTCCAATGTTTCTACTCTGGCTGGGAATCGAACCCAGGCCCTCACCTTGTGAAGCGAGAGCGTTAACCACCAATTCCACACGATTTTAATTATTGTAATTAATGTTTTTATCTTAGAGATGTGTGAATGTGTGTTTAATATTTAATGTTAATAATGTGACTAATACAGCTATTCAAAGGACTTTATATTAATAAAGGAATATTTTCTTTTATTTTCCCAGTGTTTGCAATAAAAATAAAAAAAAATGCCATACTAATAATTTTAAGTACTTGTGAAACTAGTAATTTTATCTTATAAGTAGATTACTATTGACATTCAAATTTAATAATTAGATATTTTCTTCTACTAAGCCACATAAAAAAAATACATAGAAATTTTATAAAGTCCAGAAAACACAGACATGAGATGTAGAAAACTGTCAATTACAAACTGTATGGAAGGGGCCATACATACTATTTTTCTCAAATAATTTTCAGCTATATTTGAGAAAAATAACATGATTATTCTCAAAGTCTGAATTACCAAGATGGACATAGACTGAAGCAAGACAATGAAAACCTTAACTGACTCATGAAATCGTATTGTTTATGATAACCTTAAGACAGAGACAAGTGATAACTTAGCAGCCATAACCTTCTCATATCCATAACTGTACGCAGTTTACCTTCAAAATTATATATTTCCAATTAAGAATAGTAAGTTTTGGTTACAGTGCTATAGTTCTGGAGCAGGAAGAGCATTAACAAAAATGTTTTGAATGTCTTAAAGGGAAATAATGATACTTTCCTTAGCCTTAACTTGTCACTATCTTCACTTACAGACAGCAAAGTTGTACAGATATTTTAATCACTGTAATTCATGTACACCGATCACTGTACCTCATGTATAGTGATCATTGTGTCATGTACACCGATCACTGTACTTCAGCTACAGTGACAACTGTACCTAGGCTACAGTGATCACTGTACCTCAGCTATAATGATCACTGTACCTCAGGTACAGTGATCGGATTCAAAAAACCACTGACAGTGAACTTTATTTTCGCTCGATGATTAGCATTGATCTTGATTACTATAAGTTTTAATATGCCAATTTGTCTTAAACAAAGTAATTTTCCTGGAGTCACTGAAGACTGAATCATCTGATCGACTTTCACTCGTGAAAGCTGATGTGTTCTCAGAAGTGAAATTTTGTGATGGATCTTGGCAGTGCTGCTGCTAATGTGACACTTTCTATGAAAAATATTTGAAGAATGAAAAAATGTGCTATAATTTGAGAATGAGTTCAGTGTTTTTACCTTCCTTTAGTGTTTTTTTCTTTAAGACTGTTGAAATATAACTAGAGAAATGAACTCTTTAACTGATGCCATGTTGAGGTTTTCCTTGATCAGTTTCATATTAACCATTAACAAATATGTATAACGGGCTTATTTTGGTATTCTGGTAGCGGGGTGCGAATGATATACTTCTTCGGAGGCTTCTTTGTTTATTGTTAAGTCGTTGTGGGTTACACAGGCTTGTGTGTTTGTGCCCATGGCCCGGGAGGGCCATGCCCACGAGAGAGAGCTGGGAGGCCTTGTGTGTTGTTGCTAGGCCGCTGTGAGAGAGAGGGCGAGGCAAGTCTGGGCATACTGAAGTGGCAAGGCCTAGGTGGCAGCACCAGCATAGCGCAAAATATGAACTAAGCTGGCAGACAGCATGGGCTGTCTGTGCAGACAGCACAGGCTGTCTACATACGCTCGGCCACCTACCGCGCGCCATCCCGACGCGACAATACTGGTAGTAAAAGAAACTCGGTCTCTCTCTCTCGTAGGAACAGGGCACAGAACACAAAATAAAAACATATATATACATATGGACATGGAAAAAAAAACTTCCTACAGGGAGGGAAGAAAAAAACATGTGGGGTGTGCTAAACATCGTGGTCATAGGCAGTGAGCGTCGAAGGGCATCACTGCACGCCTTCCTGCGTCTGGACATACTGCAACACAGGAGACATCGCTGCGGCTGAGCTGTGACGTAACATGTTACGGTCTCCTCTGGAACGGTGAAGCAGACATCGTAGGAGTCGCTGCAGGTTTTCACTCAACCTGGGGCACGACATGCTGGTGCCCTCGAGTGAGGCGTCGACAAAACTCGGCAACTGGGCAGGACTTCTGGCAAGCGACTCAGAACACTTCTCGACTGGTACTGTCGCTGGGCTGTCACTGCCAGCGAGCGTGGAGCGAGTCGTGACAGAGACGACTGGGCGAAACATCTGGGAGTCGTAACATCATACACCAGACTGCAGAGAGAGCTAGCAGTCAAAGTGACATCTTCTTTGTGCAGGCTGCTCACTGAAGCTTGTGACACGAGGCTGACACAGCGCCTGCCGACAGGCCTGGCTGCAGCTTGACGAGTATCATCTCTGGACAGTTGGAGTTATAGCAGATGTTAGCCTAAACGTCCCCAGACTTGTTTCTCTACATATAACTGCACTCTGACGGTCTGGAGGTGAAGTGAAACAAATCTTGATGGGAATCGTAGCAGGTACGATTCTGCAGAACAACACGAGCGACGAGCATAAAAGCTTTCTGTACAAGGGGGCTCATACGCTCAGGGCTGAGTAATCAGCTGTCAAACACTGGTCACGCGGGTGACTTAGCACAGTGGTGCAACTCAAGGGTCTGACCACAGACCTCACTGGACACACGGAAAACTTACAAACACACCACTGTACATACGGTACAACATGGCTTAACTAGCAAATGATGCTTTTCTGCGCATAAAACTGACTAAGACATACTAAAATGTGAGAACACTGACTGAGAGGAATTAATTAACACACGACATATATCTTCTCTCAATCTTCTCGACAATACTGAAATAATTACTAGAACACTCGATGTTGACATCATGTGATGTCAGGCGTGATGTTGCAAGGTGACGTCAGCAGCAGTGACGTCAACAGACATCTCGAGGTGACGTCAGGCAGACATCGTGAGGTGACGTCAGCAGACATCGTGACGTCATGAAGTCGGGCAGCATCGTGGGTGGCGTCGATGTGATGCGGGCAGCAGACCACAGCATGAGGCCTGGGACATCTGGTAACTCACGTGGCTTTGTAGGTCTACGTGACATCGCCCACACCCACGTGACGTCGTGATCCACGTAGCTTCGAGTGGCCTCGGGCACTCGGATACACAGCACTGGCAATGAATTCATATGAAAAACAGCAGAAAACACAGCAGAGGGAGTGGGCAGTGGTGAGTGGTGTATGGTAGGCTGGTGGCGAGGAGCGTGCGTGAGTGTATGGCAGGGCGGGCATCTGGCGGTTCCTCCTCCCACCCACAAACACAGGGGAAACACACTGGACGCAGAAATCACCACAAAACTCACCTCTGGCTTGCTGAAACAGCTGTGCTGAGCTGAACAACAACAGCAACATACAAGTGACGCTGAACACGTGACTTGAGAAACAGCGTAGGGTCACTGGGACGCCATTACAATTCTCGGAGAATTTCGGCAAATTTCGGCTGGATCCTGCTTGTACCTGTGTCTGGATGCTCAAACGTGCAGACACGACATCAGGATAACTCGTTGAGAGACGGATGCTTCTTGTGTAGGGTGATGAAGTGAAGATGACTTCATACCTCTTCCTCCCTTTCTCCAGGCAAACACAACTGCTGCGAGCACCGCTGTCACCATTTATAACGGGCTTATTTTGGTATTCTGGTAGCGGGGTGTGAATGATATACTTCTTTGGAGGCTTCTTTGTTTATTGTTAAGTCGTTGTGGGTTACACAGGCTTGTGTGTTTGTGCCCATGGCCCGGGAGGGCCATGCCCACGAGAGAGAGCTGGGAGGCCTTGTGTGTTGTTGCTAGGCCGCTGTGAGAGAGAGGGCGAGGCAAGTCTGGGCATACTGAAGTGGCAAGGCCTAGGTGGCAGCACCAGCATAGCGCAAAATATGAACTAAGCTGGCAGACAGCATGGGCTGTCTGTGCAGACAGCACAGGCTGTCTACATATGTATTAAGTGCAATAACTTGAAAAACTTATGCTTACTTTTATCAAAAGTTCAAAACTGGTGCATCCTACTGAAAAGAAGCTTGATATTGTAAGGGGAGTGTGTAAGTGCCACTTACATGGAGTGCTAGGTTTTTAATATTAAATAATTTCAGCATGATTCTTCTGAATAGCTTCAGTCAGTAACGGATCAACATAGTTGAGGCAACTCCTTTATTGTTGGTCATGCAGCTCTTAAACGCTTCTCTTGATGACGTTGTTAAGTCTTCTTGTCTGGGGATCTTTCCTGACATCTATGATAAATAAGACCATGCTACAAACTCGGTCTGTCAATGTACTGCTGTAGATACACTATATTCAGAAAGGATATGAGAGGCAAGAAGACATGCAACACTTATAAATTAATATGAAACAACGAGACTTTAGTAGTGTCAGTCCAAGCTGGCAGAGTTCATTACTGTCTGTCCAAGATGGCAGAATTCAATAGTATCAGTCTGAGATGACAGACTTCAGTAGTGTCAGCCTGTGTTGGTAGAATTCAGTTGCAGAAGATGGCACACTTCAGAAGTGTCAGTCTGAGCTGGCAGATTTCAGTAGTGTAGGTGTGAACTGGCAGACTTTAGTAGTGTCATTCTATGATGCAGATATCAGTAATGTCAGTCTGAACTGACTATTTCACATAACTACCAACACAACACTCAACTATCACCCATACACTTAACTATCATCATAATACTCTACTACCACCACTACACTTAACAATAATTACTACACTGACCTATCACCTCTATACTCACCTACAATCAATGACAACCACTGTACTCAGCTATTAAACAATACACTCAACTATCACTTCATTTCACAAAAACCACTAAACTCAGCTAAAACCATTACACTCTGCTATGACTGCTACATTCGGCTATCACCACTATACTCAACTCTCACCACTATCATTACTGCGCTCAACTACGAACACTTCACTCAACTTCGAAAACTACACAAAACTATCAGCACTTTATTCCACTATAACCGATAAACTCAACTACCAACACTTCATTCAACAATTACCATTATACTGAACTATCACCACTACTTTCATATCCCACCACTACACTCAACCATCACCACTACACTCAACCATCACCACTACACTCAACCATCACCACTACACTCTGTTACACTCAACTACCACTACTGTACTCAGCTAACATTACTACACTCACCTACAATCAACACACTCAACTACCACTTCTACTCTCTATTATAACAACTACTCTGAAGTATCGCCACTACTCTACTTTAGATGAAGAAATCTTACAGGAGACAAGAATTTCAGGAAGAACTAATATACATAAAGGAAACTGAAGAAAACCCAAAATACTTCTCGTATGCCAAATCTAAGGGAAAAACAACATCAAGTATTGGGCCCCTGCTTAGGCAAGATTAGACATACGCAGATGACAGCAAAGAAATGGGTGAGATACTGAAGTCTCAATATGACTCAGTGTTCAGTGAACCAATACCTAGACTAAGAGTGGACAATCTAAATGAATTCTCTATGAACAAGACCCAAAATTTGGTCATCTCAAAAATATCAGATGTCATCCTAACACCGCAAGACTTTGAAAGGGTAATAAATGACAAGACCATGCACTCTGCCCCAGGCCCAGACTCATGAAACTCCATGTTCATCAAGAACTGAAAGAAGCTCTGTCACGTGCCTTCAGCATTCTATGGAGAGGGAGCATGGACACAGGGGTCATCCCACACTTACTAAAAACAACAGACATATCCCCACTCTACAAAGGTGGCAGTAAATTTAGGAATTGCAAAGAACTACAGACCATAGCACTAGCATGTCATATCATAAAAATCTTTGAAAGGGTTCTAAGAAGAAAGATCATCAACCACCTAGATACCCATCAGTTACACAATACAGGGCAACAACGGGTTTAGAGCAGGTCACTCCTGCCTGCTACTGGACCACTATGACAAGGTCCTGGATGCTATGTGAGATAAACAAAATGCATATGTACTATACACAGACTCTGCAAAAGCCTTCGACAAGTGCCACCATGGTGTAGTAGCGCACAAAGTGCGTGATAAAGGAATAACAGGAAAAGTTGGTACATGGATTTTTATCTTCCTAACAAATAGACCACAAAGAGTAATAGTAAACAGAGTAAAGTCTGAGGCAGCTCTAGTGAAAATCTTCGTTCCATAAGGCACAGTACTCATTCCCATCTTATTCCTCATCATCATATCTGATATAGACAAAGATGAAAGCCATACCTCTGTGTCTTCCTTTGTGGATGACACCTGAAATGCCTTGAAAATGTCATCCATCGAAGACACCTCAAGACTCCAAGCAAACATCAACCAAATCTTCAAATGCGCCAATCAAAACAATATAAAGTTCTTTGAAGTGAAATATCAACTATTTTGATATGGAAAACTTGAGGAAATTAAAACTGTATCAGGGTATTCAACAAATTCAAACCATACAATAGACCGAAAAAGTAATGTGAAGGACCTGGGAGTGATAATGTCAGAGGATCTCACCTTCAAAGACCAAATAATGTATCTACCGTTTCTGCTAGAAAAATGATAGGATGGATAATGAGAACCGTCAGAACAAGGGATGCCAAGCCCATGACGATTCTCTTCAACTCGCTTGTTCTCTCAAGGCTGGAATACTGCTGTTCACTAACTGCCTTCCTCAAGGGAGGTGAAATTGTTGACCTGGGGAGTGTACAAAGAACTTTCATGGCACACTAAAGAGCAATAAAGCACCTAAATTACTGTTAATGGTTGAAATCCCTTGATTTGAATTCCCTGGAACATAAGCAAAATTCTAGTGAGATTAGTACCAAACTGGCACACAAAAATCACTCCCTATGAAAGGAAGAGACTGCACATGAGATGCAACATTCCCCCAATGAAAAGCAGGGGCGCCACAAGTACACTGAGAGACAATATGATAAGTGTCATGTGCCAAAGACTGTTCAACTGCCTCCCAGCATATATATGGGAGGATTACCAATAGACCCCTGGCTGTCTTCAAGAAGGTACTGGACAGGCACCTAAAGTCAGTACCTGACCAGCCTGGCTGTTGTTTGTATGTCAGTTTGCATGCAGCCACCAGTAACAGCCTGGTTGATCAGACTCTAATCCACCACGAGGCCTGATATCAGACCGAGCTGCGGGGGCGTTGACCCCCCAAAACCCTTTCCAGGTATACTTCAGGTATAAGTATAACCACTATGCTTAAATACCACCAGTATACTCAACTATCAGCACTACACTCAGCTATCACTAATACACTCAACTATCACCACTACACTCCAATATCACAACTACACTCAAGTATCACTACTACACTCAAATATTACTACTACTCTAAATTGAGACAAGCACACTCAACTACTATTATTACACTCCACTATCACTACTACAATAAAGTGTCATCAATACCAAGAGGTTAAATTTGACCTCAATTATACTCAGTTGAAAAAATAGCTTCATAAATATATTCTACAAATAAAAAATCCCATACAAAGCATATTAAAAGATTTAAAAGACAAATTTCGAAGATGGAGACCAGTGGCCATCTTGGATTTATGCAAAGTTCCAGGGTTGTCCAAAGACAAAGATTGGGTTATCAATCTTAATTAATGGTTGAGCTAAATGTGAGTACAAATCCATCAAAAACTTCAGAGGATAAAGTATTTAGGGCTTGTGCCTCAGCAGTGTTTCTGGTCCTGACGTGTACTTCAGCAGTGTTTTTACTGCTGAGGTGTACCTAAGCAGTATTTCTGGTTCTGACGTACCTCAGGAGTGTTTCTAGCACTGACATGTACCTCAGCAGTGTTTTTAGTGCTATCGTGTTCCTCAGTAGTGTTTCTGGTGCTGATGTATTCTTCAGCAGTGTTACTAGTGCTAATGTTCTTCAGCAGTGTTACTTGTGCTAACGTTCTTCAGCAGTGTTACAAGTGCTAACGTTCTTCAGCAGTGTCACTAGTGCTAACGTTCTTCAACAGTGTTGCAAGTGCCAACGTTCTTCAGCAGTGTTACTAGTGCTAACGTTCTTCAGCAGTGTCACTAGTGCTAACGTTCTTCAACAGTGTTGCAAGTGCCAACGTTCTTCAGCAGTGTTACTAGTGCTAACGTTCATCAGCAGTGTTTCTGGTGCTGACGTTCCTCAGCAGTGTTACTAGTGTTAACGTTCTTCACCAGTGTTGCTAGTGCTAACGTTCTTCAGCAGTTTTATTAGTGCTAACGCTCTTCAGCAGTGTTACTAGTGCTAACGTTCTTCAGAAATGTTACTAGTGCTAACGTTCTTCAGCAGTGTTACTAGTGCTAACGTTCTTCATCAGTGTTACTAGTGCAAACGTTCTTCAGCAATGTTTCTGGTGCTGACGTTCTTCAGCAGTGTTACTAGTGCTAACGTTCTTCAGCAGTGTTACTAGTGCTAACGTTCTTCAGAAGTGTTACTAGTGCTAACGTTCTTCAGCAGTGTTACTAGTGCTAACGTTCTTCATCAGTGTTGCCAGTGCAAACGTTCTTCAGCAATGTTTCTGGTGCTGACGTTCTTCAGCAGTGTTACTAGTGCTAACATTCTTCAGCAGTGTTACTAGTGCTAACGTTCTTCAGCAGTGTTACTAGTGCTAACGTTCTTCATCAGTGTTGCCAGTGCAAACGTTCTTCAGCAATGTTTCTGGTGCTGACGTTCTTCAGCAGTGTTACTAGTGCTAACATTCTTCAGCAGTGTTACTAGTGCTAACGTTCTTCAGCAGTGTTACTAGTGCTAACGTTCTTCATCAGTGTTACTAGTGCTAACGTTCTTCATCAGCGTTATTAGTGCTAACGTTCTTCATCAGTGTTTCTTGTGAAGACGCACTTCAGCAGAGTTACTAGTGATAACGTTCTTCACCAGTGTTTCTGGTGCTGACGTTCTTCAGCAGTGTTACTAGTGCAAAAGTTCTTCATCAGTGTTACTAGTGCCAACGTTCTTCATCAGTGTTACTAGTGCTAACGTTCTTCAGCAGTGTTTCTGGTGCTGACGTTCTTCAGCACTGTTACTAGTGCTAACGTTCTTCAGCAGTATTTCTGGTACTGACATTATTCATCAGTGTTACTAGTGCTAACGTTCTTCATCAGTGTTACTAGTGCCAACGTCCTTCATCAGTGTTACTAGTGCTAACATTCTTCAGCAGCGTTCCTGGTGTTGACATTCTTCAGCAGTATTACTAGTCCTAACGTTCTTCAGCACTGTTTCTGGTGCTGACGTTCTTCATCAGTGTTACTAGTGTTAACGCTCTTAAGCAGTGTTACTAGTGTTAATGTTCTTCAGCACTGTTACTGGTGCTAACGTTCTTCAGCAGAGTTACTAGTGCTAACGTTCTTCATCAGTGTTACTAGTGCTAACGTTCTTCATCAGTGTTACTAGTGCTAACGTTCTTCAGCAGTGTTACTAGTGCTAACGTTCTTCATCAGTGTTACTAGTGCTAACGTTCTTCATCAGTGTTGCTAGTGCTAACGTTCTTCAGCAGTGGTACTAGTGCTAAGGATTTTCAGCAGTGTTTCTGGTGCTGACGTTCTTCAGCAGTATTCCTAATGCTAACGTTCTTCATCAGTGTTACTAGTACTAACGTTCTTCAGCAGTGTTACTAGTGCTAACTTTCTTCATCAGTGTTACTAGTGCTAACGTTATTCAGCAGTGTTACTAGTGCTAACGTTATTCAGCAGAGTTTCTGGTGCTGACGTTCTTCAGCAGTATTGCAAGTGCTAATGTTCTTCATCAGTGTTTCTAGAACTAACGTTCTTCAGCAGTGTTTCTGGTGCTGACGTTCTTCAGCAGTGTTACTAGTGTTAACGATCTTCATCAGTGTTACTAGTGCTGACGTTCTTCAGCAGTGTTACTAATGCTAACGTTCTTCAGCAGTGTACTAGTGCTAACGTTCTTCGTCAGTGTTACTAGTGCTGACATTCTTCATCAGTGCTACTAGTGCTAACGTTCTTCAGCATTGTTACTAGTGCTAACGCTCTTCAGCAGCGTTACTAGTGCTATCGTTCTTCGGCAGTGTATCTGGTGCTGACGTTCTTCAGCAGTGTTACTAGTGCTAACGTTCTTCATTAGAGTTACTAATGTTAACGTTCTTCAGCAGTGTTATTAGTGATAACGTTCTTCACCAGTGTTACTAGAGCTAACGTTCTTCAGCAGTATTACTAGTGCTAACGTTCTTCATCAGTGCTACTAGTGCTAACGGTCTTCATCAGTGTTACTAGTACTAACGTTCTTCAGCAGTGTTACTAGTGCTAACGTTCATCATCAGTGTTACTAGTGCTAACGTTTTTCAGCAGTGTTACTAGTGCTAACGTTCTTCAGCAGTGTTTCTGGTGATGACGTTCTTCAGCAGTATTACTAGTGCTAACGTTCTTCATCAGTGTTTCTAGTGCTGACGTTCTTCAGCAGTGTTTCTGGAGCTGACGTTCTTCAGCAGTGTTACTAGTGTTAACGTTCTTCATCAGTGTTACTAGTGCTAACGTTCTTCATCAGTGTTTCTAGTGCTGACGTTCTTCAGCAGTGTTTCTGGAGCTGACGTTCTTCAGCAGTGTTACTAGTGTTAACGTTCTTCATCAGTGTTACTAGTGCTAACGTTCTTCAGCAGTGTTACTAGTGCTAACGTTCTTCAGCAGTGTTTCTGGTGCTGAGGTTCTTCAGAAGTGATACTAGTGCTAACGTTTTTCATTAGTGTTACTAGTGCTAAGGTTCTTCAGCAGTGTTTCTGGTGCTGACGTTCTTCAGCAATGGTACTAGTGCTAACGTTCTCCAGCAGTGTTTCTGGTGCTGACGCTCTTTAGCAGTGTTACGAGTGCTAACGTTCTTCATCAGTGCTACTAGTGCTAACGTTCTTCATCAGTGTTACTAGTGCTAAGTTCTTCACCAGTGTTACCAGTGCAAACGTTCTTCAGCAGTTTACTAGTGCTAACGTTCTTCATCAGTGTTATTAGTGCTAACGTTCTTCAGCAGTGTTTCTGGTGCTGACGTTCTTCAGCAGTGTTTCTAGTGCTAACGTTCTTCATCAGTGTTACTAGTACTAACGTTCTTCAGCAGTGTTACTAGTGCTAACGTTCTTCAGCAGTGTTTCTGGTGCTGAGGTTCTTCAGAAGTGATACTAGTGCTAACGTTTTTCATTAGTGTTACTAGTGCTAAGGTTCTTTAGCAGTGTTTCTGGTGCTGACGTTCTTCAGCAGTGTTACTAGTGCTAACGTTCTTCAGCAGTGTTTCTGCTGCTGACGTTCTTCATCAGTGTTACTAGTGTTAACGCTCTTCAGCAGTGTTATTAGTGCTAATGTTTTTCAGCAGTGTTACTTGTGCTAACGTTCTTCAGCAGTGTTACTAGCGCTAACGTTCTTCATCAGTGTTACTAGGACTAACGTTCTTCAACAGTGTTACTAGTGCTAACGTTCTTCATCAGTGTTACTAGTGCTAACGTTCTTCAGCAGTGTTACTAGTGCTAACGTTTTTCAGCGGTGTTTCTGGTGCTGACGCTCTTCAGCAGTATTAATAGTGCTAACGTTCTTCATCAGTGTTATTAGTGCTAACGTTTTTTAGCAGTGTCTCTGGTGCTGACGTTCTTCATCAGTGTTACTAGTGCTAACGTTCTTCAGCAGTGTTTTTGGTGCTGACGTTCTTCAGAAGTATTACTAGTGCTAACGTTCTTCATCAGTGTTATTAGTGCTAACGTTCTTCAGCAGTGTTTCTGGTGCTGACGTTCTTCAGAAGTGTTACTAGTGTTAACGTTCTTCGTCAGTGTTACTAGTGCTGACATTCTTCATCAGTGGTACTAGTGCTAACGTTCTTCAGCTTTGTTACTAGTGCTAACGCTCTTCAGCAGCTTATAGCCATAGTTTATAGTTCAAGCTTCTCTCTCCTCAAAGGAGAGAGAAGCATCGACGACTCTTCTGTCCGACTTTGAAAATTTAAGAAGCCGCACTTGGACCAATTACAAAGTCACAGTGTGACTGTAAATGGTTCAATTCGGACCGAGACGTCATCGTAAGCCAAGAAATCTTCTATTAGTACTAACGTTCTTCAGCAGTGTTACTAGTGCTAACTTTCTTCATCAGTGTTACTAGTGCTAACGTTATTCAGCAGTGTTACTAGTGCTAACGTTATTCAGCAGAGTTTCTGGTGCTGACGTTCTTCAGCAGTATTGCAAGTGCTAATGTTCTTCATCAGTGTTTCTAGAACTAACGTTCTTCAGCAGTGTTTCTGGTGCTGACGTTCTTCAGCAGTGTTACTAGTGTTAACGATCTTCATCAGTGTTACTAGTGCTGACGTTCTTCAGCAGTGTTACTAATGCTAACGTTCTTCAGCAGTGTACTAGTGCTAACGTTCTTCGTCAGTGTTACTAGTGCTGACATTCTTCATCAGTGCTACTAGTGCTAACGTTCTTCAGCATTGTTACTAGTGCTAACGCTCTTCAGCAGCGTTACTAGTGCTATCGTTCTTCGGCAGTGTATCTGGTGCTGACGTTCTTCAGCAGTGTTACTAGTGCTAACGTTCTTCATTAGAGTTACTAATGTTAACGTTCTTCAGCAGTGTTATTAGTGATAACGTTCTTCACCAGTGTTACTAGAGCTAACGTTCTTCAGCAGTATTACTAGTGCTAACGTTCTTCATCAGTGCTACTAGTGCTAACGGTCTTCATCAGTGTTACTAGTACTAACGTTCTTCAGCAGTGTTACTAGTGCTAACGTTCCTCATCAGTGTTACTAGTGCTAACGTTATTCAAAAGTGTTACTAGTGCTAACGTTCTTCAGCAGTGTTTCTGGTGCTGACGTTCTTCAGCAGTTTTACTTGTGCTAACGTTATTCATCAGTGTTATTAGTGCTAACGTTCTTCAGCAGTGTTTCTGGTCCTAATGTTCTTCAGCAGTGTTACTTGTGCTAACGTTCTTCAGAAGTGTTACTAGTGCTAACGTTCTTCAGCAGTGTTACTAGTGCAAACGTTCTTCAGCAGTGTTACTAGTGCTAACGTTCTTCAGCAGTGTTACTAGTGCTAACGTTCATCACCAGTGTTTCTAGTGCTGACGTTCCTCAGCAATGTTACTAGTGTTAACGTTCTTCATCAGTGTTGCTAGTGCTAACGTTCTTCAGCAGTTTTATTAGTGCTAACGTTCTTCAGCAGTGTTACTAGTGCTAACGTTCTTCATCAAAGTTAATAGTCCCAACGTTCTTCAGCAGTGTTTCTGGTGCTGACGTTCTTCGCAAGTGTTGCTAGTGCTAACGTTCTTCATTAGTGTTACTAGTGCTAACGTTCTTAATCTGTGTTACTAGTGCTAACGTTCTTCAGCAGTGTTTCTGGTGCTCACGATCGTCTGCAGTATTACTAGTTCTAACGTTCTTCATCAGTGTTTCTAGTGCTAACGTTCTTCAGCAGTGGTACTAGTGCTAACGCTCTTCAGCAGCGTTAATAGTGTTAAGGTTCTTTATCAGTGTTATTAGTGCTAACGTTCTTCATCAGTGGTACTAGTGCTAACGTTCTTCAGCTTTGTTACTAGTGCTAACGCTCTTCAGCAGCTTATAGCCATAGTTTATAGTTCAAGCTTCTCTCTCCTCAAAGGAGAGAGAAGCATCGACGACTCTTCTGTCCGACTTTGAAAATTTAAGAAGCCGCACTTGGACCAATTACAAAGTCACAGTGTGACTGTAAATGGTTCAATTCGGACCGAGACGTCATCGTAAGCCAAGAAATCTTCTACTAGTACTAACGTTCTTCAGCAGTGTTACTAGTGCTAACTTTCTTCATCAGTGTTACTAGTGCTAACGTTATTCAGCAGTGTTACTAGTGCTAACGTTATTCAGCAGAGTTTCTGGTGCTGACGTTCTTCAGCAGTATTGCAAGTGCTAATGTTCTTCATCAGTGTTTCTAGAACTAACGTTCTTCAGCAGTGTTTCTGGTGCTGACGTTCTTCAGCAGTGTTACTAGTGTTAACGATCTTCATCAGTGTTACTAGTGCTGACGTTCTTCAGCAGTGTTACTAGTGCTAACGTTCTTCAGCAGTGTACTAGTGCTAACGTTCTTCGTCAGTGTTACTAGTGCTGACATTCTTCATCAGTGCTACTAGTGCTAACGTTCTTCAGCATTGTTACTAGTGCTAACGCTCTTCAGCAGCGTTACTAGTGCTATCGTTCTTCGGCAGTGTATCTGGTGCTGACGTTCTTCAGCAGTGTTACTAGTGCTAACGTTCTTCATTAGAGTTACTAATGTTAACGTTCTTCAGCAGTGTTATTAGTGATAACGTTCTTCACCAGTGTTACTAGTGCTAACCTTCTTCAGCAGTGTTTCCAGTGCAAACGTTCTTCAGCAGTTTTACTAATGGTAACGTTCTTCATCAGTGTTATTAGTGCTAACGTTCTTCAGCAGTGTTATTAGTGCTAACGTATTTTAGCAGTGTTTCTGGTGCTGACGTTCTTCATCAGTGTTACTAGTGCTAACGTTCTTCACCAGTGTTTTTGGTGCTGACGTTCTTCAGAAGTATTACTAGTGCAAACGTTCTTCATCACTGTTATTAGTGCTAACGTTCTTCAGCAGTGTTTCTTGTGCTGACGTTCTTCAGAAGTGTTACTAGTGCTAACGTCCTTCATCTGTGTTACTAGAGCTAACGTTCTTCAGCAGTGTTTCTGGTGCTGACGTTCTTCAGCAGTGTTACTAGTGCTAACGTTCTTCATCAGTGTTACTAGTGCTAACGTTCTTCATCAGTGTTATTAGTGCTAACGTTTTTTAGAAGCGTTTCTGGTGCTGAAGTTCTTCATCAGCGTTACTAGTGCTAACGTTCTTCAGCAGTGTTTTTGGTGCTGACGTTCTTCAGAAGTATTACTAGTGCTAACGTTCTTCATCAGTGTTATTAGTGCTAACGTTCTTCAGCAGTGTTTCTGGTGCTGACGCTCTTCAGCAGTATTACTAGTGCTAACGTTCTTCATCAGTGCTACTAGTGCTAACGGTCTTCATCAGTGTTACTAGTACTAACGTTCTTCAGCAGTCTTACTAGTGCTAACGTTCCTCATCAGTGTTACTAGTGCTAACGTTATTCAAAAGTGTTACAAGTGCTAACGTTCTTCAGCAGTGTTTCTGGTGCTGACGTTCTTCAGCAGTTTTACTAGTGTTAACGTTCTTCATCAGTGTTACTAGTGCTGACGTTCTTCAGCAGTGTTACTAGTGCTAACGTTCTTCAGAAGTGTTACTAGTGCAAACGTTCTTCAGTAGTGTTACTAGTGATAACGTTCTTCATCAGTCTTTCTAGTGCTAACGTTCTTCATCACTGTTACTAGTGCTAACGTTCTTCATCAGTGCTACTAGTGCTAATGTTCTTCAGCAGTTTTACTTGTGCTAACGTTATTCATCAGTGTTATTAGTGCTAACGTTCTTCAGCAGTGTTTCTGGTCCTAATGTTCTCCAGCAGTGTTACTTGTGCTAACGTTCTTCAGCAGTGTTACTAGTGCTAACGTTCTTCAGCAGTGTTACTAGTGCAAACGTTCTTCAGCGGTGTTACTAGTGCTAACGTTCTTCAGCAGTGTTACTAGTGCTAACGTTCATCACCAGTGTTTCTAGTGCTGACGTTCCTCAGCAATGTTACTAGTGTTAACGTTCTTCATCAGTGTTGCTAGTGCTAACGTTCTTCAGCAGTTTTATTAGTGCTAACGTTCTTCAGCAGTGTTACTAGTGCTAACGTTCTTCATCAGTGTTATTAGTCCTAACGTTCTTCAGCAGTGTTTCTGGTGCTGACGTTCTTCGCAAGTGTTGCTAGTGCTAACGTTCTTCATTAGTGTTACTAGTGCTAACGGTCTTAATCTGTGTTACTAGTGCTAACGTTCTTCAGCAGTGGTACTAGTGCTAACGCTCTTCAGCAGTATTACTAGTGCTGACGTTGTTCGGCAGTGTATCTGGTGGTGACGTTCTTCAGCAGTGTTACTATTGCTAACGTTTTTCATCGCTGTTACTAGTGTTAACGTTCTTCAGCAGTGTTATTAGTGATAACGTTCTTCAGCAGTGTTTCTGGTGCTGACTTTCTTCAGTAGTGTTACTATTGCTAACGTTCTTCATCAGTGTTACTAGTGTTAATGTTCTTCAGCAGTGTTATTAGTGATAACGTTTTTCAGCAGTGTTTCTGGTGCTGACGTTCTTCAGTAGTATTACTAGTGCTAACGTTCTTCATCAGTGTTACTAGTGCTAACGTTCTTCATCAGTGTTATTATTGCTATTGATCTTCAGCAGTGTTTCTGGTGCTGACGTTCTTCATCAGTGTTACTAGTGCTAACATTCTTCAGCAGTATTTCTGGTGCTGACGTTCATCAGAAGTGTTACTACTGCTAACGTTCTTCATCAGTGTTACTAGTGCTAAAGCTCTTCAGCAGTGTTTCTGGTGCTAATGTTCTTCATTAGTGTTACTAGTGCTAACGTTCTTCAGCAGTGTTTCTGGTGCTGACGTTCTTCATCAGTGTTACTAGTGCTAACGTTCTTAAGCAGTGTTTCTGGTGCTGACGTTCTTCATGAGTGTTACTAGTGCTAACGTTCTTCAGCAGTGTTTCCGGTGCTGACGTTCATCAGAAGTGTTACTACTGCTAACGTTCTTCATTAAAGTTGCTAGTGCTAACGTTCTTCATCAGTATTACTAGTGCTAACGTTCTTCAGCAGTGTTATTAGTGACAACGTTCTTCAGCAGTGTTTCTGGTGCTAACGTTCTTCATCAGTGTTACTAGTGCTAACGTTCCTCATCAGTGTTATTATTGCTATCGTTCTTCAGCAGTGTTTCTGGTGCTGACATTCTTCATCAGTGTTACTTCTGCTATCGTTCTTCATTAGTGTTACTAGTGCTAACGTTCTTCATCAGTGTTACTAGTGCTAACGTTCTTCAGCAGTATTTCTTGTGCTGACGTTCTTCAGAAGTGTTGCTAGTGCTAACGTTCTTCATCAGTGTTATTAGTGCTAACGTTCTTTAGCTGTGTTTCTGGTGCTGACGTTCTTCATCAGTGTTACTAGTGCTAAAGTTCTTCAGCAGTGTTTCTGATGCTGACGTTCTTCATTAGTGTTACTAGTGCTAACGTTCTTCAGTGTTACTAGTGCTGACGTTCTTCAGAAGTGTTAGTAGTGCTAAATTTCTTCGTCAGTGTTACTGGTGCTAACGTTCTTCATCACTGTTACTAGTGCTAACGTTCTTCAGCAGTGTTACTAGTGTTAACGTTCTTCATCAGTGTTATTAGTGCTAACTTTCTTCAGCAGTGCTATTGGTGCTGACGTTCTTCAGAAGTGTTACTAGTGCTAACGTTCTTCATCAGCGTTTCTGGTGCTAACGTTCTGCAGCAGAGTTACTAGTGCTAACGTCCTTCAGCTGCGTTACTAGTGCTAACGTTCTTCAGCAGTGTTACTAGTGCTAACGTTGTTCATCAGTGTTACTAGCACTAACGTTCTTAATCAGTCTTACTATTGCTAACGTTGTTCATCAGTGTTGCTAGTGCTAACGTTCTTCAGCATTGTTACTAGTGCTAACGTTCTTGAGCAGTGTTACTAGTGCTAACGTTGTTCATCAGTGTTACTAGTGCTAACGTTCTTCAGCAGTGATAGTATAGCTAACGTTCTTCAGCAGTGTTACTAGTGCTAACGTTCTTCAGCAGTGATAGTAGAGCTAACGTTCTTCAGCAGTGTTACTAGTGCTAACGTTCTTCAGCAGTAATAGTAGAGCTAACGTTCTTCAGCAGTGTTGCTAGTGCTAACGTTCTTCAGCAGCGTTACTAGTGCTAACGTTCTTCAGCAGTTACAGTAGAGCTAACGTTCTTCAGCAGTGTTACTAGTGCTAATGTTCCTCAGCAGTGTTACTAGTGCTAACGTTCTTGAGCAGTGTTACTAGTGCTAACGTTGTTCATCAGTGTTACTAGTGCTAACGTTCTTCAGCAGTGATAGTATAGCTAACGTTCTTCAGCAGTGTTACTAGTGCTAACGTTCTTCAGCAGTGATAGTAGAGCTAACGTTCTTCAGCAGTTTTGCTAGTGCTAACGTTCTTCAGCAGCGTTACTAGTGCTAACGTTCTTCAGCAGTTACAGTAGAGCTAACGTTCTTCAGCAGTGTTACTAGTGCTAATGTTCCTCAGCAGTGTTACTAGTGCTAACGTTCTTCAGCAGTGTTACTAGTGCTAACGTTCTTCATCAGAGATACTAGTGCTAACGTTCTTCAGCAGTGTTACTAGTGCCAACGTTCTTCAGTAGTGTTACTAGTGCTAACGTTCTTCATCAGTGTTACTGTTGCTAACGTTCTTCATCAGTGTTACTAGTCCTAACGTTCTTCATCAATGTTATTATTGCTATCGTTCTTCAGCAGTGTTTCTGGTGCTGACGTTCTTCGTCAGTGTTACTAGTGCTAACGTTCTTCATCAGTGTTACTAGTGCTACCGTTCTTCATCAGTGTTACTAGTGCTAACGTTCTTCAGCAGTGTGTGTGGTGCTGACGTTCTTCAGAAGTGTTACTACTGGTAACGTTCTTCATTTGTGTTACTAGTGTTAGCGTTCTTCATCAGTGTTACTAGTGCTAACGTTCTTCAGCAGTGTTTCTGGTGCTGACGTTCTTCAGCAGTGTTACTAGTGCTAACGTTCTTCATCAGTGTTACTAGTGCTAACGTTCTTCAGCAGTGTTATTAGTGCTAACGTTCTTTAGCCGTGTTGCTGGTGCTGACGTTCTTCATCAGTGTTACTATTGCTAAAGTTCTTCAGCAGTGTTTCTGGTGCGGACGTTCTTCAGAAGTGTTACTACTGCTAACGTTTTTCATTAGTGTTACTAGTGCTAACGTTTTTCATCAGTGTTACTAGTGCTAACGTTCTTCAACAGTGTTATTAGTGATAACGTCCTTCAGCAGTGTTTTTGGTGCTGACGTTCTTCAGCAGTGTTACTAGTGCTAACTTTCTTCATCAGTGTTATTAGTGATAACGTTCTTCAGCAGTGTTTCTGGTGCTGACGTTCTTCAGCAGTGTTACTAATGCTAACGTTCTTCGTCAGTGTTATCAGTGATAACGTTCTTAAGCAGTGTTTCTGGTGCTGACGTTCTTCAGCAGTGTTACTAGTGCTAGCGTTCTTCAGCAGTGTTATTTGTGAAAACGTTCTTCAGCAGTGTTTCTGGTGCTGACGTTCTTCAGCAGTGTTGCTAGTGCTAACGTTCTTCATCAGTGTTACTGGTGCTAACGTTGTTCATCAGTGTTACTAGCACTAACGTTCTTAATCAGTGTTACTAGTGCTAACGTTCTTCAGCAGCGTTACTAGTGCTAACGATTTCATCAGTGTTACTAGTGCTAACGTTCTTCAGCAGGGTTATTAGTGCTAACGTTCTTCATCAGTGTTACTAGTGTTAACGTTCTTCAGCAGTGTAACTAGTGCTAACGTTCTTCATCAGTGTTACTAGTGCAATCGTTCTTCATCAGTGTTACTAGTGCTAACGTTCTTCAGCAGTGTTTCTGGTGCTGACGTTCTTCAGCAGTGTTACTAGTGCTAACGTTCTTCATCAGTGTTACTAGTGCTAACGTTCTTCAGCAGTGTTATTAGTGCTAACGTTCTTCATCAGTGTTGCCAGTGTTAACGTTCTTCAGCAGTGTTACTAGTGCTAACGTTCTTGAACAGTGTTACTAATGATAACGTTCTTCAGCAGTGTTACTAGTGCTAACGTTCTTCATCAGTGTTACTAGTGCTAACGTTCTTCAGCAGTGTTATTAGTGCTAACGTTCTTCATCAGTGTTGCCAGTGTTAACGTTCTTCATCAGTGTTACTAGTGCTAACGTTCTTGAACAGTGTTACTAATGATAACGTTCTTCAGCAGTGTTAATAGTCCTAACGTTCTTCCTCAGTGTTACTAGTGCTAACGTTCTTCATCAGTGTTACTAGTGCTAACGTTCTTCAGCAGTGTTATTAGTGCTAACGTTCTTCATCAGTGTTGCCAGTGTTAACGTTCTTCAGCAGTGTTACTAGTGCTAACGTTCTTCATCAGTGTTACTATTGGTAACGTTCTTCATCAGTGTTGCTAGTGCTAACGTTCTTCATCAGTGTTACTAGTGCTAACGTTCTTGAACAGTGTTACTAATGATAACGTTCTTCAGCAGTGTTAATAGTCCTAACGTTCTTCATCAGTGTTACTAGTGCTAACGTTCTTCAGCAGTGTTATTTGTGATAACGTTCTTCAGCAGTGTTTCTGGTGCTGACGTTCTTCAGCAGTGTTGCTAGTGCTAACGTTCTTCATCAGTGTTACTGGTGCTAACGTTGTTCATCAGTGTTACTAGCACTAACGTTCTTAATCAGTGTTACTAGTGCTAACGTTCTTCAGCAGCGTTACTAGTGCTAACGTTCTTCATCAGTGATACTAGTGCTAACGTTCATCAGCAGGGTTATTAGTGCTAACGTTCTTCAGCAGTGTTACTAGTGTTAACGTTCTTCATCAGTGTTACTAGTGCTAACGTTCTTCAGCAGTGCTTCTGGTGCAGACGTTCTTCAGCAGTGTTACTAGTGCTAACGTTCTTCATCAGTGTTACTAGTGCTAACGTTCTTGAACAGTGTTACTAGTGCTAACGTTCTTCAGCAGTGCTACTAGTCCTAACGTTCTTCATCAGTGTTACTAGTGCTAACGTTCTTCAGCAGTGTTACTAGTGCTAACGTTCTTCAGCAGTGTTTCTGGTGTTGACGTTCTTCAGCAGTGTTACTAGTGCTAACGTTCTTCATCAGTGTTACTAGTGCTAACGTTCTTCAGCAGTGTTATTAGTGCTAACGTTCTTCATCAGTGTTACCAGTGTTAACGTTCTTCAGCAGTGTTACTAGTGCTAACGTTCTTCATCAGTGTTACTAGTGCTAACGTTCTTCATCAGTGTTACTAGTGCTAACGTTCTTCATCAGTGTTACTAGTGCTAACGTTCTTGAACAGTGTTACTAGTGCTAACGTTCTTCAGCAGTGTTACTAGTCCTAACGTTCTTCATCAGTGTTACTAGTGCTAACGTTCTTCAGCAGTGTTACTAGTGTTAACGTTCTTCAGCAGTGTTACTAGTGTTAACGTTCTTCAGCAGTGTTACTAGTGCTAACGTTCTTCAGCAGTGTTACTAGTGCTGACGTTCTTCAGCAGTGTTACTAGTGCTGAGGTTCATGAGCAGTGTTACCAGTGCTAACGTTCTTCATCAGCGCTACAAGTGCTAACGTTCATCAGCGTTTCTAGTGCTAACGTTCTTCAGCAGTGTTACTAGTGCTAACGTTCTTCAGCAGTGATACTAGTGCTAACGTTCTTTAGCAGTGTTACTAGTGCTAATGTTCTTCAGCAGTGTTAATAGTGCTAACGTTCTTCAGCAGTGTTACTAGTGTTAACGTTCTTCAGCAGTGTTACTAGTGTTAACGTTCTTCAGCAGTGTTACTAGTGTTAATGTTCTTCAGCAGTGTTACTAGTTCTAACGTTCTTCAGCATTGTTACTAGTTCTAACGTTCTTTATCAGTGTTACTAGTGCTAACGTTCTTCAGCAGTGTTACTAGTGCTAACGTTCTTCAGCAGTGATACTAGTGCTAACGTTCTTCAGCAGTGTTACTAGTGCTAACGTTCTTCAGCAGTGTTACTAGTGTTAACGTTCTTGAACAGTGTTACTAGTGCTGACGTTCTTCAGCAGTGTTGCTAGTGCTAACTTTCTTCAGCAGTGTTACTAGTGCTAACGTTCTTCAGCAGTGTTACTAGTGCTAACGTTCTTCAGCAGTGTTGCTAGTGCTAACGTTCTTCAGAAGTGTTACTATTGCTAACGTTCTTCAGCAGTGTTGCTAGTGCTAACGTTCTTCTGCAGTGTTACTAGTGCTAACGTTCTTCAGATGTGTTACTAGTGCTAACGTTCTTCAGCAGTGTTGCTAGTGCTAACGTTCTTCAGCAGTGTTACTAGTGCTAACGTTCTTCAGCAGTGTTGCTAGTGCTAACGTTCTTCAGCAGTGTTACTAGTGCTAACGTTTTTCAGCAGTGTTACTAGTGCTAACGTTCTTCAGTAGTGTTACTAGTGCTACCGTTCTTCAGCAGTGTTACTAGTGCTAACGTTCTTCAGCAGTGTTGCTAGTGCTAACGTTCTTCAGTAGTGTTACTAGTGCTAACGTTCTTCAGCAGTGTTACTAGTGCTAACGTTCTTCAGCAGTGTTACTAGTGTTAACGTTCTTCAGCAGTGTTACTAGTGCTAACGTTCTTCAGCAGTGTTACTAGTGCTAACGTTCTTCAGCAGTGTTACTAGTGCTAACGTTCTTCAGCAGTGTTACTAGTGCTAACGTTCTTCAGCAGTGTTACTAGTGTTAACGTTCTTCAGCAGTGTTACTAGTGCTAATGTTCTTCAGCAGTGTTAATAGTGCTAACGTTCTTCAGCAGTGTTACTAGTGCTAACGTTCTTCAGCAGTGTTACTAGTGCTAACGTTCTTCAGCAGTGTTACTAGTGCTAACGTTCTTCAGCAGTGTTACTAGTGCTAACGTTCTTCAGCAGTGTTACTAGTGCTAACGTTCTTCAGCAGTGTTACTAGTGCTAACGTTCTTCAGCAGTGTTACTAGTGCTAACGTTCTTCAGCAGTGTTACTAGTGTTAACGTTCTTCAGCAGTGTTACTAGTGCTAATGTTCTTCAGCAGTGTTACTAGTGCTAACGTTCTTCAGCAGTGTTACTAGTGCTAACGTTCTTCAGCAGTGTTACTAGTGTTAACGTTCTTCAGCAGTGTTACTAGTGCTAATGTTCTTCAGCAGTGTTACTAGTGCTAACGTTCTTCATCAGTGTTACTAGTGTTAACGTTCTTCAGCAGTGTTACTAGTGCTAATGTTCTTCAGTAGTGTTACTAGTGCTAACGTTCTTCAGCAGTGTTACTAGTGCTAACGTTCTTCAGCAGTGTTACTAGTGCTAACGTTCTTCAGCAGTGTTACTAGTGCTAACGTTCTTCAGCAGTGTTACTAGTGCTAACGTTCTTCAGCAGTGATACTAGTGCTAACGTTCTTCAGCAATGTTACTAGTGCTAACGTTCTTCAGCAGTGTTACTAGTGTTAACGTTCTTGAACAGTGTTACTAGTGCTGACGTTCTTCAGCAGTGTTGCTAGTTGTGGCATGCAAAGAGTACGTAACCTTTATTCGGCGCATGGACACACCCTCATTTACAGGCTATCTCCCCCAACCAGCGAACCAGGTTGCTAAGAGTTGATGATGGGGCCCCATCGTTCAACTAGTGACCAGGTTCTAGCCAATAAGAAGGTGGGATTGACAATCGCAGAGGTTATGTGGATACCGCTCTCCTGTCTGCCCTTGTCATTCCCACTCTAGAGCTGGTTGAAGCACGGTCTGCTATCTTGTGGCTTCTATTTCTGCCTTGCTTACCGTGGAGTGCACTATATTTATCACTGTACATAGTGTACATATTGCTGTTATAATTGGTGAAGGATAATATAAGTCTAAACTTTTTCTACTGTGTTTATTTGCTCCCATTACACCTGGGATAACAGGCCATTTGAAATCCTAGGTTGTAATATGGGTAGCCTGTCCGAGAGCTGGACTTAGAGAAACGGTTGAGCTTAGGGTGAAGCTTGTAGCAGGAACATTGTGTAGCTTGCTGTTTCGCTTCGCTTTACAAATTTTGCGTGTCAGTTGCTTATGATCAGCCTTGCTATTGTGTGATCGTTCAGCAGCTCGCTACTAGCTTGTTCAGTGTGCTCGCTTCGCTACGGTCAGTCTTGTGTGCAGTCGGCTTTGCTTGTATGCGTATTCTGCAATCGTACTGTGCATAGCTAAGCGTGTTCTGCAAATTAACGTGTTACGTTGGGGTATTCGTACTGTGCATAGCGAATAACTTATGCCACCTAGACGAGTCAGACGCCTGGTGTCGGCATATACTTTGCATAACCTACCTAAATTGTCCCTACAGCGTTGTTGGCAAATTGCTCGTTCCATTGGCATTCCCTATAAACGCACTCTTACAGCTGCGCAACTGCGTTCACTTATTGCTGACATACTTATTGAAGAAGAGATGGCACATCAGACTCCTCCCTCTACGGGAGCTAGGGCAAAAACTACTATGTTCTCGCAGGAGGAAGATGATACACCTACGGAGCAAAATGGTCAGTATAGTGCAGCTGGGTTGTCTCAGGGTGAATCAGCGTCGTTGGCACTTCAGCTGGCAAAAATCAATCTTGAGCAAACTAGGGAACAGAGAGCATTCGCAAGGGAAGAATTTGATAGGGAAAGAGAAAGGAGGCAGTTTTCGCATTCTGTAAACGATTTCAGTTTACAAAAAGCAGTACAGCTTGTTCCCCGCTTCAATGAGGCCGAACCAGAGCAATTTTTCGAAAGCTTCGAAAATCAGGCTCGAGCCTTGAGGTGGCCGGAACAGCACTGGGCAGCGTTGGTTCATACAGCATTATTGGGTAAGGCACAGGAATTTACGTCGGTATTAACTGACGCTGAATTCTCTGATTATCAAGTAGTGAAGACCACAGTGTTGGGAGCATATACATGTATCCCAGCTAAATATCGTAAGACCTTCAAATTGAACAGGCGGCAGCTTGGTCAATCCCTGGTGGACTTTGTGAGACAGCAAACCAAAGCTTTTACCAGCTGGTATAAAGCGAGTGGTGTCTCTAACTTTGAGGAGCTGGTGCAGCTTATTCTGATTGATAACCTGCTGGAGTCTGTGGGACCAGAGGTTCGTGTCTTTCTGCAGGATCGTGACTTAACCACTGCATTGGAGGCGGCCAGGTTGGCTGATACCTTCGAAACGAACCGCTCCTTGTCCGAGCGGTCCCGTCTCTCTTTTCAACAGTCTGGCGTGAGCAGAGATCGACAACATTGGAGAATGAAGTGCCAGCCGGAGGGAGAGCGTCTACGACATCCAACCAAGTCACCTGGTGAGCCACGCTTCTCAACATATGGTCCCCCTGCGGAGAGGCAAACTACTTATGGAGCATCTCGACAACAATATCCAGAGAGGCACCAGCCAGAACGACACCACTTGCAACGTCATCAGGGAGTAAAGGGCAAGCCTGTCGTCTGCTTCAGGTGTAATAAAGTAGGTCATATCAGTTCCAACTGCCCCCAAAAACCTCAACCCATCGGGAAAATCTCTAATATCCCTAGTAACATGTCCCCTAGAGAAGTAGAAAAAGGTATGGCCCCTTATTATTGCGAAAGTCTTATTTCCCTTCAGGAAAACTCAGAACCAACTAAAGTAAATACCTTTAGAGATACTGGAGCATATTGCTCACTTGTCAGAGAAGGAATATTACCCCTTTCAGAGAATACTTCCTTGAATTCATCAGTTTTATTGGAAGCCTATGGAGGAACTATATATTCTGTTCCTTTGCATAAAATTTATGTACAGTGCAAATATTACACTGGGTACTTGACTGTAGGTATCTCAAAAGGATTTCCCATGAAAAATGCCATGTTATTACTGGGTAATAACATTACTACTGTTAGTTCGTGTCCTGAACCTATAATGATTAATGCTTCTCCAGTGTTGGCCATAACTCGGGCAACATCCCAAGGGCTGTCTGGGGAGAATGTTGACCTATCCTTGGACGACTCCGATCTCGGAATAGCCACGTTGTTTTATGAGACACACCGGCCGGAGTCTCGTAAATCAAGTGAACAGACCCCGATCAAGCCTTCCTATTCCCAGGTTGCAGGATTGCCAGATGTCTCTGTTTCCATGCCCGAGGGACTGTCCTTCCGGGAGGAACAACGTAAGGACCCTTCGTTAAAATTCGCTTTTGAGGCAGCCATGGGTAAATCCTCTTTGGGTCATCCAGTCAAGTATGAAGTTAAAAATGATTATTTGGTATGCACTGAGACTGGTAAGGAGACAGAGGGCCGGCAATTATACGACAGGTTAGTGGTTCCAACCAAGTATAGACCTCAGATATTAAATATAGCTCATAATACGTCATCAGGAGGTCACTTAGGAATTACAAAAACCTTGTATAGAATCACAAAAGAATTTTATTGGCCAACATTAAAGAAAGATGTGAAGAATCATATTAGGTGTTGCCGAGAATGTCAGCAAGTTGGAAAACCTGGACATTCTATTAAACCTGCACCTCTCCAACCCATACCTGCTGATGGAGAACCTTTTGCAGATTTAATTATAGATTGTGTAGGTCCACTACCTAAGTCAAAGTCTGGAAATCAGTATTTATTTACAATTATGGATAAAGTAACCAGATATCCTGAAGCGATCCCAATGCGTAGTATCAATACTAAAGCTATTCTCAAAGCTTTAACAAAATTCATTTCTTGTTTTGGCATTCCTAAAACTATACAAAGTGATCAAGGTACTAACTTCACTGCCAAAGCATTTAGGGAAGTATTAACTAGGTTAGGGATAATTCACAACTTATCCACTGCCTATCACCCTCAGTCCCAAGGCGCCTTGGAAAGATTCCACCAAACATTAAAAACAATGATGAGAAGTTTTTGCATGCACTTTCCCACAGATTGGGATGAATCTCTACCATTGTTGCTGTTCTCAGTACGAGAGACGGTGCAAGAGTCTACAGGGTATAGTCCGTTTGAGCTGATCTTTGGGCACAATGTACGAGGTCCTCTTCGGGTGCTCAAAGAAGGATGGATGGGAGAAGACGTAAGCTCAGCACTCTACAACCCGTCTTCAAGGTTGCAGGTGGCACGTGAGTTAGCCACGGCTAAGCTAAAGACAGCTCAAAGTAAGATGAAACAGAGGTATGACAGAAGTGCACAATTCCGCTCCTTCCATCCAGGAGACAAGGTGTTGGTGCAGGAACCTATACCTGGCCACACCTTGAAAGCTAGATTTACGGGACCTATGCAGATAGTAAGTAGATTATCTGATTTAAATTATGTGGTAGCTCCCATTGATAAGACCTCAAAAACAAAAACTTGCCACATAAATCAAATCAAGGCCTTTCATACACCAGATAAAGTCCCAGTAATGACTCTGTCCTCTACCTCTGAGGACGACTCTGACTCTTTGCACTCTATCTCTGAAATTAATACTAAACTTTCAAATTCTGTCCTCCTCAAGGATCCTAGCCCGTTAATGGATGGATTATCTGAAATACAAGCAACCAATTTAACTGAGCTTCTACAGTCATATCCTAATATTTTTTCGGATGTGCCGAAAAAATGTACGTTAGGTTACCATGATGTAGATGTGGGAAAATCTAAACCAATTAAACTCTCCCCCTACAGAGCTAATCCTGAAAAGCAAAGGTTACTTCAGCAGGAAGTAGACTTCTTGTTAGAACATGGTTTAGTGGAGGAGTCGTCTAGTCCATGGGCTTCACCGTGCATCCTAGTAAAAAAGGCTGATGGAGGGTTTCGTATGTGCACAGACTACCGTAAAGTGAACGAGGTCACAATTACAGATGCTTACCCTCTTCCTCGTCTGGATGACGTAATTGACTTTGTGGGTAAGGCTACTTTTGTGTCCAAATTAGATCTCCTTAAAGGTTACTATCAGGTACCTTTGACAGATAAGGCGAAGGAAATCTCTGCCTTCGTGATTCCAGGAGGTCATTATCAGTATACAGTTACCCCCTTCGGAATGAAAAATTCCCCCTCTTCATTCCAGAAACTCGTCCATCAGGCTATTAAAGGACTTGAAGGCACGGCAGCATACCTAGATGATATTGTTGTGGTGTCTGATACTTGGGATCAACACCTACTTAGACTTAAAGCTCTGTTTGAGACCTTTAAGAATTCCCAATTAACAGTTAATTTGTCTAAATCTTCCTTTGGCCAGGCCACTGTCACTTTTCTAGGCCATGAAGTAGGTAGTGGTAAAGTTGCACCTAAACTTGCTAAAGTTCTTTCGATTAAAGAATATCCAGTTCCTCATGATAGGAAATCTCTTCAACGTTTCCTAGGCATGATAGGATTTTACAGAAGATTCTGTAAGAATTTCTCAGATATTGTAGCCCCTCTTACCTCTCTTACCAGTCATAAAGTTCCCTTTAATTGGACGTCAGATTGTAACACTGCTTTTAATAAAGCAAAAAGATTATTGTGCTCTGCACCCATTCTCTTGTCTCCAGACTTCTCCAAACCTTTTTCATTACAGGTTGATGCTTGTGAGTCTGGGGTTGGGGCGGTACTATTACAAATCGGGAACAAGGAGCTGCAGCCAATCGCATACTTTTCAGCCAAGTTCCAGCCACATCAGAGAGCTTACTCTACCATTGAAAAAGAAGCCCTCGCGCTGGTAATGGCTTTGGAGCATTTCGATGTTTATGTGGGCCAAACATCGCAGGTGGTCACAGTCTACAGTGATCACAACCCGTTAGTCTATCTCCAAGCCATGAAGAATCACAACACAAGGCTTATGCGTTGGACTCTCAGGCTGCAGCCCTACAATATTTTTATTAAATATATTGCCGGCAAAGAAAATGTGTTGGCAGACTCTTTGTCAAGAGTCTAGTTTAATATTTTATTTAGGTTAGGATGTATTTGTGGTAACCCCCCTTTCAAGCTCTTTTTTTTATCCCCTGATGTGGGGTTTTTTTTTTAGTGAGGGGATACGGGCTACCGTCCGCTTGTATCTTGGACCTATGTTGGCTTATCTGACTGCTGTCTCACTCTGAGTTTAGGGTTTGGCTTTCAGGCACTAGGAAAGCTGAGCTCTATCTAAGAGTTGGATGGTGGAGAGGATAGGCGGTCCCATTATTTTGTGCCATGGCGGCACGGTTACCACTGGGAGGTGGCAGCCTAATCCTGAGCCTTCTCGGGGGTGGGGGTGTGGCATGCAAAGAGTACGTAACCTTTATTCGGCGCATGGACACACCCTCATTTACAGGCTATCTCCCCCAACCAGCGAACCAGGTTGCTAAGAGTTGATGATGGGGCCCCATCGTTCAACTAGTGACCAGGTTCTAGCCAATAAGAAGGTGGGATTGACAATCGCAGAGGTTATGTGGATACCGCTCTCCTGTCTGCCCTTGTCATTCCCACTCTAGAGCTGGTTGAAGCACGGTCTGCTATCTTGTGGCTTCTATTTCTGCCTTGCTTACCGTGGAGTGCACTATATTTATCACTGTACATAGTGTACATATTGCTGTTATAATTGGTGAAGGATAATATAAGTCTAAACTTTTTCTACTGTGTTTATTTGCTCCCATTACACCTGGGATAACAGGCCATTTGAAATCCTAGGTTGTAATACTAGTGCTAACTTTCTTCAGCAGTGTTACTAGTGCTAACGTTCTTCAGCAGTGTTACTAGTGCTAACGTTCTTCAGCAGTGTTGCTAGTGCTAACGTTCTTCAGAAGTGTTACTATTGCTAACGTTCTTCAGCAGTGTTGCTAGTGCTAACGTTCTTCTGCAGTGTTACTAGTGCTAACGTTCTTCAGATGTGTTACTAGTGCTAACGTTCTTCAGCAGTGTTGCTAGTGCTAACGTTCTTCAGCAGTGTTACTAGTGCTAACGTTCTTCAGCAGTGTTGCTAGTGCTAACGTTCTTCAGCAGTGTTACTAGTGCTAACGTTTTTCAGCAGTGTTACTAGTGCTAACGTTCTTCAGTAGTGTTACTAGTGCTACCGTTCTTCAGCAGTGTTACTAGTGCTAACGTTCTTCAGCAGTGTTGCTAGTGCTAACGTTCTTCAGCAGTGTTACTAGTGCTAACGTTCTTCAGCAATGTTACTAGTGCTAACGTTCTTCAGCAGTGTTACTAGTGTTAACGTTCTTCAGCAGTGTTACTAGTGCTAATGTTCTTCAGCAGTGTTACTAGTGCTAACGTTCTTCAGCAGTGTTACTAGTGCTAACGTTCTTCAGCAGTGTTACTAGTGCTAACGTTCTTCAGCAGTGTTACTAGTGTTAACGTTCTTCAGCAGTGTTACTAGTGCTAATGTTCTTCAGCAGTGTTAATAGTGCTAACGTTCTTCAGCAGTGTTACTAGTGCTAACGTTCTTCAGCAGTGTTACTAGTGCTAACGTTCTTCAGCAGTGTTACTAGTGCTAACGTTCTTCAGCAGTGTTACTAGTGCTAACGTTCTTCAGCAGTGTTACTAGTGCTAACGTTCTTCAGCAGTGTTACTAGTGCTAACGTTCTTCAGCAGTGTTACTAGTGCTAACGTTCTTCAGCAGTGTTACTAGTGTTAACGTTCTTCAGCAGTGTTACTAGTGCTAATGTTCTTCAGCAGTGTTACTAGTGCTAACGTTCTTCAGCAGTGTTACTAGTGCTAACGTTCTTCAGCAGTGTTACTAGTGTTAACGTTCTTCAGCAGTGTTACTAGTGCTAATGTTCTTCAGCAGTGTTACTAGTGCTAACGTTCTTCATCAGTGTTACTAGTGTTAACGTTCTTCAGCAGTGTTACTAGTGCTAATGTTCTTCAGCAGTGTTACTAGTGCTAACGTTCTTCAGCAGTGTTACTAGTGCTAACGTTCTTCAGCAGTGTTACTAGTGCTAACGTTCTTCAGCAGTGTTACTAGTGCTAACGTTCTTCAGCAGTGTTACTAGTGCTAACGTTCTTCAGCAGTGTTACTAGTGTTAACGTTCTTCAGCAGTGTTACTAGTGCTAATGTTCTTCAGCAGTGTTACTAGTGCTAACGTTCTTCAGCAGTGTTACTAGTGCTAACGTTCTTCAGCAGTGTTACTAGTGCTAACGTTCTTCAGCAGTGTTACTAGTGCTAACGTGTACCTCTTCTTTTCTCTCCAATAATTTATTAAAAATATTATTGATCACAAGAAGCAACAAATCAAGAAGAATCGTCTATTTGCATTTCTCAAAAACAGCCTTAAAATAGTTCCTTTCATTTAGAATTATCATATAACAGGATATTTATTCCATGACCTTCATATCCTTGAACCAGACTCCTAAGCGACCTATTATTACCGTGTAAACACGAAGTCAACATTTTGATAACATTTCCCAGACAGAAACTGAAATATTAAAATAACGATTGACAGTAAATGTTTGACTGGTAAACAAAGACTGCTGAGTTGTGTTGCATAAATCGATTCTGACAACACAACATCAACTCCATCATACATCATTTATTATGTGTATACCATAAGTTGTATCTTCATTTGGCTGCTTGATTTTTTCTTTTTCGAAGGTTTTCATTTATAACTCAGGAACTCCTACGATGATTTAAAATTTTCAATGCTCTGTGTATTTTTTTCCGGGTGATGTTTATATCCTTACGTGGATTAATATATTAACTAGTACAGTGAGGACTGTATAAAATTATCTACTTCATTTGGTGAATAATATAAAAGTGTATGGAAGTGATATTCCATTCACTCTTTATTCTAGGTAGCGGTATTAATAAATATATTGACTTTTTGGGTTTCTCAGGAACAAAAAAAAAAATGAAAAATAAGTAAATGAATGACTCGAGGATTGATAATGAAGATATATTTTAAGGTTTTTAATTAAAATTTAATAAAAAATAAAAATTTGCCGTTGTGGTTCCAATATAATGTTGGGACAGGAGTGTCTAATGCCCAGGATGGTCTTCTGGTGTTGGTTATCCTGGGTGGAGGTGCTCGTCTGATGTTTTTTAATTCCTGTCATTAGTTGGTTGTTGCACCACAATTCAGATTTCAGTGGTGTCTAGTTTAATAAATTTTAGCTTGCTGTTTTTCGTCATTACCTTCTTCATTAGTTAATCAGAGTGAAGACGTAACAAGGTTCTTCGTGAAAAAAACAAATCACAATATTAACTAAATTTAAGAGGGGAGATGTCAATGGAAAATTCACTGATTAATTTTACTTTTATTTAGGAAATAACAAAATCAAATTATGTCTTAAAGTGTTCAGTGATTGTAGCTTACATTGCTTACATACATAACTGCTAAGTGTTGCGAAAAACAGGACTTTAAATGAAATGGGAATGTCGCCTTGCCGAGGCAGCAGCCTCAGTGGCTAGAGTGAAGAGAAAAATCGATTGTGATAAAGGAAGGACGGTTAGAAAAGATAAAATTTTGCTCAGGTTGGGTTGGACGGGGCTGTCTTGGAATACAGTGCTCCAGACGCTGCTAGTGTTGTCCTGGAAGACAGTGCACCAAGTGGAGATAGCAGCACTGGTAATGAAACAGGTAAAGACAACGCAATTCAGTTTACAGAGTTACAAGATCGCAATACTGCTGGAGTTGGAACAAAAGGGGATGATGCCTCAGGAAATACTGTTGACACCTTACCAACAAAACCTGGTGGAAGCACTGATGTCCATACTTGGGCGGTAGGTAGAAGGGAAACAAAAAATGCACCAGCAGCGAACGCAGCCATAAAAAGTCCTAACAAACAAAATTCCATTATATGCAAATTCTGGGCCTTGGGAGTCTGCATGCGTGGTATATCTCGTAAAACAAGTGGGACATGTACCTTTAAGCATCCAAAAAAATGTCGTACCCACATGACAACAGGAGGATGCAACTCCCCTTCCTGTGACTTATTTTACCCCAAAATGTGTAACTCGTCAATCCATGAAAGAAAATGCTATAACATATACTGCCAAGCACATCATCTAAAGGGGACAAGAAGACACAGACCAGCCAGACTATGGGAAACAAAAGATGGGAGCCATAACCTCTCCAGAGAAGGCTTTTCAGTGCCAGGAAGGAAAAAAGACTGGCAAAAAATGACAGAAATCTTACACCAACTGAAAACACTTCAAGAACAGAGGCATAGTCATTGGCTTCCACTCCAGAACAACTGACATTAGATCCTGCATATAAAACCCTCTTAAATTCCATCAATATAACGACATTTGTCTTTTTAAACATACAGGGTCAAAAGCAGTCAACAAAAACAAAATTTCTTATATCATGGAACTGCCCATGGAGTCAAATGCAACGTTTGCAGCTTTCACAGAGACCCACATAAAGGAAATATGGATCCCAGGTTATAACGTATTTAGATGCGACAGACTAAACAGGCAACATGTGTGGGTTGGCTTATACGTACATCGCAGAGTCGCTTATTTGCTCAGAACTACTAAACACCTCAAATAATGTAGTTGAAATTTTAGTTGTATTCAAGGCTGCGGATGCAACTTTCCAGCAATTCCAGGAAATGCTTTTGAAAAAATGACCACTGTCTGGAAAATCTCCCAACTGCTGCCCCAAATATCTTGCTGCTGGGAGATTTCAACTTGAGACACCTAAAATTGAGGAATGTAGCAAATAATATTTTAGCAGAAGTCACCACAGGAGGTTGCTCGGATGAAAATTTACACACACACGAGCTATTTTATCTCTGCACCAAATTCACCTTAAACCAGCAAATATTAGAGCCTACAAGACTAGAAAATACGCTGGACCTCATCTTCACTATCGACGACGATCTGATACGTAATATAACCGTATTAAAGACAATACACCCAGATCACCACATAAAAAAGATATAGACATGTATGCACAGGGCTCATGACCAGCAAAATGTGATCAATCATGAGGGTGTCTTCACAAAATTCAACTTCAGTAATGAAAACATACAATGGGAACAAGCCAACCATGTTCTAAATGAAACAAGATGGGAATATATCCTAAACAACCTTTATCCAAACAATTGCCTAGAAAAAATTAACTCTGGTTCTTGTGATCTACTCAAGGCACATTCCATTAAGAAAAAGTAAAAGAAGATGTAAACTAGAAAGAGAGAGACATTCCCTATGCAGACGAGGGTGAAGAATCACAGAGCTGCTGAGAGGGGAAAATATATCTGAAATACGAAGTGAAATAGCAGATATCGAACTTAAGCTGAAGGAATCTAACAGGACATAAGAGTCTCAGGAAGAACTGAAAACAATAAAGGAAACTCAGATAGGAAAACTTGAGGAAATTAAAACCGTATCAGGGTATACAACAAATTCTAACCATACAATAGACCAAAAAAGTAATGTCAATGTCCTAGAAGTGATAATGTCAGAGGATCTCACCTTCGAAGACCACAACAATGAATCTACTGCATTTGCTAGAAAAATTATAGGATGGATAATGAGAACCTTGAAAACTACGGACGCCAAGCCCATGATGATTCTCTTGAACTCGCTTGTACTCCCTAGGCTCAAATACTGTTGTACACTAACTGCCCCCTTCAATGCCTGCGTCATTCCTGACCTGAAGAGTGTACAAAAAACTTTCATGGCACACATAAGTACGATAAGGTACCTAAATTACTGGGAACGGTTTGAGATTCTGAAGAAAAGTTACAAAGGTTAGTGGACGAGTTTGGGAGAGTGTGTAAAGGTAGAAAGTTGAAAGTGAATATAGATAAGAGTAAGGTGATGAGAGTATCAAATTATTTAGATAGAGAAAAATTGGATATCACATTGGAGAGATGGAGTATGGAAGAAGTGAATGTTTTCAGATATTTTTGAGTTGACGTGTCAGCAGATGGGTTTTTGAAGGATGAGATTAACCAAAGAACTGATTAAGGAAAAAAGGTAAGTGGTGCATTGAGGTATATGTGGAGACAAATGACGTAATCTATGGAGGCAAAAAAGGAAATGTATGAAAGTATAGTGGCACCAACTATCTTATATGGGTTGAAGCTTGGGTTGTAAATGCTTCAGCGAGGATGTGGTTGGAGGCAGTGGAGATACCCTGTCTAAGGGCAATGTGTGGTGTTATGCAGAAAATTCGGACTGTAAAAATTAGAAGGTGTGGAGTTAATAAATGTATTAGTCAGAGGACTGAAGAGCGGTTGTTGAGGTGGTTTGGTCATTTAGAGAGAATGGATCAAAAAATAATGATATGGAGAGCATTTAAATCTGTAGGGGAAGGAAGGCGGGGTAGGGGTCTTCCTCGAAAATGATGGAGGAAGGGTGTAAATTTAGGAGGTTTTATGGGCGAGGGGCTTGGACTTCCAGCAAGCATGTGTGAGCATTTTAGACAGGAGTGAATAGAGACGAATGGTTTTTGGAACCTGACGAGCTGTTAGAGTGTAAGCAGGGTAATATTTAGTGAAGGGATTCAGGGAAACCGGTTATTTTTATATAGCCGGACTTGAGTACTGGAAATGGGAAGTACAATGACTGCACTTTAAAGGAGGGGTTTGGGATATTGGCAGTTTGTATGGGATATGCTATACATTTTTATATATCCTTCTAAACTGTTGTATTCTGGGCACCTCTGCAAAAACAGTGATTATGTATGAGTGAGGTGAAAGTGTTGAATGATGATGAAAGTATCTTCTTTTTGGGAATTTACTTCCTTTTTGAGTCACCCTCCCTCGGTGGGAGACGGCCGACCTGTTGTATATATATATATATATATATATATATATATATATATATATATATATATATATATATATATATATATATATATATATATATACATATATATATATATATGGACTTGTGCAAACCTAACGTAGACTAATCTAGCTGATAATACCAAACATAAAATTTTATGATAAAAAATTGTGTAAAAAAATGAACAAAGTCCAGTTTGGTAAACAGAAGCTCAAATTCCCATAAATGATTTCACCTTCACTGTTTTGTCATAGATATATTATTATTATTATTGTTATTATTATTATTATTATTATTATTATTATTGTTATTATTATTATTATTATTATTATTATTATTATTATTATTATTATTATTATATTATTATTATTATTATTATTATTATTTATATTTATATTATTATTTTATCATTAATACATCGGCCGTTTCCCACCAAGGCAGGGTGGCCTGAAAAAGAAAAACTTTCATCATCATTCACTCCATCACTGTCTTGCCAGAGGCGCCCTTACACTACAGTAATAAAACTGCAACATTAACACCCCTCCTTCAGAGTGTAGACACTGTACTTCCCATCTCCAGGACTCAAGTCCGGCCTGCCGGTTTCCCTGAACCCCTTCACAAATGTTACCTTACTTACACTCCAACATCACGTCAAGTCCTAAAAACCATTCACTCCTGTCTAACACGCTCACGCACACTTGCTGGAAGTCCAAGCCCCTCGCACACTTGCTGGAAGTCCAAGCCCCTCGCACACAAAACCTCCTTTGCCCCCTCCCTCCAACCTTTCCTAGGCCGACCCCTACCCTGCCTTCTCTCCACTACAAATTTGTATGCTCTCGAAGTCATTCTGTTTCGTTCCACCCTTTCTACATGTCCAAACCATCTCAATAACCCCTCTCCAGCCATGTCCAAACCATCTCAATAACCCCTCTCCAGCCCTCTGGATAATAGTTTTGGTAATCCCACACCTCCTCTTAATCTCCAAACTACGAATTCTCTGCATTATATTCACACCACACATTGCCCTCAGCCATGACATCTTCACTGGTATGTGATAAAAAGGTATATACAAAAGGCTGATTTACCTTAAATAATAATTAATTCTTTCCATGACCTTCTGTGACCATGAGAGGAAAGAAAAGCTCGATACTGATCAGTAAAGAAAGAACAGACTTGGTTCAGAACCAGGCCAGGAAAGCCCAGTATTAGTCATATGCTATGAACAGTATTACATATAAAAATAAAGAGTTTATAAAGAGTTGATGCATTTGAATATCTGATGACGTGGATCAATCACTCGGTCTGACGTCTCTAAACTTGCAACCTATTACCCGAGTTGTTGTCTTTCTATCAACACCGCAACGTATTAACATGATTCATTTATTGCTTCAATTACTAACCATCCGATTGTTCAAATTATTCGTATCTGAATTTGAAGTGACCAGTGAGGTCATATGGATTATTATGTGTCAACAATACGAAGGAATAAACGTTCTGTCAAACATAATCGTGTCTTCCTTGAGGCAGTAACGAAGGTCTTTCAGCAAGAACACTCACTAACATCCAAATTAGTTTAATTTCCCGTCGCAAGTAATGACCATTATTCACGTAACTCAAAACCATTTTAATTGCTTAAGTTAGTTCTTGATCAGCTGGGCTGTGGTTCGTACAGTAGATTGCGTGTGGCCTACAGTAACAGCGTAGTTGATCAAGTCATGATCCACTGAGAGGCCATGTGATGGATCAGGCTACGTGGGCAATGACATCTTTCTCCGGAAGACCCTCCAGGTAGACTCCAAGAATACGAGAAGCAAAGGTCGTCTGTGATATTTATCAAATTAAAACTCTTAAGAATGATCTTACAGTTAGAAAGGACTGAACTCACGCAGTTTATATACACGGAATACATACATACATGACTCACAGGTAAGGACAATGTACACTGAATGACATACAATTTTTGGTGTATATATCCTATATCTATAGTTAAGCTAGATTTATTTATGCCATGTATTACAACCCAAGATTCCAAATGGCCTGTTATCCTGGGTGTAAAGGGAGTAAAATAAATACAGCAGAAAACTTTTGACTTATATTATCCTTCACCAATTTAGAACAGCAATATGTACACTATATACACTATGTACAGTGATAGGTATTAGTGCACTCCACGGTAAGCAAGGCAGAATAGAAGCCACTAGAGAGCAGACCGTGCTTCAACCAGCTCTAGAATGGGAATGACAAGGGCAGACAGGAGAGTGGTATCCACATAACCTCTGCGATTGCCAAAACCATCTTCTTATTGGCTGGAACCTGGTCACTAGTTGAACGATGGGGCCCCATCGTCAACTCTTAGTCACCTGGTTCGCTGGTTGGGGGAGATAGCTTGTAAATGAGGGTGTGTACATGCGCCGAATAAAGGTTACGTACTCTTTGCATGCCACACCATGTATCTAAATATCTAGGAGAGAAATCACTAAATGGAATGAATATTAAAAATATTTTCATCCTACACGTAAATGCTTGAGAAATGAATTAGGGTCTGCTCAGTACAGTGAACAATTGATACAACGAATCTCAATTTAGCACGTAAGTAATTTAACAAATGAAATTACATGGGATTAAATTATTATGACACCACCAATATTCAAAACTCTAAACCTACTCACAATACAAAACATCCATACTTATTACTGCACCTACTACATACATAGAACACTTAACTCTGACATAAACCCTCCCCTCAAACATCTCCTTTCCAACCTCAACAGAACACATGACCATAACACAAGGCACAGATCACTCTTTGATGTTCCTCGTGTCCATCTCACGCTATGCAAAAACTCAATGAACATGAAAGGCCCTAAAATCTGGAATTCATTACCTGTGAATATAAAAGAAACACTGTTTATAAATTCAAGTCTCTTCTCGAAAATCACTTACTCACCCACAACTAAATAAATACTGAATAATTGTATCTCATAAATTGTATCTCATATATATCTCATTATTGTATCTCATAAATGTCAACCTGTGACCCAATCAAACTTTGTTACTATTTAACTTCATTACCTAACAGATTACTCCATTCTTCTGATTACACAGCAATACAGTAAATGACCATATGACCTGTCTTTGTATACTCATTTGTACTAAATTGTTATCTGTTTTATAATAATTTTTGTACCACTGAATATATCATTGCTTAGTTAATCTTAAGTTAATTTTTTAAGCTTGCCCATAATGCTCTACATACAAGGGGCTTTGGCATGCTGCACTTAAAAATTTTATTCCTTGTACTTCTCTGTATCATGTTCAAATTAATAAATAAATAAGTAAATAAATAAATATGAGTTAATAATCACGAACATACAAGTACACATTCAATTAATATGTACGTTAATAGAGGCGGATTGTAACTCAACCAGTATCAGAGCATATTTATTGGGCTCAATAGTTTTTATTAATACCTGGGAAGCTTGGGAACAATGAACAAAGGAGAGATCGAGGTGATATTTGTTACGTAAGCACCACTGAAGGAATCTGTTTCTTGTACTTAGACGAGAACCCTCCAGACGTCAGACTGAAGAATTCCAATATTATACAAATGTGGCTTGGTTGATCGATCCCCGGCAGGGGTGAAATGTTGGGCATGTTTTCTTAAACCAGCTGCCCCTGTTCACCTAGCAGTAAGTTGGTGCCTGGGTGATAGCCGTATGTTTCGGGTTGTATCCTGTGGTAGAAGACAGGATACCAGACATTTCTCGATGACGCACTGACTGTATTGGGTTATTCTGGGTACCTAGCCCTTTCCCGCGTTACCTGGAGTATAAATAACAAAAAGGCACAATACCGTGACTGGAACGATACACTAATAACCCGCACATAAAAGAGAGAAGCTTACGACGACGTTTCGGTCCGACTTGGACCATTGACAAAGTCACCATTGACTTTGTCAATGGTCCAAGTCGGACCGAAACGTCGTCGTAAGCTTCTCTCTTTTATGTGCGGGTTATTTGTTTACCTGGAGTATACCTGGAGAGAGTTTCGGGGGTCAACGCCCCCGCAGCCCTGTCTGAGACCAGGACTCGTGGTGGATCAGGGTCTGATCAACCAGGTTGTTACTGCTGGCCGCACGCAAATTGACGTACGAACCACAGCCCGGCTGGTCAGGTATTGACTTTAGGTGCCTGTCCAGTGCCTTCTTGAAAACAGCCAGGGGCCTATTGGTAATTTCCCTTATGTATACTGAGAGACAGTTGAACAGTCTTGAGCCCCTGACACTCACTGTGTTGTCTCCCAGTCTACTCGTGGCGCCCCTGCTTTTCACTTGGGGAATGTTGCATCTCCTGCCGAGTTTTTTGCTTTCATAGGGAGTGATTTTCGTGTGCGAGTTTAGTACTAATCCGTCTAGGATTTTCCAAGTGTATATTATAATATATGTCTCTCGCCTGCGTTCCGGGGAATACAAACCATTCCCAGTAATTTAGGTACCTTATCGTACTTACGTGTGCCGTGAAAGTTCTTTGTAGTGTACAGCAGTATTCCAGCTTAAAGAGAACAAGCTATTTGAAGAGAATCATCATGGGCTTGGCGTGCGTAGTTTTGAAGGTTCTCATCATCATCCTTTAACTTTTGTAGAAGATGAGGTAGATACATTGTTGTGGTCTTCGAAGGTGAGATTCTCTGACATTATCACTCTTCGAAGGTGAGATTCTCTGGCATTATCACTCCCAGGCCCTTCACAATATTTTTTCTGTTTATTGTATGGTTAGAATTTGTTGTATACCCTGACACAGTTTTAATTTCCTCAAGTTTTCCATATGTGAGTAGTTGAAATTTCTTTTCATTGAACTTCATATTGTTTTGAGTGGCCCATCTGAAGATTTGGTTGATGTCCGCTTGGAGTCTTGCGGTGTCATTGTTGGAGGTCACTATCATGGCAATTTGGGTGTCATCCGCAAAGGAAGACACGGAGCTATGGCTTACATCTCCAGCTATGTCAGATAAGATGATGCGGAATAGGATGGGAGTGGGTATTGTGCCTTGTGGAACAAAGTAGCTGCCTTGGACTTTACTCTGTTTACTTTTACTCTTTGTGTTCTGTTTTTTTAGGAAGTTATAGATCCATCTACCAACTTCTCTTGTTATTCCTTTACCACACAATTTGTGCGCTATTACACCATGATCACACTTGTCAAAGGCTTTTGCGAAGTTTGTGAATACTACATCTGCATTTTGTTTATCCTTTATAACATCCAGGACCTCGTCAGTGGTCCAGTAGCCGGGACAAGCAGGAGTGACCTGCTCTAAACCCCGTGTTGCCCTGGGTTGTGTAATTGATGGGTATCTAGGTGGTTGGCGATCCTGCTTTTTATAACTCTTTCAAAGATTTTTATGATTTAGGATGTTAGTGCTGTCGGTCTGTAGTTCTTTGCAGTTGCTTTACTGCCACCTTAGTAGAGTGGGGCTTTATCTATTGTTTTTAGTGATTGTGGGATGACCCCTTTATCCATGCTCCCTCTCCATAGAATGCTGAAGGCAAGTGACAGGGGCTTCTTGCAGTTCTTGACGAACACCGAGTTCCATGAGACAGGGCCTGGGGCAGAGTGCATGAGCATGTCATTTATTGCCTTTTCAAAGTCATGTGGTGTTAGGATAATATCAGAGGTTTTTGAGATGATATTATTTTAGGTCTCGTTCAGAAGGAATTCATTTAGATTGTCAACCCTTAGTCTGGGTAACGGATCGCTGAACTTTGAGTCGTACTGGGACTTTAGTATCTCACTCATTTCTTAGCTGTCAACTGTGTATGTCCTATCTTGCCTAAGGAGGGGGCCAATACTGGATGTTGTTTTTCCCTTAGATTTGCCATAAGAAAATAAGCATTCCTTTTTTTTTTTTTTTTTTTTTTTTTTAATTTCCTTTATGGTTTTTAGTTCTTCCTGAGACTCTTCTCTCCTGTAAGATTCCTTCAGCTTAAGTTCGATATTTGCTATTTCACTTCGCATTTCAAATATATTTTCCCCTCTCAGCAGCTCTGTGATTCTTTGCCCTTTTCTGTATAGGGAGCGCCTAACTCTATCTAGTTTACAACTTCTTTCTCTTTTTCTTAATGGAATGTGTCTTGAGCAGACCACAAGAACCACAGAGTTAATTTTTTCTAGGTAATTGTTCGGATAAGTGTTGTTTGGGATACATTCCCATCTTGTTTCATTTAGGACACGGTTGACTTATTCCCATTGTATGTTTTCGTTATTGAAGTTGAAATTTGTGAAGACACCCTCGTGGCTAATTACATTTGGCTGGTCAGGAGCCCTGTGTATGTCGTGATCTGAGTGTATTGTCTTTAATACGGTTATATTATGTATCAGATCGTCGTCGATAGTGAAGATGAGGTCCAGCGTATTTTCTAGTCTTGTAGGCTATAATATTTGCTGGTTTAAGGTGAATTTGGTGCAGAGATTTAATAGCTCGTGTGTGTGTTAATTTTCATCCGAGCAACCTCCTGTGGTTATCTTTGCTGAAATATTATTTGCTACACTCCTCTATTTTAGGTGTCTAAAGTTGAAATCTCCCAGCAGCAAGATGTTTGGAGCAGCAGTTGGGAGATTTTCCAGATAGTGCTAATTTTTTTCAAAAGCACTTCCTGGAATTGCTGTGAAGTTGCATCCGGAGGCTTGAATACTACCACAGTGACAACGTTTCGGTTTTCAATCTTTGCTGCCAAAACTTCAACTACATTATTTGAGGTGTTTAGTAGTTCTGAGCAAATAAGCGACTCTGTGATGTATAAGCTAACCCCCCCATGTTGCCTATTTAGTCTGAATACGTTATAACCTGGAGTCTATATTTCGTTGTCAAAATGATCCTTTATGTGGGTCTCTGTGAAAGCTGCAAACATTGGCATTTGACTCCGTGAGCAGTCCCATGATGTAAGAAATTTTGTTGTTGCTGACTGCTTTTGACCCTGTATGTTTACAAAGGCAAATGTCGTTATATTGATGGAATTTAAGAGGGTTTTATTTGCAGGCTCTAATGTCAGTTGTTCTGGAGTGGAAGCCAATGACTATGCCTCTGTTCTTGAAGTGTTTTCAGTTGGTGTAAGATTTCTGTCATTTTTTGCCAGTCTTTTTTCCTTCCTGGCACTGAAAAGCCTTCTCTGGAGAGGTTATGGCTCCCATCTTTTGTTTCCCATAGTCTGACTGGTCTGTGTCTTCTTGTCCCCTTTAGATGATGTGCTTGGCAGTATATGTTATAGCATTTTCTTTCATAGAATGACGAGTAACCTATTTCGGGGTGAAATAAATTACAGGAAGGCGAGCTGCATCCTCCTGTTGTCATGTGGGTACGGCATTTTTTTGGATGCTTAAAGGTGCAAGTCCCACTTGTTTTACCAGATATACCACGCATGCAGACTCCCAAGGCACAGAATTTGCATATAATGGAATTTTGTTTGCTAGGATTTTTGTGGCTGCGTTCGCTACTGGTGCATTTTTTGTTTCCCTTCTACCTACCGCCCAAGTATGGACATCAGTGCTTCCACCAGGTTTTGTTGGTAAGGTGTCAACAGTATTTCCTGAGGCATCATCCCCTTTGGTTCCAACTCCAGCAGTATTGCGATCTTGTACCTCTGTAAACTGAATTGCGTTGTCTTTACCTGTTTCATTACCAGTGCTGCTATCTCCACTTGGTGCACTGTCTTCCAGGACAACACTAGCAGCCTCTGGAGCACTGTATTCCAAGACAGCCCCGTCCAACCCAACCTGAGCAAAATTTTATCTTTTCTAACCGTCCTTCCTTTATCACAATCGATTTTTCTCTTCACTCTAGCAACTGAGGCTGCTGCCTCGGCAAGGCGAGATTCCCATTTCATTTAAAGTCCTGTTTTTCGCAACACTTAGCAGTTATGTATGTAAGCAATGTAAGCTACAATCACTGAACACTTTAAGACATAATTTGATTTTGTTATTTCCTAAATAAAAGTAAAATTAATCAGTGAATTTTCCATTGACATCTCCCCTCTTAAATTTAGTTAATATTGTGATTTTTTTTCACGAAGAACCTTGTTACGTCTTCACTCTGATTAACTAATGAAGAAGGTAATGACGAAGAACAGCAAGCTAAAATTTATTATACAAGATATTCACTGTTTAACTAACTTTAAAATACACTAGATAACCTGTGAGGGAAAAGCCGTTAATAAGTGGGGTTATCGTAGCTCAGACACCCAGGCACCATTAGCGAGTCACTGTCCACACAACCATCTAGCGGGCTGAGGCTAAACTCCAGTTCCTGGGGTCTGATTTGCTTTAATTTCTACTCCTGGCAGTATAACCTTACCTGGTGTAGGTTGAAGATTGGAGAATCACTTTACCTCCACTCTTTTACTGATAAGGTAAGGTGATCTACCATGAGTATTTCTGTTCATTGTTGCTGATTTACCTGGTTACGAGTAATGACATTGAAACTGAATACCTCCCTTTGTCTTTTTTCAATGTTATACTTTTTTAACTCTTACGTAACCAGTGATGCTTTCTTTATTGACAGCTCTGCTGCTGGCCTGGTCAACTAGGGTAGAGGCTAGAAAATTGGAGCAAGATCCCTGTCTACAGGACGTAAAGGGAAATTACGACTCCTCACCTCTCAAATCTGAATTGTGGTGCAACAATCAACTAGTGACAGGAGTTTCAAAACATCAGACGAACACCTTCGCCCAAGATAATCAACACCAGAAGACCATCCTAGGCATTAGACACTCCTGTCCCAACATTATATTGGAACCACAACGGCCAAGTTTTATTTTTTATTAAATTTTAATTAAAAGCCTTAAAATATATCTTCATTATCAATCCTCGAGTCATTCATTTACTTATTTTCCATTTTTTTTTTGTTCCTGAGGAACCAAAAAAGTCAATATATTTATTAACATCGCTACCTAGAATAATGAGTGAATGGAATATCACTTCCATACACTTTTATATTATTCATCAAATGAAGTAGATAATTTTATACAGTCCTCACTGTATTAGTTAATATATTAATCCACGTAAGGATATAAACATCACCCGGAAAAAAATACACAGAGCATTGAAAATTTTAAATCATCGTAGGAGTTCCTGAGTTATAAATGAAAACCTTCGAAAAAGAAAAAATCAAGCAGCCAAATGAAGATACAACTTATGGTATACACATAATAAATGATGTATGATGGAGTTGATGTTGTGTTGTCAGAATCGATTTATGCAACACAACTCAGCAGTCTTTGTTTACCAGTCAAACATTTACTGTCAATCGTTATTTTAATATTTCAGTTTCTGTCTGGGAAATGTTATCAAAATGTTGACTTCGTGTTTACACGGTAATAATAGGTCGCTTAGGAGTCTGGTTCAAGGATATGAAGGTCATGGAATAAATATCCTGTTATATGATAATTCTAAATGAAAGGAACTATTTTAAGGCTGTTTTTGAGAAATGCAAATAGACGATTCTTCTTGATTTGTTGCTTCTTGTGATCAATAATATTTTTAATAAATTATTGGTGAGAAAAGAAGAGGTACACGTTAGCACTAGTAACACTGCTGAAGAACGTTAGCACTAGTAACACTGCTGAAGAACGTTAGCACTAGTAACACTGCTGAAGAACATTAGCACTAGTAACACTGCTGAAGAACGTTAGCACTAGTAACACTGCTGAAGAACGTTAGCACTAGTAACACTGCTGAAGAACGTTAGCACTAGTAACACTGCTGAAGAACGTTAGCACTAGTAACACTGCTGAAGAACGTTAGCACTAGTAACACTGCTGAAGAACATTAGCACTAGTAACACTGCTGAAGAACGTTAGCACTAGTAACACTGCTGAAGAACGTTAGCACTAGTAACACTGCTGAAGAACGTTAGCACTAGTAACACTTCTGAAGAACGTTAGCACTAGTAACACTGCTGAAGAACGTTAGTACAAGTAACACTGCTGAAGAACATTAGCACTAGTAACACTGCTGAAGAACGTTAGCACTAGTAACACTGCTGAAGAACGTTAGCACTAGTAACACTGCTGAAGAACGTTAGCACTAGTAACACTGCTGAAGAACGTTAGCACTAGTAACACTGCTGAAGAACGTTAGCACTAGTAACACTGCTGAAGAATATTAGCACTAGTAACACTGCTGAAGAACGTTAGCACTAGTAACACTGCTGAAGAACGTTAGCACTAGTAACACTGCTGAAGAACGTTAGCACTAGTAACACTTCTGAAGAACGTTAGCACTAGTAACACTGCTGAAGAACGTTAGTACAAGTAACACTGCTGAAGAACGTTAGCACTGGTAACACTGCTGAAGAACGTTAGCACTAGTAACACTGCTGAAGAACGTTAGCACTAGTAACACTGCTGAAGAACGTTAGCACTAGTAACACTGCTGAAGAACGTTAGCACTAGTAACACTGCTGAAGAACATAAGCACTAGTAACACTGCTGAAGAACGTTAGCACTAGTAACACTGCTAAAGAACGTTAGCACTAGTAGCACTGCTGAAGAACGTTAGCACAAGTAACACTGCTGAAGAACGTTAGCACTAGTAACACTGTTCAAGAACGTTAACACTAGTAACACTGCTGAAGAACGTTAGCACTAGTAACACTGCTGAAGAACGTTAGCACTAGTAACACTGCTGAAGAACGTTAGCACTAGTAATACTGCTGAAGAACGTTAGCACTAGTAACACTGCCGAAGAACGTTAGCACAAGTAACACTGCTGAAGAACGTTAGCACTAGTAACACTGCTAAAGAACGTTAGCACTTGTAACACTGCTGAAGAACGTTAGCACTAGTAACACTGCTGAAGAACGATAGCACTAGTAACACTGCTGAAGAACATTAGCACAAGTAACACTGCTGAAGAACGTTAGCACTAGTAACACTGCTGAAGAACGTTAGCACTAGTAACACTGTTGAAGAACGTTAGCACAAGTAACACTGCTGAAGAACGTTAGCACTAGTAACACTGCTGAAGAACGTTAGCACTAGTAACACTGCTAAAGAACGTTAGCACTAGTAGCACTGCTGAAGAACGTTAGCACAAGTAACACTGCTGAAGAACGTTAGCACTAGTAACACTGTTCAAGAACGTTAACACTAGTAACACTGCTGATGAACGTTAGCACTAGTAACACTGCTGAAGAACGTTAGCACAAGTAACACTGCTGAAGAACGTTAGCACTAGTAACACTGCTGAAGAACGATAGCACTAGTAACACTGCTGAAGAACATTAGCACTAGTAACACTGTTGAAGACCGTTAGCACTAGTAACACTGCTGAAGAACGTTAGCACTAGTAACACTGCCGAAGAACGTTAGCACAAGTAACACTGCTGAAGAACGTTAGCACTAGTAACACTGCTAAAGAACGTTAGCACCAGTAGCACTGCTGAAGAACGTTAGCACTAGTAACACTGCTGAAGAACATTAGCACTAGTAACACTGCTGAAGAACGTTAGCACTAGTAACACTGCTGAAGAACGTTAACACTAGTAACACTGCTGAAGAACGTTAGCACTAGTAACACTGCTGAAGAACATTAGCACTAGTAATACTGCTGAAGAACGTTAGCACTAGTAACACTGCTGAAGAACGTTAGCACTAGTAACACTGCTGAAGAACGTTAGCACTAGTAATACTGCTGAAGAACGTTAGCACTAGTAACACTGCCGAAGAACGTTAGCACAAGTAACACTGCTGAAGAACGTTAGCACTAGTAACACTGCTGAAGAACGTTAGCACTAGTAACACTGCTGAAGAACGTTAGCACTTGTAACACTGCTGAAGAACGTTAGCACAAGTAACACTGCTGAAGAACGTTAGCACTAGTAACACTGCTGAAGAACGATAGCACTAGTAACACTGCTGAAGAACATTAGCACAAGTGACACTGCTGAAGAACGTTAGCACTAGTAACACTGCTGAAGAACATTAGCACAAGTAACACTGCTGAAGAACGTTAGCACTAGTAACACTGCTGAAGAACGTTAGCACTAGTAACACTGCTGAAGAACATTAGCACAAGTAACACTGCTGAAGAACGTTAGCACTAGTAACACTGCTGAAGAACGTTAGCACTAGTAACACTGCTGAAGAATGTTAGCACTAGTAACACTGCTGAAGAACGTTAGCACTAGTAACACCGATGAAGAACGTTAGCACTAGTAACACTGCTGAAGAACATTAGCACAAGTAACACTGCTGAAGAACGTTAGCACTAGTAACACTGCTGAAGAACGCTAGCACTAGTAACACTGCTGAAGAATGTTAGCACTAGTAACACTGCTGAAGAACGTTAGCACTAGTAACACTGCTGAAGAACATTAGGACTAGTAATACTGCTGAAGAACGTTAGCACTAGTAACACTGCTGAAGAACATTAGCACTAGTAACACTGCTGAAGAACGTTAGCACTAGTAACACTGCTGAAGAACGTTAGCACTAGTAACACTGTTCAAGAACGTTAACACTAGCAACACTGCTGAAGAACATTAGCACTAGTAACACTGCTGAAGAACGTTAGCACTAGTAACACTGCTGAAGAACGTTAGCACTAGTAACACTGCTGAAGAACGTTAGCACTAGTAACGCTGATGAACGTTAGCACTTGTAACGCTGATGAAGAACGTTAGCACTGGTAACACTGCTGAAGAACGTCAGCACTAGTAACACTGCTGAAGAACGTCAGCACTAGTAACACTGCTGAAGAACGTTAGCACTAGTAACACTGCTGAAGAACGTCAGCACCAGAAACTGCTGGAGAACGTCAGTGCCAGAATCACTGCTGAAGAACGTCAACATCAGAAACACTCCTGAAGTACACGTCAGTACTAGAAACACTGCAGAGGTACACGTCAGCACCAGAAATACTCCTGAAGTACACGTCAGAACTAGAAATACTCCTGAAGTACACGTCAGTACTAGAAACACTGCTGAGGTACACGTCAGCACCAGAAATACTCCTGAAGTACACGTCAGGACCAGAAACACTGCTGAGGCACAAGCCCTAAATTCTTTTATCCTCTGAAGTTCTTGATGGATTTGTACTCCCATGGAGCTCAACCACTAATTAAGATTGGTAACCCAAACTTTGTCTTTGGACAACTCTGGTACTTTGCATAAATCCAAGATGGCCGCTGGTCTCCATATTCAAAATTTATAATTTAAATCACTTTTCATTGAATGGTGTGTAATATGCTTTTTATGGGATTTATGATTTGTAGAATATATTTATGAAGCTATTTTTTCAACTTAGTATAACTGAGTATAAATGAGTTCAAATTTAACCTCTTTGTAAAAAAAATAATAGTAAATTCTACTTTATGGCATTATATTTATTTTATTCCTGCAAAAAATAATACACTTATGATGTTTCATAAGGAGGAAAATAGTAATAAGTGATATTTGTAACAAGTACCCACGCCCTGTTCAATCCCCATTTTCAAACTGGTCGTCTTTCCTCTTAGTGTGTGGATTGCAAAAGAGCCGCGGGGGCACTGATCCCCCAGAACGCCCGTCATTTAGGTAGACCAGAGTAATTGCAGTATGACGTGCCAAAATGTGATCTTTAAGATAGCCACAGGCCACTGTGGTACACCCCGTGTCCTGTGCCATACACTGATCATCTGGGCCAGCAACACGTGCAGGAACAGGTTCTTGAATGCCAGAGGATGGGCCACGGTTTTGGAGCTTTTCTTCTTTATGAAGAGTGTGAAGCAGACAGATTACATAGATGTCCCAGGCGGCTTCTCATAACATGCGATGAAAAAGGCTTTTGCCGCCTCCATGATGATAACTTAGTCACACAGAACACTCTTTCACAAATTATTTACGTTGATGGTTCTGTTCACCATTCCACTGGTGCAGCTGGTAGTGCTGCTGTTGTCATACACTGGTGCAGCTGGTAGTGCTGCTGTTGTCATACAGAGTGATGGCTCTCATAAAGAAATTGGAGCACGCATCAATAACTGGGCCTCTGCCTTTCAGACAGAACTGTTTGCCATACTCCTTGCACTCAAATGCGTCCATGTATCTAAGGTTAACACTTTAATTGTAACTGATTCTCTGTCATCCATAAATGCTCTCAACTCATTAAGTATAAATTGTGGCATGCTTGTGTCAGAAGCCAGACACAGGTATGGTAGGATTGTGGACAGCGGAGTCAGAGTGCACATGCTGTGGATTCCATCTCACATTGGTCTTCAGATGCATGATAGAACTGATAAATTGGCTAAGCTGTTATGTTTTCAAAGAGGGAGTAGATTACAATCTTGGGTTGTCAGTTAGCAGTTTGAGAACAATAATACGAAAAGAACTTCAAATGAACTTTATTGACTTAAGACTTAGGGAGATTGACACAAGTCAGTCCATCTATCATCATTCCATCATGCAGGAGGAGCCACATGTCTATGGTGCATCCAACAAGATAAGCAGACTCTTGGATGTCACTACTGCCCGGCTCCGGCTGAGTTACAAGTATCTATGGCAGGTTAAATCACCACCACCAGATGTAGACAAAACGAAATGTAAACTTTGCCAGATGGACTATTGTCACACCCTGCGTCATTATGTACTGGAGTGTGATCAAATTAATGAATTTAGAAACAACTCACTCGGAAATGTTCAAGAAATGGCAAAGTATTTTATCCACAGTGGTATATTACAGACCATTCTGGAGAAATACCCTGACTTTGCTAGCTGTAAGTAATGCATTGCCATGTGTGTGTGTGTGTGTGTATGTGTGTGTGTGTGTGTGTGTGTGTGTGTGTGTGTGTGTGTGTGTGTGTGTGTGTGTGTGTGTGTGTGTGTGTGTGTGTGTGTGTGTGTGTGTGTGTGAGTGAGTGTGTGTGTGTGTGTGTGTGTGTGTGTGTGTGTGTGTGTGTGTGTGTGTGTGTGTGTGTGTGTGTGTGCGTGCGTGTGTGTGTGCGTGTGTGTGTGTGTGTGTGGGTGTGCGTGCTTGTGTGTACGCATATATTTGTATGCCCATGTGCATACGTCTGTGCATGCACCCTCGTGTGTTTATGTGTGTGTGCGCACGCGCTCATGTGGGTGTATGACCCACTTAATATTTGTATTTATAACTCATTACAATTGTGACCAGGTGTGGACGTATCAGTGGTTCATTACTTTGTAATTTGTTCATGACTGTAACCATGTATAGGAGTGAGGGTGATTCATTACCTCTGTAACTTGCCATGATTGTGACCAAATCTACCTGGAGTTCATTACCTTTGTAACTAGTTCAGCTATCGTAACTTTGGGGTCCAGTCCCTTGACCCATTATGTACCTTTGTAATCTTTTGACTACCGCCCACAGGATGGGTATGGGGTGCATAATAAAGATATTAAACTAACACCTCCATGAGATCTCCTTCATTGGCAGACGTCTTCCAAGCACATCTGACAAACCTGCAAAGTCTCAGGTTAACAATATTGTGAGGAAAAAGTTCATCCTGTTGTACATATTTCTGTGCATGTATGTGGAGTGGGTTGTTTGGATGCGTAAAGCCATTGTTACAGAGGAATACGAGTGCCTGCATCACTTATCTGTCTCTTTCCACACTAATCTCTAGGGCGTGAGAAGGAGGTTAAGGGAGGTATGAGCCTTTTTTCAGTGATCACGACATTAAGATTGAAAAATTATGGAAAAAAATGTTTTCATACTGAAAATAGTGCAAAATTCTGGCAACATTTTGATGTAATCAGCTTGTTTCTATCATATTTCTAAGTATGTTTTTCATTAAATGTAAATTTTTTGTTCTTGCTCTCAGGAAAAATACATGTTGGCAATTAGCGTTTTTTTTTTCCTCCAAAAATTACGATTTTTATGATTATTTCATTCTAAATACTCTTCATGGCAACATGTGTGCTGGCTAGAGTGTGGAGCACAGTGAGTCCCTTAGTAGCCTGGAGGCTGTAAAGGAGGTTGGGGGTGAGTAGCAAGCTGAGAGTTGGCGCGCTACTTACGTGGAGTTTCACACCAAACAAAAATTAAAAAAGCTCAGTAATAAGTTGACATTGTGATCCCTATTCTGTGATAAATATTCACTGGATTGTCATGGTTTTTGCAGATGTTATTGAGGAATGATGGTTCTTCAAACACCCAGGGAGGATTTGCCATATTGTGTACAGCTTTTTGTTAATGATATTTTTTCTTCACACACACAAAAAAGAAGCTAACTTCAACATTTTTTTTTATGGAATCTACTGACATTATTGCTAAAACATTCTGGGTTAATAATAATCTAGCCCTTATCTTTCATCTGATGTTAACTAGAGCATTGTACATCTTCCCAATTTAGTAGAAAAGAGAAATTTTAGGACCCATGAAATTGGTAGGTTGGTATAGGTAGTAGGTTGGTAGACAGCAACCACCCAGGGAAGTACTACCGTCCTGCCAGATGACTGTGAAACAAAAACCTGTAACTGTTTTGCATGATGGTAGGATTGCTGGTTTCTTTTTCTGTCTCATAAACACGCTAAGATAACAGGGATATCTTGCTACTCCTACTTACACTTTGGTCACACTTCACAGACACGCACATGCATATATATATATATACATACATCTAGGTTTTTCTCCTTTTTCTAAATAGCTCTTGTTCTTTTTTATTTCTTCTATTGTCCATGGGGAAGTGGAAAAGAATCTTTCCTCCGTAAGCCATGCGTGTCGTATGAGGCGACTAAAATGCCGGGAGCAATGGGCTAGTAACCCCTTCTCCTGTATACAATTACTAAAAAAGAGAAGAAGAAAAACTTTATAAAACTGGGTTGCTTAAATGTGCGTGGATGTAGTGCGGATGACAAGAAACAGATGATTGCTGATGTTATGAATGAAAAGAAGTTGGATGTCCTGGCCCTAAGCTAAACAAAGCTGAAGGGGGTAGGAGAGTTTCAGTGGGGGGAAATAAATGGGATTAAATCTGGAGTATCTGAGAGAGTTAGAGCAAAGGAAGGGGTAGCAGTAATGTTAAATGATCAGTTATGGAAGGAGAAAAGAGAATATGAATGTGTAAATTCAAGAATTATGTGGATTAAAGTAAAGGTTGGATGCGAGAAGTGGGTCATAATAAGCGTGTATGCACCTGGAGAAGAGAGGAATGCAGAGGAGAGAGAGAGATTTTGGGAGATGTTAAGTGAATGTATAGGAGCCTTTGAACCAAGTGAGAGAGTAATTGTGGTAGGGGACTTGAATGCTAAAGTAGGAGAAACTTTTAGAGAGGGTGTGGTAGGTAAGTTTGGGGTGCCAGGTGTAAATGATAATGGGAGCCCTTTGATTGAACTTTGTATAGAAAGGGGTTTAGTTATAGGTAATACATATTTTAAGAAAAAGAGGATAAATAAGTATACACGATATGATGTAGGGCGAAATGACAGTAGTTTGTTGGATTATGTATTGGTAGATAAAAGACTGTTGAGTAGACTTCAGGATGTACATGTTTATAGAGGGGCCACAGATATATCAGATCACTTTCTAGTTGTAGCTACACTGAGAGTAAAAGGTAGATGGGATACAAGGAGAATAGAAGCATCAGGGAAGAGAGAGGTGAAGGTTTATAAACTAAAAGAGGAGGCAGTTAGGGTAAGATATAAACAGCTATTGGAGGATAGATGGGCTAATGAGAGCATAGGCAATGGGGTCGAAGAGGTATGGGGTAGGTTTAAAAATGTAGTGTTAGAGTGTTCAGCAGAAGTTTGTGGTTACAGGAAAGTGGGTGCAGGAGGGAAGAGGAGCGATTGGTGGAATGATGATGTAAAGAGAGTAGTAAGGGAGAAAAAGTTAGCATATGAGAAGTTTTTACAAAGTAGAAGTGATGCAAGAAGGGAAGAGTATATGGAGAAAAAGAGAGAAGTTAAGAGAGTGGTGAAGCAATGTAAAAAGAGAGCAAATGAGAGAGTGGGTGAGATGTTATCAACAAATTTTGTTGAAAATAAGAAAAAGTTTTGGAGTGAGATTAACAAGTTAAGAAAGCCTAGAGAACAAATGGATTTGTCAGTTAAAAATAGGAGAGGAGAGTTATTAAATGGAGAGTTAGAGGTATTGGGAAGATGGAAGGAATATTTTGAGGAATTGTTAAATGTTGATGAAGATAGGGAAGCTGTGATTTCGTGTATAGGGCAAGGAGGAATAACATCTTGTAGGAGTGAGGAAGAGCCAGTTGTGAGTGTGGGGGAAGTTCGTGAGGCAGTAGGTAAAATGAAAGGGGGTAAGGCAGCCGGGATTGATGGGATAAAGATAGAAATGTTAAAAGCAGGTGGGGATATAGTTTTGGAGTGGTTGGTGCAATTATTTAATAAATGTATGGAAGAGGGTAAGGTACCTAGGGATTGGCAGAGAGCATGCATAGTTCCTTTGTATAAAGGCAAAGGGGATAAAAGAGAGTGCAAAAATTATAGGGGGATAAGTCTCTTGAGTGTACCTGGTAAAGTGTATGGTAGAGTTATAATTGAAAGAATTAAGAGTAAGACGGAGAATAGGATAGCAGATGAACAAGGAGGCTTTAGGAAAGGTAGGGGGTGTGTGGACCAGGTGTTTACAGTGAAGCATATAAGTGAACAGTATTTAGATAAGGCTAAAGAGGTCTTTGTGGCATTTATGGATTTGGAAAAGGCGTATGACAAGGTGGATAGGGGGGGCAATGTGGCAGATGTTGCAAGTGTATGGTGCAGGAGGTAGGTTACTGAAAGCAGTGAAGAGTTTTTACGAGGATAGTGAGGCTCAAGTTAGAGTATGTAGGAAAGAGGGAAATTTTTTCCCAGTAAAAGTAGGCCTTAGACAAGGATGTGTGATGTCACCGTGGTTGTTTAATATATTTATAGATGGGGTTGTAAGAGAAGTAAATGCGAGGGTCTTGTCAAGAGGCGTGGAGTTAAAAGATAAAGAATCACACACAAAGTGGGAGTTGTCACAGCTGCTCTTTGCTGATGACACTGTGCTCTTGGGAGATTCTGAAGAGAAGTTGCAGAGATTGGTGGATGAATTTGGTAGGGTGTGCAAAAGAAGAAAATTAAAGGTGAATACAGGAAAGAGTAAGGTTATGAGGATAACAAAAAGATTAGGTGATGAAAGATTGAATATCAGATTGGAGGGAGAGAGTATGGAGGAGGTGAACGTATTCAGATATTTGGGAGTGGACGTGTCAGCGGATGGGTCTATGAAAGATGAGGTGAATCATAGAATTGATGAGGGAAAAAGAGTGAGTGGTGCACTTAGGAGTCTGTGGAGACAAAGAACTTTGTCCTTGGAGGCAAAGAGGGGAATGTATGAGAGTATAGTTTTACCAACGCTCTTATATGGGTGTGAAGCGTGGGTGATGAATGTTGCAGCGAGGAGAAGGCTGGAGGCAGTGGAGATGTCATGTCTGAGGGCAATGTGTGGTGTGAATATAATGCAGAGAATTCGTAGTTTGGAAGTTAGGAGGAGGTGCGGGATTACCAAAACTGTTGTCCAGAGGGCTGAGGAAGGGTTGTTGAGGTGGTTCGGACATGTAGAGAGAATGGAGCGAAACAGAATGACTTCAAGAGTGTATCAGTCTGTAGTGGAAGGAAGGCGGGGTAGGGGTCGGCCTAGGAAGGGTTGGAGGGAGGGGGTAAAGGAGGTTTTGTGTGCGAGGGGCTTGGACTTCCAGCAGGCATGCGTGAGCGTGTTTGATAGGAGTGAATGGAGACAAATGGTTTTTAATACTTGACGTGCTGTTGGAGTGTGAGCAAAGTAACATTTATGAAGGGATTCAGGGAAACCGGCAGGCCGGACTTGAGTCCTGGAGATGGGAAGTACAGTGCCTGCACTCTGAAGGAGGGGTGTTAATGTTGCAGTTTAAAAACTGTAGTGTAAAGCACCCTTCTGGCAAGACAGTGATGGAGTGAATGATGGTGAAAGTTTTTCTTTTTCGGGCCACCCTGCCTTGGTGGGAATCGGCCGGTGTGATAATAAAATAAATAAAATGAAATTGTGCATAATTTATTTTTTCTGTCTAACTTGAAGGCTAACAGTCAAAACAAACAGCCTATATGTTTTTTATGCTGCTTAATCCACTATCAAAATATCATTGAAATTGGACAAAAAAAATTGTAATTCCACTCACCCTTCCCTTAAGTAATATGTAATAATGGTCAACGTCAGGAAGTCACATAGCTTCAAAACTCTGAAGTCATGTAGCTTCAAAACTAATGCCTCTAAATAACTGTTATTAAGTCTCTTTTTTTTACAGCTGTTCCCTCTCAGCCATCTTTTAAAAGACTTCAGCTAATAGAATGAGAGAACCACTTGCTATATTGGTAACCCCAGTCTATGCTTCTCTTCCATAGTGTTTTCACCTGGCTGACGGGAGTAGGGGGGATAAAATGATCTTCAAATTTTTGGCAAAAAAGTTATCGATTTAATCTATCCAACTTTTCCTACATCATTTGTAGAATGGCTACTACGAATTTCTTGGCCTGAGTCATTCTCTGAGCTGTCTGTGGACTCACTCCTTACCCCATAAACTGCCAGCTTGATTTGCCGCTTCATATGACGGTTCATACCATCCTGTGTATTCAACTACTTTACACTGTATTCATTGCAGATTACTTCTCATTAAGGTCTCTAGTCTTTCATACCACTGGTTTCTGTTCCTGATGTTTCTGGTAATGACCATCTTTTGCTATTTTTATGAATTATCTTTCACATAACCTTTGATCACTGTGGACCAGAGTCTGTCTGCAACGTCGTTGAGGTGGGAATGGGGGTATAGGACCCATTAGCAGAACCCTACATGTAGTGGAGAAAATAATTATGTTTGAGGAAATGACCCTGTTATTTGTAAATTTTTACCACCAAAACTTGGTTGATATGCCTTCTCTTCTTAAGACTTTTAATATCAAAGTTGTATTTAAAAATCTTGATAGAGTAAAAAAATCTTTTGGAAAAGAATTCCCCCCAAAATGCTGATGGATGTGTCTATAAGATTCCTTGTAAAATTTGCAATAAAGTTCATTACGGTCAAACTGGTAAAAGTCTCGAACTAATATTAAAAGAACAAATATATAGCATTAGAACTGGACAAGATTCTAATGTTCTGTTTATTCATGAGAGAGATTTTAACCATCCAATTATTTTTAAAAAGTTGAGAAAGTAGTATCAAGCAAGTCCATGGTTGACAGGAATATAACTGAATCATGTTTCATAAAAAGCAGTTCTGAAATTAATATGAATATTTCTTTTGGTTTATATAAATTAGATTCATATATAATTAATAAAATTTGGGAAGAATTTAATAATTCATTGGACAAATAATAAATTTTAATTCTTGAGTAGAGTACTAGGGTTGGGCAAATATATTTTGTTAGTGGGATGTTATAAAGGACCCACCTAATTGGGTCAACAGACCTGCTGCAGTGTTCCTCTTTTCTTGTGAGTCGGGTGTCGTCTCACGTCAGGTGTTGTTTTGTTGTGGGATGTGATGGTGAGGTGTGGTGTCGACCCTTTATATGCCTTCCTTCTTAGTTCCACTACTACTACTACTACTACCACCACTACCCACACGACACTTCACCTAACTCCTGCCACTATATATATGCGTTTTCTTAGTTTTCACTGTAGTAGGAATGAAGAGGCCACTCGTGGCGAAATGTTTCCTTTAATAAATGTCCTGAAGTGTACATAAGTGTCTTTTTCCACATCTTGTCGGTATCACTATACCATTTCCTCTTTGATGTATTGTTTTTATAGTTCCTTGATGATATGAGTAGTCACGAAAGCACTTGGAATTTCACTATTATTTCACAGTGGTGTTATGCATATTGTGATGTCACCTGTTTACTGTGATCTTATTGCATATATATATATATATATATATATATATATATATATATATATATATATATATATATATATATATATATATATATATATATATATATATATGTATGTATATATATATATATATATATATATATATATATATATATATATATATATATATATATATATATATATATATATATATATATATATATATATATATATATATATATATATATATATATATATATTACAACCCAGGAGTCCAAATGGCCTGTTATTCTGGATGTAAAGGGAGCAAAATAAACACCAATTTAGAACAGCAGTATGTACACTATATTCACTATGTACAGTGATAGGTATTAGTGCACTCCACGGTAAGCAAGGCAGAATAGAAGCCACTAGAGAGCAGACCGTGCTTCAACTAGCTCTAGAATGGGAATGACAAGAGCAGACAAGAGAGTGGTACCCACATAACCTCTGCAATTGCCAAAAACCATCTTCTTATTGGCTGGAACCTAGGTACTAGTTGAACGACGGGGCCCCATCGTCAACTCTCAGTCACCTGGTTTGCTGGTTGACAATATTGGCCTTGTACATAACAGTAAGGCCACCCACATCCCTCCTATGTTGAAAGCTCTGCTGAAATGATAGATTTATACAGGATCGGCCCAGGCGAGAAATGAGACGTCTTACTCTGTTCTCTACTCTGTCAAGCAGTCGCAGATGAGAGGGGGGGCAAGCAAACCAAGAAAGCGGAGCATACTCAAGGTGTGAGTGTACTTGTGCCTCGCACAGAATCTTTCAACCCCTACTGTCAAGCAGATGCGAGATACGGCGAAGTGCTGTAAGCTTCCTGGCTGCCTTGTTTGCAAGATTTACAACATGGTTCTTCATGGTTATTTTGGAGTCAAAATTCACCCCAAGGATATCAACTTCTTCTCCAGTTGTCAACACCCTCCCATTCATCCTTACTACTGCACCAGCATTACCATCATGGTGTCTAGAGACGATCATCATTTGCGTTTTCTCAGGTGCAAATGTTACTTGCCATCTATTTCCCCATGCTGATGTAGCTCTGAGCTGGTGATTGATGTAGCTTAGAGCAGCTGGCATTTCTTCTCTTGGATAAGTGAATGTCAGTGTACAGTCGTCTGCATATGTATGTGATTCAGGGATGAGATGAAGAAGGTCGTTGAAGTAGACATTCCATAACAATGGTCCCAGTACGCTTCCTTGTGGAACACTTGCCCCAATAGGATGTCTTGCTGATTCCGTTCCATTGAGAACTACACTTAGAGATCTACCATGAAGGTAATCACTGAGGAGACATAATGTAGAGCCTGCAATTCCCAGTGCTTGAAGTTTTGCTAAGAGGCCTTGGTGCCACACCCGGTCGAAAGCGCCAGCTATGTCCAGTGCTATAAAACACAGCTGACTTTGGATTCATCCAGTGACTGGTGACACATAGTGGAGAGGTTTAACAACAGATCAAAAGCAGAGTAACCTTTCCTGAAGACATATTGACGATCACCAAGTAGTGAGTGGTAGTCAAAAAACTCTGTTATTCGTCTTGAGATTATTGTCTCAAGCATCTTACCAGTGATTGACAGGAGTGACACTGGTCTGTAGTTGCCGATTTCTGCTCTGCTCTTCTGTTTGTGAACAGGGACTACATTTGCCTCTTTCCATAGAGAGGGCCATTTACTGAACTCTGTACTCTCTCTCTCTCTCTCTCTCTCTCTCTCTCTCTCTCTCTCTCTCTCTCTCTGTCTCTCTCTCTCTGTCTGTCTGTCTCTCTCTCTCTCTCTCTCTCTCTCTCTCTCTCTCTCTCTCTCTCTCTCTCTCTCTCTCTCTCTCTCTCCCTCTCTCTTTTTTTTTTTTTTTTTTTTTTTTTTTTTTTTTTTTTTT